>NC_091074.1:64154230-64458653 GCF_032405125.1 Capricornis sumatraensis
TAAATTGGACCAGCCAGGAGGGCTATTTGTTTCACCTGAGGTTCTCACTCCAGTCCTTGGACCTTCCTTTGTTCCATTTTCATGGACTTCTCCATTCTTTGTCTTTTAGCCACTGCCATTTTGGACTCCTTTTTTCTATTCTAACTACTTAACATTCCCCCATCAAGAGATGAAAAGCCCGATTCTTTGGGAATAGGGTGTCAAGGTCTCCCTGGCTACTTCCTGGCTGAACTGGGACAGCGAGAGGCATTGGGTCTCCCCCTCTTGCTAGTCTCAAGCCTCAGTGTCCTTACAGTAGTGTCCATCTAAGGGTGATTGATATTTTCTGTGTTCAGGTGTAGTTTTATATAACTTTGTTGAATTGGCACTGCATGTTGTAGCCTGTTGACCTGGGAAGAGACAAAATGGGTTAAACAATTGATAATACATGGAACAATCATAAGCAGCATCAATATAATGATAACAGGGATTAGTTAGGGCATTAGCCAACTCCAAATTCCCCCTCACCAGGAGAAGGATCCCCCAAAGAGGGATTTTGACCACCCTGAAAACTCTCCAGCTCGTTCTTTGAGATTCTGTAGGATCTGAATGTTTTTCTTGAGGATTGTGAGACTTTCTTTAACTTAGCTGGAGGTATTTACCCAAAACAACACATCTTATTCAAGATAGCTCAAGTTCCTCCTTGTTCAGGGATCAGGAGATCTAGCTCCTGTCTGTTTTGGAGTACAACCCCTGCCAAGCTGTGCTGGCTCTTTAGAGCTATCCTGAGAAGTCTTATCCCCAGAAGCTTAATTTTGGGGGCATTCATTAGAATGGCACTCATTTGTAGTTCTGAATAGGTATCTGAGATCTCCCAGGGGCTCACTGGTGTATTGAGTGTCCTCTTCTGTTTTCTTCCACGGCTTGACTCATGAATCCAGGAGTCATGTCCTGGTACCTTGACTGGTGTGGGGGTAGAAAGTATTACTGGGTAGGGGCCCTTCCATGTGGGCTGGAGTTGAGCCTTGGGGGACCCATATTTCCTGACTTTAATTAGAACTTGAATCCCTGGAACATATAGTGGTGGCTCTGTAGAATCTTTTGGGTCCTGGTTGACACCCCACAAGTGTATATCTTGTTGGAATTGCCCAATGGCCATGGTATAAGACTGGAGGGTCTGAGCCTCTGGGTCTAGGAAGAGGTCATTGACATAAGCAAAAGATCTCCCATATAGCCTGTCATAGGACTAAGACCAACCTGTTCCTTAGGGGCAATACAGGTGCAGAGGAGAGCTATTGGTAAAGCCTCCTTCCATCTCAGGGAGGTCTCCTGGGTTATCTTTTTATTGCTGATTTTAAGAATTGGTTAACTCTCTTTCCTTTTCCTAAAGACTGAGGCCTCTAGGCACAATGGAGATAATAAGTAATGCCCAGTGCTTTAGAGACCCCTTGGGTGACCTTAAAAGTAAATGATGTCCCATTGTTACTTTGTAATGACCTGGGCAGACCAAATCTCAGAAAGATTTCATGGAGCAGACTTTTTACCACCTCCTCAGCCTTCTCAATCCAGGTAGGAAAGCCTTCAATCCATCCTGTGAATGGATCCCTCATGACTAATAGGTATTTTTACCCTTGAGAAACTCACATCTGGGTGAAGTCCATCTGCCAGTCCTTTCCTGGCAGGTCCCATGCCATTGGATGGGCTGGGTCAGCTGGGGTCTTTCTTTGAGCTCTTTGGGGGGTTTAGTTGGCAAGGGGGACAAGAGGAGACCACTTGCCATATAATTGTTTGGAGGCCTGTTCCTCTGAAGGATCTTTCTAGTAATCTCTGGAGGCCCTTCTCCCCTAAATGAGTGGTGGCATGTAAGGAATTAACCAACTTCCATTGGAGGTTCCCAGGTAGAAAAAAGAGTCCCTCCTATTGGAACCACCCCATATGATCTTCTTGAAAGCTCTCACTCTTAGAGGCAAGAGTGAAAGGGGAGAGAGTCCTCGGGGGTAGGCAGGGGGGTAGCTGGGTTAAAAACCTCCCAGGGGCATATAGTCAGGCCTGGATTTTTCATCAGCACTGCTTGATATCTGAGGATCCCTTGATCAGACATCCATAAGTGGTCTCTCCTATTCAGGAGTTGTTTCACTTGGTGGCTGGTAAAAATAGTTTGCTGCCAAGAGAGAGTTTTAAAACATCTACTGTCAGGACTGCAATAGCTTCAAGATTTTGAAGGCAGGGAAAAATCTCTTCCCAATAAGGGAGTAGGACACTCAGGGGCCACCAAAAACTGGTGGGAAAATGTTTGTTCATCCCAGCAACAAAGAAGTACTTGCGTAAATCTTTTTGTAATTGTTTTTCCTGTAGTACCCCAAATGGTACAGGTTTGGGAAGAGAAGGCTCCAGAGTAGGAGGTCAGGAAAGAGTAGGTAGCCCCTGTGTCAACCAAGAAATTCTCAGACCTACCTGCCATATCCAGTTGCACCCTTGGCTATAGCCACGTGATGGTTATCTGTAACAGGTGGGCTGGCTGGAATGGGCCACTTCAAGTCTGTTGAACCATCATGAGGGAAGGCTGGGTACTTGAACTTGAGGCTCCTGGGTCCCAAGAGCAGAGTGCTGTCCAGTGTCCTAATTGATGGCATTTGTAGCAAGTTTTAGGAGACTTGTCACAGTTTGGACATTCTTTGGCCCAATGTCCCACCTGTCTACAGATAAAGCATTTACCTCCTGCCTTGTCCTTTAAGGCCTCGGGGTTTGCCATAGGGCTTCCCTGGGGAGCAACTAGCATCTGGGCATGTCTTGTCTGTTTCCTTTTCTTCCTTTCCTGGGCCTTGGGTTCCCTCTCCTGTTCTCTGTTATGAAAGGTATTGGTGGCTGTCTGGACCATCACATCTAAAGAGGCAGCAGGGTTCTGTTGCTGTAGCTCTTATAACTTTATCCTGATGTCTAATGCACATTGGGACAGGTATTTGTCCTTTAAAATCACTTCCCCCTCATAAGAGTCTAAGTCCAGATTGTTAAACTTTTGAAGGGACTCTTTAAGCCTTTCCAGTAGGCAATGGGGTTCTCATTGGGCTCCTGAGTTATTGCTGAGACTGGGCACAATCCCACAGCTAATATGCTTCCTGCTATTTCCATGGGTAGACATCCTTAGGGGTGAGTCTTTCTGAAGCTTATCCTACCCAGTACTGTTGCAACCTGAGAGCCAGGGGTCCCCGGGTCAGGGTGCAGATCCCCAGGCAGGCTGAGGTGTGACAGCCTCCTGGAGATTGAATCCCTGGGCAGGTCAAGGCAGGTCGGCCTCCTGAGAATTTGGTTCTTGGGCAGGTTGAGTCATGTCGACCTCCTGGGACCCCTGGACTGGTAGATTCCTGAGCAGGTTGAGACATGACAACCTCCTGGAGATTGAATCCCCAGGCAGGTTGAGGCATGTCAACCTGCTGGCACCCCTGGACTGGTGGATCCCCGAGCAGGTTGAGGTGTGACAACCTCCTGAGGACCAGATCCCTAGGCAGGTCGAGGCAGGTCGAGGCAGGTCGACCTCCTGGGACTCCTGGCTGGAGTTGGGCATCCCTAAGGTCTCCAGTGTGACCAGTACTGGGTAGGATAAAGGGGTTATAATCTTAGCTCATTGCTGGTTTGTCCACCATGGATAAGCCTTATCCTCTTATTGCTCTGATGGAATGGAAGTCACAGATTTCCTCCCCTAGTCCTCCATAAGAGCAGTTTCAACACCTCCATAAGGTGTTTCCAATGGTGAACATGTCATTGTCATAGACCTACTTTAGGTAATAACAGAAGTAATGACAAAGGAGTGGGTTATCTGGTCCTGTTAGGGGCATTAACAGTATTTTAATAATAAGCTGGGTGGAGCTATGTTGCCTACAAGGGGGCAGGGTCCTGGTTGTAGGAGTTGGTAAGTGGATAAAGAAAAAATTTATGAGGCAACAGACTAGATGGTCCATAAAAGTGAGTGGAGATTTGATCTGGGGATGTGTTTGTAACTTTAGGAGAAGGGTGGTAAATGTTGGGGCCCAAACGGCCTGCAGGGATAACTCACAAAGTGGCAAACATTATCCCTGGAAGCCCGGTTGTCCTTGAAGGGATGCCACCAACAGATGGACTTATATCAGGCCTTGTGTGCCTGACACCCGCCCTAGTGGGTTCACTGAGAGATGCTATTGTTGCATATCTAGAGGGACTGAATATGATACAGTATTTCCCTTCCAAGGGCCGGCTATTTTCTGGTTGTCCCTCAAGAAGATTTTAGAGGCAAATTGTGGGCCTGGACAAGGCTCAGGAAAAGAGCATGACACAAGAGCTCAGGGGGCAGGGCACAACTTTTGAAAGAATGGCATAGCCCAAGGGCATAACATAAACTGATTAAAATCAAATGGGTCCAAGATGACGGACAATTTCAACTAAATCTTGATTCTCAGTCTGCAAGCTAAATGACACACCCAGAGGTGCCAGGACAGTTCCAAGGCATTATCAAAAGACTATGACTTTACAGTGGAACTGACAAATAGATTCAAGGGATTAGATCTGACAGATGGAGTGCCTGAAGAACTATGGACAGAGGTTCATGACACTGTAGAAGAGGCAGTGATTAAGACCATCCCCAAGAAAAAGAAATGCAAAAAGGCAAAATGGTTGTCTGAGGAGGCCTTACAAACAGTTATGGAAAGAAGAGAAGTGAAAGGCAAAGGAGAAAAGGAAAGATATACCCATTTGAATGCAGAGTACCAAAGAATAGCAAAGAGAGATAAGAAAGCCTTCCTCAGCAATCAGTGCAAAGAAATAGAGGAAAACAATAGAATGGGAAAGACTAGAGATCTCTTCAAGAAAATTAGAGATACCAAGGGAACATTTCATGCAAAGATGGGCACAATAAAGGACAGAAATTGTATGGACTTAAGAGAAGCAGAAGATATTGAGAAGAGGTGGCAACAATACACAGAAGAACTATACAAAAAAGATTTTCACTACCCAGATAATTACAATGGTGTGATCACTCACCTAGAGCCAGACATCCTGGAATGTGAAGTCAAGTGGGCCTTAGAAAGCATCACTATGAACAGAGCTAGTGGAGGTGATGGAATTCCAGTTGAGCTATTTCAAATCCTGAAAGATGATGCTGTGAAAGTGGTACACTCAATATGCCAGCAAATCTGGAAAACTCAGCAGTGGCCACAGGATGGGAAAAGTTCAGTTTTCATTCCAATCCCAAAGAAAGGCAATGCCAAAGAATGCTCAAACTACTGCACAATTGCACTCATCTCACATGCTAGCAAAAGTGAAGTCACTCAGTCGTGTCCAACTCTTTGCAACACCATGGACAGTAGCCTGGACCAGGCTCCTCTGTCCATGGGATTTTCTAGGCAAGAGTACTGGAGTGGGTTGCCATTTCCTTCTCCAGGGAATCTTCCTGACCCGGGATCAAACCCAGGTCTCCCGCATTGTAGACAGACGCTTTACTGTCTGAGCCACCAGGGAAGTCATGCTAGCAAAGTAATGCTCAAAATTCTCCAAGTCAGGCTTTAACAGTACATGAACGGTGAAATTCCAGATGTTCAAGCTAGATTTAGAAAGGGAAGAGGAATGAGAGATCAAATTGCCAACATCTGTTGGATCATCAAGAAAACAAGAGAGTTCCAGAAAAACATCTATTTCTGCTTTGTTAACTATGCCAATGCCTTTATGTGGATCACAACAAACTGAAAAATTCTTAAAGAGATGGGAATACAAGACAACCTGACCTGCCTCCTGAGAAATCTGTATGCAGGTCAAGAAGCAGTAGTTAGAACTGGAAATGGAACAACAGACTGGTTCCAAATCAGGAAAGGAGTAAGTCAAGGCGTATATTGTCACCCTGCTTATTTAACTTATATGCAGAGTACATCATGAGAAATGCTGGACTGGATGAAGCACAAGCTGGAATCAAGATTGCTAGGATAATATTAATAAGCTCAGATATGCAGATGACACCACCCTTATGGCAGAAAGCGAAGAACTAAAGAGCCTCTTGATGAAAGTGAAAGAGGAGAGTGAAAAAGTTGGCTTAAAACAACATTCAGAAAAATAAGATCATGTCATTTGGTCCCATCATTCATGGCAGATAGATGGGGAAACAATGGAAACAGTGACAGACTTTATTATCTTGGGCTCTAAAATCACTGCAGATGGTGACTGCCATGAAATTAAAAGACACTTGCTCCTTGAAAGAAAAGTTATGACCAACCTAGACAGCTTATTAAAAAGCAGAGACATTACTTTGCCAACAAAGGTCCATCTAGTCAAAGCTATGGTTTTCCAGTAGTCATGTATGGACGTGAGAGTTGGACTATAAAGAAAGTTGAGCACTGAATAGTTGATGCTTTTGAACTGTGGTGTTGGAGAAGACTCTTAAGAGTCCCTTGGATTGCAAGGAGATCCAACCAGTCCATCCTAAAAGAAATCAGTCCTGAATATTCACTGGAAGGACTGATGCTGAAGCTGAAACTCCAATACCTTGGCTACCTGATGTGAAGAACTGACTCTTTGAGAAAGACCCTGATGCTGGGAAAGATTGAAGGCAGGAGGAGAAGGGTATGACAGAGGAGATGAGATGAGATGGTTGGATGGCATCACTGGCTCAATGGACATGAGTTTGAGTAAACTCCGGGAGTTGGCGATGGACAGGGAAGCCTGGCGTGCTACAGTCCATGGGGTTGCAAAGAGTCAGACATGACTGAGCGACTGAGCTGAACTGAACTGATAAAATAGATAACTAGTGAGAACATACTGTATAGCACAGGGAACTCAACTTGACCACTTTTTGATGACATAAATGGGAAGGAAAATCACGAAAGAGAGGATATATGTATATGTATAGCTGAGTCCCTTTGATATATAATAGACTGTGGGACTGAACTGAACTGAATCAGAAGACCAAGGAGTGGGTGGTCCCCCAGTTGTTGGAATGATCCTCTAACTCCTTAGCACATGAAATCACCCAGCTCAGGAAAACTAACCACACCACATTTCATGGCCACCACATGTCCCCTCTGTGATGGCACACACTCTGGACTGTGCTTCTTTCTAAATCTGAACAAATCTACCTCTTACCTATCGCTGTGTCTCTCACTGAATTTTTTTGCAGAGAGACATCAAGAACTTGAGCTTCATTAGTTCCTGAAACCAGGCACTGTGGGTTTTGGCCAGGCTCAAGTCCCAGTTGGATACAACTGAGTGATTAAGCATAGCACAGAGTCCCTGCCATGTGAGTTTGAGTCCCAATCTTAGGTAAACAGTTTCAAACACAACTTTCAGAAATGGAAAGATGATGACTTGCCCAGTACTTTGTAAGCAGTGGCGTAGATGGAGAGAGGAACAGAAGGATGGAGGGAAAAAGCAGTGGGAAAAATGTGCCAAGGAATCCCCTTCATAGCCTGCTGGAAAATCTGCTAAATACCTGACCTGTGCTCACAGTTTTCATTGGCCTGATCCTTGGCGCAAAGATTGAGGACAGAAGAACCCTCTCCCGCTGGGCACAGCCGATAGTAGAACCTTCAGGATATACTGGGTAGTAGCACCTGCCAGAGTCCCTCAGTGGCACCCACTGCCACTCGCCTGTTTGCAGGGCGTTCAAAGAAACAAGAAATGTGAGATCATAAAGGAATTAAGTTCTTGTTAGCCATATGTCCTTCCAGCCATAGGGATGAGGACCTCCTACCTTAGCTGGAGGTCTTCTGGAATCTGAGACTTAGCCACATGAGCTTTCTACCGAGCTTGTTTTTGCTGTCCGTTTCCATCACGCTGGGCTTCTTGTCACTTCCACTGCACTAGGTGTCCTTCACGTTCAGCTTTCACGTTGTGAGCTTCTGCTGAGTTGGGCTTCTGCTGTCCTTGGCCTCCACCTCGTGGGGGCCGAGCCAAGATTGTTTCAAGCAGTTAAATCTGAGAAATGGCACCAGATACGTTGAGGGAGTGTGTAATTTCCTCCATTCCGTCTCAGCAAAAATTTGAAATGGTAGGCCAGTGTTACAGCTTGGTTACAGCTCAATTTTATTTGGCAAGCAAAGGAAAATATATCCTTGAAGCATGAGGGTGGGCCAACCCAAAAGAAGAGTGGGGCTCAGTTTGGGTCCTGTTTTATATGTTTTTTTCTCCTCCCCTCTGAGTCTGCCCTCTGTAAATCGTGCTAGCCAGGAGGGCTGTTTGTTTCACCCAAGGTCCTCACTCTGGTCCTTGGACCTTCCTTTGTTCCATTTTCTTGGGCTTCTCTCTTCCATTTTTTTTAGCCACTGCCATTTTGGACTCCTTTTTCCTTTTCTAACTACCTAACACATAGAAACAGAAAATACATTAGTGGTTTCCTGATGTTCTGAAGAGAGGGAAATAGGGAATGGCTCTTAAAATGGGTGCAGATTTCCTTGTAGGGTGATGGAAATGTGTCACAACTAGATAGTGGTAACAGTTGCACAACACTGTGAAAATACCAACTTCCACCAAATTATACAATGAATTGCAAAATGATCAATATGCTATATTTTATGTTCATTTTACTGCAAAAAATGAGAAAGAATTAGAGAAAGTCTTATGTTTGGGAAAGTAAGGTGAACTGGTCAAGAGAAAGACACCTCTACTATGCAGTTTTCTCTCAGGTCTCCCAGTGTGTTGGTCCTCAGCAAAAAGTAGGCTGAACCTGTAGATGATAGTCATTCAGCATGGTCCAAAGATGAAAGTGAAAGAGGAGAGTGAAACAGTTGGCTTAAAGCTCAACATTCAGAAAACTAAGATCATGGCATCCGGTCCCATCACTTCATGGCAAATAGATGGGGAAACAGTGGAAACAGTGGCTGACTTTATTTTGGGGGGCTCCAAAATCACTGCAGATGGTGATTGCAGCCATGAAATTAAAAGACACTTACTCCTTGGAAGGAAAGTTATGGCCAACCTACACAGCAAGTTAAAAAGCAGAGACATTACATTGTCAACAAAGGTCCGTTTAGTCAAGGTTATGGTTTTTCCAGTGGCCACGTATGGATGTGAGTTGCACCATAAAGAAAGCTGAGGGCTGAAGAATTGATGCTTTTGAACTGTGGTGTTGGAGAAGACTCTTGAGAGTCCCTTGGACTGCAAGGAGATCCAACCAGTCCATCCCAAAAGAGATCAGTTCTGGGTGTTCATTGGAAGGACTGATGTTGAAGCTGAAACTCCAGTACTTTGGCCACCTGATAGGAAGAGGTGACTAATTTGAAAAGACCCTGATGCTGGGAAAGATTGAGGGCAGGGAGAGAAGGGTACGAAAGAGGATGAGATGATTGGATGGCATCGCTGACTCAATGGACATGGGTTTGAGTGGACTCCAGGAGTTGGTGATGGACAGGGAGGCCTGGCGTGTTGCGGTTCATGGGGTCACAAAGAGTTGGACATGACTGAGCAACTGAACTGAAAGGAAAGTAAAGATACATAAAATAAAATCCAACTATTTTCCCTGGTGGCTCAGACGGTAAGGCGTCTGTCTACAATGCGGGAGACCTGGGTTCGATCCCTGGATCGGGAAGATCCCCTGGGGAAGGAAATGGCAATCCACTCCAGTACTGTTGCCTGGAAAATCCCATGGACAGAGGAGCCTGGTAGGCTACAGTCCATGGGGTCACAAAGAGTCGGACATGACTGAGCGACTTCACTTTCACATTCTTCTTTGGAGCTTACCTGGTGGCTCAGTCCATAAAGAATCCACCTGTAATGTGAGAGACCAAGATTCAATCCTTGGGTTGGAAAGATCCCCTGGAGAAGGGAACAACTACCTGTCCCAGTACCAATTCTTCCCTGGTGGCTCAGTTGGTAAAAAGTCTGCCCGCAGTGTGGGAGACCCAGGTTCAGTCCCTGGGTCAGGAAGATACCTTGGAGAAGGAAATGGCAACCCATTCCAGTATTCTTGCCTGGAGAATTCTATGGACAGAGGAGCCTGTGGGCTGCAGTCCATGGGGTCCCAAAGAGCTGGACATGACTGAGTGACTGACACTTTCACTTTTCATTCTTTTTTGGCTCATCTATGATGGGTCAACTTCCTCTCTGCCATATGGACATTCATGAAGACATTTACATTTATGCTTCCACAACTTCAGTACTTTACCCCCAGCCCTTTCAGACATGAAGTCAATCCAATGGACCATTAGTCCATCCATGCTTGTCATAATCAGTTTTATGGAAAGGAAAGGAAAGGAGGAAAAAGCCTACACACTGGCTTGGTGGTCTTGGGATGAAATGGATGCTGAAGATGGCTTGGTTGAAAAACTGGAAAATTTTATTTTCCTTTTTCCTTCCTTTTATCTTTCCTATCAGGTCTTGTGCCCACTCCCCACTCCTTTCTTTCAAGCTGAAAATATACTAACTAGCTATCTTTTTCTTTTAGTAAAACAAGTATTGTTTTAAATTTCTTGTTGTTATGTGAATAATATTGTTTTGTTTTGATTTGTTTTTCCTGCCAAGTGAGCATTGGTGGTTGATGTAGGCAGTATCTTGGGAATTACCTTTTTCAAGATTAAGTGTAAAAGTTTTTTTTTTTTTTGAATTGACTTTTACTGGGTGCTTCAAGCTTTGCTTTTGGCTCTTTGATAGGGGACTGAATGTCACTGTATTTCCTTTGAGGTTCCAATAAATAAATGATTCTGTGTCCACCTGGGGCACTTTTTTGGTGATTTTTCTATGTGTGCTCTTTAATAGCCAGATGTGAATTCTAGGAAAATGAGATATAAATGAATATAAGTAATCTGAAAGTTTTAGAATTTGCTTTGGTTGTATTCCTGGTATCATTCTACTTCATGTAGCAGATGGCTTTAGAGAGCATTAGCTATATATTTCTTAAATATTATATAAATATGCCAATATTATCAATAAATGCATTGCTATATAAATGTAATATATTAATATTTATGTTGATGTATAACAATTATGTGTTATGTTAAATATGTATGTATAACATATACAAGTATATAATATATATTATTAATATATATTCATGATATTAATTTGATATATAACATTTATAATTATATAAAATAATTATATCAAACATATAAATATTCAGGTTCCCAGATGGTGCAGGTAAAGAATGCAGGTGAAGGAGATGCAAGAGATGTGGGTTTGATTCCTGAGTCAGGAAGATTCCCTGGAGAAGGGAATGGCTACCCACTCCAGTATTCTTGCCTGGAGAATTCCATGGACAGGGGAGCCTGGTGGGTCACAGTCCATGGGATTGCAAAGAACTGGACATGACTGAGTGATGGGGCACATATAAATATTCAGTTATTATAATGATATGTTTAATATATTCTATACAATAAAATATAATGTATTTTATATACATTGTATATATAGTATATAAATATATAATGTATATAATTATATAATATAAACATATACATTTATAAACATATTTATACATTTTAATTATATAACAAGCATTATGTTATACATACAAGTATGTGTGTATACTTAAAATTTTAATATGTAGGAATCTGTTCATCATAACAACTGATATAAAATAAACAGTATTTTAAATCAAATGGGCTATAATCTTACTACATACACATAACTACTTTAAAAGTTTTGAACATTATCTAAATGATACTTGCATATCTCTCAACTATTTTTTTATGCATGTACATATACACATTTATATACAATATATATGTATAATACCAGTTTTCAGTTCAATGTGTGTGTATATATATATATGAATATATCCTGTGTATGCATATAAATATAAATCATGTTTTCATATACATATATAAATGTATGTGTATTTCATATGTTTATATAAATGTCATACAAATTATGTGTATATAAATACAGAAATATACTTATTTAAACAAAAGGGACTAAAATAAACATAGTTCTCTAAGAATAAAAATAGTTATATCTCACTGTTTCAATAACTCTTTATAGTTTTCTCCTGCATGTGTTTCTGTAATTGTTATGAACAATTCCCCTTTGTTGAATGTTGTTTTAATTTTTGCCATTATAAGTGAGGCTATGAAGCATATGGGGGGCAAGAGTACTTGAAAAAGTCTCATAAAAGAAAACACTTAAGTATGCTAAGTTAAATGTAAAAAACTTATTTTCAGGTGCATGGCTGATTTTGGAGGTGTGTAATAGAAATTTCCATGACCCATGAATGAAGGGTGGTGCATAGCTGTGAGAGTTAAAGTTACGTTAAGAGTAGATTCAAGATTTTGATAGTCTAGAACACAAGCTGGCAAACCTCATTTTATGGAGCCAAATAGCAAATATTTAAGGCTTTGTGGCCCAAAGAGGCAAAATTGGAGATATTATTTAGGTGCTGTGCTGTGCTTAGTTGCTCAGCCATGTCTGACTCTTTGCAACCCCATGGACTGTAGCCTGCCAAGCTCCTCTGTCCATGAGGATTCTCCAGGCAAGAATACTGGAGTGGGTTGCCATGCCCTTCTCCACGGGGTCTTCCCAACCCAGGGATCAAACCCAGGTTTCCTAGCATTGCAGGCAGATTCTTTTACCATGTTAGCCACCAGGGAAGCCCAAGAATACTGTAGTGGGAAGCCAATCCCTCCTTCAGGAGAACTTTCCAACCCAGGACTCAAACTGGGGTCTCTTGCATTACAGGCAGATTCTTTACCAGCTGAGCTACCCAGGAAGCCCATTATTTAGGTACTTATGTATATATGTATGTTAGTCACTTAGTTGTGTCCGACTGTTTCCGACCCCATGGACTATAGCCCACCAGGCTCCTCTGTCCACGGAATTCTCCAGGCAAGAATACTGGAGTGGGTTGCCATGGCATTTCTTTTTCCAGGGATTGGACCTGGATCTTCTGCTTGTAGGTGGATTCTTTACCATCTGAGCCACCAGGGAAGCCCACGTACATATATATTAGGTACTTATATAACCATTAAAATGTTACCACTTAAAAATGTGAAAATTACTCATAGCTCATAAGCTGTAAAAAATAGGCAGCTCTCTGGATTTGAGACACAAGCCATAGTTTACTGACTTAGAGACTTGGTTTTAATGGTTGTGACCACATGGGAGGCAGGAGATAGGAGTCCATCCCTATTAGATGGGAAGTTAGAACTGAACCCGTCCCTTGCTTCACCTGTAATGAAAGGGTGTGCCAGGAGAAAAAGTATCTATGAGGAAAGGGAGACTAAGACCAAATTCTCTTGGCCTCTACTCTAGGCAGGAAACAAGTAGGAAATCCTGAAAATTTTGAAAACCCAGACCTGTGTTCACAATGTTTGGGTTGTAAATTTGTTTGTGGTTCTGAAAATGGAAGCCAAAAAATTAAAGTGCTTCCAAAGGGGTAGCATTCCAAACACAAAACTAAAACCTTTCTGGAGAGGTAGACCTTCAACCCTGGCCTAAAGTGTCCCACAGATAAAATTCAGCTAAATATGAGCTCATAAGCTAAATTTGCACAATAATGAGGAAATCAGCTACAATATGAGATAATCAGCAAAAACAGTCAATACTAGAGTTAGATTCCCAAGGCCATCCATTGGATGTTGAAATTACCAAGTGCAAGGGAGAAAATAAATATACATAAAACTAGAACTTAAGGATATTTTATAAGACTGGCTAAGGATATAAGGATATTTTATAAGAATCTTTTTTAAAAAATTAAAAATACATGTCATTGATAAAGGTCAAAACTCAAAGATTGTTTTCGCTCAGTTGTGTCCGACTCTTTGCAACCCCATGGACTGTAGCCCACCAGGCTCCTCCATCCATGAGATTCTCCAGGCAAGAGTACTGTAGTGGGTTGCCATTTCCTTCTCCAGGGGATCTTCCCAACCCAGGGATTGAACCTGGGTCTCCTATGTTGTAGGCAGACGCTTTACCAACTGAACCGCCAGGGAAGTCCAAAGATTGTTTAAAACAGATTAATTATGGAGAAGAGTGAAATTATGCTGTTTTTAAAAATATGGCAGATCAGATATTCTGCCTAATTGTATAAGTTGACTGATGTTTAAAGATACATATTGTTTTAAGGACTTACTAACTCTACAGTCGGGCCTTCCCTGGTGGCTCCATGGTAAAGAATCCTCCTGTCAATGCATGAGATGCAGGTTTGACCCCTGGATCTGGAAAATCCCCTGGAGAAGGAAATGGCCACCCACTCCAGTAGTTTTACCTGAAAAATCCCATGGACAGAGGAACCTGGCAGGCTACACTCCATGGGGTCACAAAAGAGTCAGACATGACTGAGCAACTAAACAACAACAACTTTATAATATATAAGGGCTTTTCTCCAAAGGAAGGTGAGAAGTAGCAAAACACAGAAAGTCTAGCAGGGAGGAAGTTGATATATTCATTGCTAAGGAAGAGCTCCGTCTTAGACCAGCAACAATGTGGAGGAGCTGACCCTTAGATACTTACACTAAGCTGAAATCTTCAGAAATGTTTAAGTATTTATAACCAAACAGATTTGCTTTAATTAATGACCAAGTGTTTTAGCTGACATTAGAAGAGTAAAACAATAAACCCTGAGAATGCAGGAAAAAAATAGAGGTATGAGCAGAACTTAATAAAACAGAAAACAAAGTATAAAACTGAGGGGATTTAGTAGGTCAAAATGATAGTCTTTGAAAAGATTTAAAAACAATCACTTTGATTACGAAAAACAAACAAATAAGCTACAGAAAGAATCTGGAAAATGTTCTAGCAGAGAAGTCAAGCAGAGAGTATATGAAATGCCAGTAAATTTGAACATTTATGTAAAATGGACAATTTCCTAGTTCCTAAAGTTTACCAAGACTGACACAAGAGGAAGTATATAACTGGAGTTCTTTAACCAGTAAAGGAATTAAGTCAATAGTTTAGAACCTTTTACCAAGAAAATATCAGATCATTTGGGAATGTGAATTCTATCAAATTTCTATAAACAGATAACATCAATATTAATAAAGAAAAAACTTCTAAAGAGTTGCAAAAAAAGATGCTCCTTTATTCATCTTACAAAGTCTATATAATCTTGCTACTGAAAATAGGATAGCACAGTAAGGAAAATGAAATTTATAGGTCAAATTTACTTGTGAATATAAAAGCAAATTTTTAAACTATTATATCAGCTAGCTCAGTTCACTTGAATGAGAAAAAAGCATGACCAAGTTAAGTCATTCAATGAATGAAAAAGTAGTTTAATGTCAGGAATATATAAATTTAAATCACTCACATTTTATTTCTCTCATTTGTCTTTTTAAAAAATTGGTAAGTACCTATGTTGATCCTTCTTATACTTGGCATTGTCCTAAGTGGTTTATATATTTGCTCCTTTAAACCTTCTATTATTTCTGGGAGAAGGTTCTATTTTGCTTCCCTTACTTAGGTAATACTCTTAATACCCAGGAAAGTAAGGTAACATTTGCAGGTTTGTGTGGATGGTCAGTGATGGGACCAGGACAGAAACCATCCAAAGACTATTTGGAAACAGAGCTCTGTATTGACACTTATGTTATAGATGAAAGGAAAAGAACCATGCACTTACAGTATAGTTTAGCACTCACATTATAGGTTAAAGGAAAGGAACCATACACATACATTATAGATTAACACTCATATTACAGTTTAGAAGAAAAAGAAACATGTGCTTCTCTCAAAAGATGTAAAGAAAGCAAATCTATTTGTAAAATATTTCCCAATTTCTTTTGTTTCTTTTCTGACTTTTGTAGTACATTTTGCCATGAAGAAAAATTAATTTTTATATAATTTAAATGTATCCTTTTTTCTTTGTAGCTTAGAAAGTTATACTTCATGAATAATCTATTTCAAGTCTCCCAGGTTTCTACTGATGCTTTTACAGTGTCTTTTTTAAAAAATTAGTTGGTATATCTAGAATTTCTTAATGATTAGCTATATTTTCCCACTTTTGTTGAGTGATTTTTGCTACTGATCCAAAAATGTCAATTTTGTTATCATCTCATTTCCTTTATGCTCTTGAATCTAATTTTATTTAAGATGTATCCTGTTCCACTGGATATTTCTATTTTTGAACCAAAATGCTACTTTAATTATAATATAATAAATGTGATATAGGAAACATATTACAAGATATAATAAATAGCATAATATAAAATAACAGTATAATTTACCATATAACAAGATCAAAAGAGAACAAAACTATACAATCATTTGAAACATCCCCCAAAGATATCTTGTAAAAATCAATATTAATTTCTAATTTAAAATTAATAATATGGATATATGAATACTTCCACAATAAGAAGTAATTATATAAGAGAAAGAGGTAAATAATAAAACTTTAGTAACATAGCCAATAAATGCCAGACAAGATGAAGGTGCCTGATAAAATGTGAAATAAAAACAATTATTGAACAGTGTTTTTGAAGCACTTATGAGTTCAGTGACAAGAGAAAATAATATCTCATAGAAAAGAATATCACATTCTTCTTAATGTCTGTACATGTTTTCATTGCATGTTCAGTTCAGTCAGTCAGTTGTGTCCGACTCTTTGCAACCCCATGAATCACAGCACGCCAGGCCTCCCTGTCCATCACCAACTCCCGGAGTTCACACAGACTCATGTCCATTGAGTCAGTGATGCCATCCAGCCATCTCATCCTCTGTCATGCCCTTCTCCTCCTGCCCCCAATCCCTCCCAGCATCAAAGTCTTTTCCAATGAGTCAACTCTTCACATGAGGTGGCCAAAGTACTGGAGTTTCAGCTTTAGCATCAGTCCTTCCAAAGAAACCCCAAGGGCTGATCTCCTTCAGAATGGACTGGTTGGATCTCCTTGCAGTCCAAGGGACTCTCAAGAGTCTTCTCCAACACCACAGTTCAAAAGCATCAATTCTTCGGCGCTCAGCCTTCTTCACAGTCCAACTCTCACATCCATAAATGACCACAGGAAAACCATAACCTTGACTAGACGGGCCTTAGTCGGCAAAGTAATGTCTCTGCTTTTGAATGTACTATCTAGGTTGGCCATAACTTTCCTTCCAAGGAGTAAGTATCTTTTAATTTCATGGCTGCAATCACCATCTGCAGTGATTCTGGAGCCCCCCAAAATAAAGTCCAACACTGTTTCCACTGTTTCCCCATCTATTTCCCATGAAGTGATGGGACTGGATGCCATGTTCTTCATTTTCTGAATGTTGAGCTTTAAGCCAACTTTTTAACTCTCCACTTTCACTTTCATCAAGAGGCTTTTTAGTTCCTCTTCACTTTCTGCCATAAGGGTGGTGTCATCTGCATATCTGAGCTTATTGATATTTCTCCCGGCAATCTTGATTCCAGCTTGTGTTTCCTCCAGTCCAGCATTTCTCATGATGTACTCTGCATATAAGTTAAATAAGCAGGGTGACAATATACAGCCTTGATGTACTCCTTTCCTATTTGGAACCAGTCTGTTGTTCCATGTCCAGTTCTAACTGTTGCTTCCTGACCTGTATGCAGATTTCTCAGGAGGCAGGTCAGGTGGTCTGGTATTCCCATCTCTTTCAGAATTTTCCACAGTTTATTGTGATCCACACAGTCAAAGGCTTTGGCATAGTCAATAAAGCAGAAATAGATGTTTTTCTGGAACTCCCTTGCTTTTTCAATGATCCAGTGGATGTTGGCAATTTGATCTCTGGTTCCTCTGTCTTTTCTAAAACCAGCTTGGACATCTGGAAGTTCATGGTTCAGGTGTTGCTGAAGCCTGGCTTGGAGAATTTTGAGCAGTACTTTACCAGCATGTGAGATGAGTGCAATCGTGCGGTAGTTTGAGCATTCTTTGGCGTTGCCTTTCTTTGGGATTGGAATGAAAACTGACCTTTTCCAGTCCTGTGGCCACTGCTGAGTTTTCCAAATTTGCTGGCACATTAAGTGTGGCACTTTCACAGCATCATCTTTCAGGATTTGAAATAGCTCCACTGGAATTCCATCACCTCCACTAGCTTTGTTCGTAGTGATGCTTTCTAAGGCCCACTTGACTTCACATTCCAGGATGTCTGGCTCTAGATTAGTGATCACACCATCGTGATTATCTGGGTCATGAAGATCTTTTTTGTACAGTTCTTCTGTGTATTCTTGCCACCTCTTCTTAATATATTCTGCTTCTGTTAGGTCCAGACCATTTCTGTCCTTTATCGAGCCCATCTTTGCATGAACTGTTCCCTTGGTATCTCTAATTTTCTTGAAGAGATCTCTAGTCTTTCCCATTCTGTTGTTTTCCTCTATTTCTTTGCATTGATCGCTGAAGAAGGCTTTCTTATCTCTTCTTGCTGTTCTCTGGAACTCTGCATTCAGATGCTTATATATTTCCTTTTCTCCTTTGCTTTTCACCTCTCTTCTTTTCACAGCTATTTGTAAGGCCTCCCCAGGCAGCCATTTTGCTTTTTTGCATTTCTTTTCCATGGGGATGGTCTTGATCCCTGTCCCCTGTACAGTGTCATGAACTTCATATATAGCAGTTTATTTAATATGTTACTGTTCTATATCTGGATTTCTAGGTTCTTATTGAATTTTAATTATTTTTTAAATTTATTTTTGTTGTGATATGCAGTATCTTTAGTTGTGACATGCAAACTGTTAGTTATGGTGTGTGGGATCTAATTCCTTGACCAGGTATCAAACCTGGGTTCCATGCATTGGGAGGGAGTCTTAGCCATGGAATCATCAGAGAGATCTCTTTATGGAATTTAATTATGCAAAAATGTTTCAGACTCTAGGACTTCCTCTTTTGTATCTTTTGAAAGAAACAATATCTCCAGAGATGATTTAATTCTGCTGGCTGCTCCAGCCACTAGCAGACTATGGCTAATTCTCAGTTCTTCCCTTCACATTCCTAGTCAATATGAAAATGGATGGCAAGAAGGTCTTCTGCTTTGGAGACTGTAGAGATAAGTCTCGGTGGTAAAGGCTAAAAATATGAACCCTGAACAAATATTTTCCAGCTCTAACTATGTGTGAGTCCCTTAGTTTGATTCTGTAGAGGATACAAGACAAGACTGTAGAATCTGCCTTCACAGTGCTTCCAATAGGATGTTATTCAGTCGCTAAGTCACATTCAACTCTTTGTGACCCCATGAACTGCAGCACACCAGGCTTCCCTGTCCTTCACTATCTTCCAGAGTTTGCTGAAACTCATGTCCATCGAGTCGGGGATGCCATCCAACCATCTCATCCTCTATTGCCCCCTTCCAATAGTAGGAGCTAAGTGAAATATGGTTGGGTATCTAATTCAAGACAAAATATAATGGTTATTTTTTGCTTATGGCAAGATTTACAGAGTGAATGTAGAAGTCACTATAGGCTTTTAATTAGAGGGACACAATAAATCTTGTATTGAAAGCTGATTATTCTGGTCTCTTTCTGGAGATGAACTGGAAATTGTATAGAAGAACCAAAATTAGCTTAACCAAAGGTAAACTCATAAATAATTGAACATCAATTAAATATTTGTGACCCGTGTTTCTTTTTTATCACAATTTCTCCCAATTTATACACCTCTTTGATACCTGATTATTCATTTTCAAAGGTGCAATTAACAGCAATTAAGGCTATGGTTTTTCCAGTGGTCATGTATGGATGTGAGAGTTGGACTGTGAAGAAGGCTGAGCGCCGAAGAATTGATGCTTTTGAACTGTGGTGTTGGAGAAGACTCTTGAAAGTCCCTGGGACTACAAGGAGATCCAACCAATCCATTCTGAAGGAGATAAGCCCTGGGATTTCTTTGGAAGGAATGATGCTAAAGCTGAAACTCCAGTACTTTGGCCACCTCATGCGAAGAGTTGACTCATTGGAAAAGACTCTGATGCTGGGAGGGATTGGGGGCAGGAAGAGAAGGGGACAACAGATGAGATGGCTGGATGGCATCACGGACTTGATGGACGTGAGTCTGAGTGAACTCGGGGAGTTGGTGATGGACAGGGAGGCCTGGCGTGCTGCGATTCATGGGGTCGCAAAGAGTCAGACATGACTGAGCAACTGAAATGAACTGAATTACTGTATGTATTTGGTTTTGCCTGGGCCCCAAAGAAACTATCATAAATTACCAGCTTTGATTTTCACTTGATTTCCTCAAAGGAACAATTGGAACTCCTGGTCTTAAGTGGACTGGAATGTGAAACTAAGTCTCTTAGATATAATTAGAGGACCCTGCAGAGTCCTCTGGTAAATATTTGGAAAACTCTAAGCTTCTTAAAATTGATTCTTGTAGTGCTGTAGGAAACATCACTGAATCAAAAGGATGACAACATTTCTTGTTTTTTTGTTGGCCTTCTTCATGGAAACATGGCTGAAGTTTCTGAACCTAATTTCCTCCTTTGTGTGGGAATTTCACTAAAAATATCCAACTGCATCCTGTCCTGATTAATTTCTGAAACTATTAGGACCAGACATGCACAGAGAGAAGATCATACAAAGACAAAGGGAAAATATGGCAACTCAAAACCAAGAAGAGATATCTCGGAAGAAATCAACCCAGTTGACAACTTATCAGACTTCTAGCCTCTAGACCTGTGAGTAGATACATTTATGTTGTTTGCCTCAGTCTATTTTGTCATGGCAGCTCTAGGAAGCTAGAACATCTTTTTATGGCCTCCTCATCTTAAGTTGCAAGTTCAATATTCAATGTCATAACTAGGAAACAAAATGACATTTAAATTCCTTGTTACAGTCTTTCTTTCTCATTCTTATTGTTAGTTATTTCTATATTTGGGTCTCTCTTCTGTGTCTTTTGTGAACAGAGTGTTACACTCATTTCTAGCCTTACCTCTAATATACAATAAATGTGCATATCCCTGAACTGATTTTGGAAAAGTGAAATGTATAGTAGGTATGTGTGTGCATATGTATATGTGTGTATTCATATAATTTATTTTTATATTTGAAGTTAATTTTATTTTTGGCTGTGCTGGGTCTTCATTGCTGTTAGTGGGCTTTCTCTAGGTGCAGTGAGTGGGGGCTATGCTCTAGTTTTCGTGTGCAGGCTTCTCATTGCAGTGGCTTCTTCTGTTACAGAGCGTGGACTCTAGGGCATGCAGGCTTACGTAGCTATGGCCTGTGGGCTCAGTATTTGCAGTACATGAGCTTAGTTGCTCTGTGGCATATGTGATCTTCTCAGACCAGGGATTGAATTTGCACAACAAAGTTGCAGTGAGTGGGGGCTACTCTCTAGTTTTGTTGTGCAGGCTTCAATCCCTGACCATGGGAAAAGCACTAACTCTGTACCAATGATATATCCTCTTTCCCACATTTCTAAATATTTTTCCCTTCATTGCTTTAGATCATGTGTAGCAAGCATGATGGGAAATGGCTACCAATGATTTTGTTATTAATTTCTGTTATTACATTCATTTCACTGTGGCTAAAGTTACTTCGTATGATTTCAGTTTCTTAAAATGTTTTGGTACTTGTATTGTGGCCTAACGTATGGTCTATACTGAAGAATGTGTATTCTTCTTTTATTCAGTGGAGTGATCTATATACATCTCCGTTAGGTTTAGGTGGTTGATTGTGTTATTTAGTTCCCCAGCTCTCTATTGATCTTCTGTCTAGATGTGTTATACATTACTGAAAGCAAGGTATTGATCTCCAACTATTATTTTAGAACTATTTTTTCCTTCAATTCTGTCAATTTTGCTTTATATATTTGGGGGTTGTTTGGTACATTTTTTATAGTTGTTATATGTTTTTGATGGAATGAACTTGTCACTATATAGTGCCCTTTGCCTCTTGTGACAGTTTGGATTTAAAGTTTATTTTGTGTGATATTAGCATAGCTATTCCAGACATTGCTTCCCCCCCCCTCTCTTCTGGCTATCATTACATGGGGTATTTTATGCCATGTCTTAACTATCAACCAACTTGTGTTTTTGGGTCAAGTGAATTTTTTGTAGACAGTGTAACTAACTGCATCATGATTTTTTAAACTTTGTTTATCAATGTTTATCTTTTTATTGGAGAGCTTAATTCAGTTCTCAGAATTTGCTAATGAGAAAGAACTTAATTCTGTCATTATTTACCATTCGCAAGTTAAAACAATATAATTTGAATTGAAACTAACTTAACTTCAATAGCATACAGAAACTCTGTTCCTATACAGTTCCATTCCTCCTCTTTATTGTTGTTACAAATTACACCTTTATACTTTGTGAGCCCAATAACATTGATTTATGCATTTGTTTTTTAAATCATGTAAGAAATAAAAGGTGGCATTGCAAGCCAATAACATGATAGTGGCTTTAATATTTGCCTATGTATTTATCTTTACTGGAGGTCTCTATTTCTTTAAACAGCTTTGAGTTACTGTCTAGTGTCCTTTAATTTCAACTTAAAGGGTTCAGTTTGGCATTTCTTATAGGGTACTTGCTGGAAGTTGTAACAAACCCCCTCAGCTCTTGTTTACGTGAAAGTGAAAGTGAAGTTGCTCAGTCGTGTCTGACTCTTTGCAGCCCGGTGGACTATAGCCTACCAGGCTCCTCCGTCCATGAAATTTTCCAGGCAAGAGTACTGGAGTGGGTTGCCATTTCCTTCTCTAGGGGATCTTCCCAACTGAGGGATTGAACCCAGGTCTCCCACATTGTAGGCAGACGCTTTACCGTCTGAGCCACCAGGGAAGTGTTTATGTGAGAATGTGTTAATTTCCCCCTAACTTTTGAAAACATTTTTGCCAAATATAGAATTCTTGGTTGACAGTTTTTGTTTTTTGATTTTTTTTGTTAATTTTTCTTTCAGCACTTTAAATGTCTGGCCTCTGGCTCCCATGGTTTCAGATAAAAAATTAGCTATTAATCTTATTGGAGAGCCCTTCTTTGTAATGCATTTCTTTCTCCTTTCAAGATTCTCTCTTTGTCTTTTGGCTTCTGAGAGTTTGATTATACTGTTTCTGGGTGTGTGGGTGTGGGTGGGGGGAGGGTTATTTGAGTTTAGCTTAAAAAAAGAAATCGGCCAAAGGTTTACAACAACCAGATGCATATTGAATCCAGGAAGAGGTGGCTCAAGAATGGCAGGAAAGCTTTGTGACACTTGCCCTTGCCCATCCATTCTCAGTGTTGTGATGGTCTTAAAGAAGTGGAGTCTTAATGCAACGATAATCTTAAAACAGCAACAGACCATGTTCCTAGTATGGGACCATCAGTCCTGGTTCAAGAGGGAGCAGAGAGACCCTACTCTCAAATTATGCTGTGTATCTGATCTAGCCTGTCTTAGAGCTACCTGAAAGACTGACAATGATGCTTATATCTGTTTTGCCTAACGTGGAACACATCTGTAAAAGCAGAAGTCATTGTTCCAAAAAAGTGAAAGGTGAACTAACAAAGCACAGATAACTAGGGCAAAAGATTATAGACTGAAATACAATAGACCACATAAGATCCAGGAACAAAAGCTGGGGGAGATTCTTTGTGAATTAGAACATACAAACAGTACCCATGTATACAGAAAAATTAAGAAAGCCACATGCATACTTACGATAACATGCATGCTCAGAAAACATCAGTGAAGAGTCTAAGCTTTTACCCTGGGCTGAGCCATAAACTCAGTGCAAGTCAGCTACTGAAGGAGTGATCTAGCAATCAGCAAAACAGGGAGAGGTGTGTAGTTTTGAGTGTACATGTGGATGTGCATGTGTATATTTGTTTTTGTTTGCTTTAGGTCCAGGAAATCAAGGAAATATCTGTCAAAACATTAGCTAAATGTATGCTAAAGGAATAGAGATTTCAGAGACTACATATGATTAGGAATACAGTCATTGCAAACATATTTTAGAAATGTCCCTAACAGACTAACACAGGCTTCAACAGTCAAAAGCACAGAAAACCCTGGGAAAGTGAGATAATCTGATTCCATAGATATCACCTTATAATAATAATACTTGATGCCAAATTTTCAACAAATCATAAGACACATTTCAAGACATAGGAAAGTATGGTCCACTTAAGGAAACAAACTATCCCTAAGGAAGCCCAGACTTTTCTCCATTGTATATTCTTGCCTCCTTTGTCATAGATTAATTGACCATAAGTATATAGGTTTATTTCTGGGCTCTCTATTCTATTATGTTGATCTATGTGTCTATTTTTGTGCCAGTACAATACTGTTTTGATTACTAAAACTCAGTGTTCAGAAAACTAAGATGATGGCATCTGGTCCCATCACTTCATGGCAAATAGATGGGGAAACAATGGAAACAGTCCCAGACTTTATTTTCTTGGGCTCCAAAATCACTGCAGATGGTGATTACAGCCATGAAATTAAAAGATGCTTGCTCCTTAGAAGAAAAGTTATGACCAACCAAGACAGCATATTAAAAAGCAGAGACAGTACTTTGCCAACAAAGGTCCATCTAGTCAAAGCTATGGTTTTTCCAGTAGTCATGTATGGATGTGAGAGTTGGACTATAAAGAAAGCTGAACACCAAAAGTATTAATGCTTTTGAAGTGTGGTGTTGGAGAAGACTCTTGACAGTCCCTTGGACAGCAAGGAGATCCAACCAGTCCATCCTAAAGGAAATCAGTCCTAAATATTCATTGGAAGGATTGATGCTGAAGCTGAAAGTCCCAATACTTTGGCTACCTGATGCAAATAACTGACTCATTTGAAAAGACCCTGATGCTGGGAAAGATTGAAGGTGGAAGGAGAAGGGAACAACAAAGGGTGAGATGGTTGGATGGCATCATCAACTCAATGGACATGACTTACTCAATGGAGTTTGAGTAAGTTCCAGGAGTTCGTGATGGACTGGCATACTGCAGTCCATGGGGTTACAAAGAGTCGGACATGACTGAGTGACTGAACTGAACTGATAGTATAGTCTGAAATCAGACATGTGATTCCTCTAATTCTGTTCTTTTTCAAGATTGTTTTAGCTACTCAGGGTCTTTTGTGTTTTCATACAATTATAAAAATTATTTGTTCTAGGTCTGTGAAAAATGCCCTTGATATTTCAATAGAGACTGCATTGAATCTGTAGATTTCCTTGGGTAGGATGTCCATTTTAACAATATTAACTCTTCCAATTCATGACCATAATGACCATAATCTTTTCAGCTATTTGTCATCTTTAATATCATCAGTGTCTTATAGTTTCCTGGATGCAGGTCTTTTACCTATGTAGGCAAGTTTATTCTTAGATATTTTATTCTTTGTGTGTGTGTACTCAGTCACTCAGTTGTGTCCAACTCTTTGTGGCCCAATGAACTATAGCCTCCCAGGCTCCTCTGTCCCTGGAATTTTCCAGGAAAGAATATTGGAGTGGGCTGCCATATCATACTCCAGGGGATCTTCATGACCCAGGGATCAAACCCGTGTGTCTCATGACTCTTGAATTGGCAGGTGGGTTCTTTACCACTAGCGCCGCCTGAGAAGCCCCTTTCTTTTTTTATGCAATTGTAAATGTGATTGTTTCTTTCATTTTGTTTTCTTACAGTTCATTTTTAGTGTACAGAAATGCCATAGATTTCTGTATATCAATTTTGTATCTGCAAGTTCACCAGACTCATTTATGAGCTCTAGTAGTTTTTGAAGGTGTTTTTAGGATTCTCTATGTATCATGCCATCTGCAAACAGTAACACTTCTTTTGTAATTTGGATTCCTTTTATTTATTTTTTTCTTGTCTGATTGCTATGGCTAGGACTTCTAAAACTATGTTGAATAAAATTTGTGAGAGTGGGCATCCTTATCTTTTTCCTGATCTTAGGGGAAATGCTTTTAGCTTTTCATCATTAAATATGCTATCTTGTCACTGTGGCCTTTATTATGTTGAAGTATATTCCCTCTGTCCCACTTTTGGAGAGTTTCTACCATGAATGGATACTGAATTTTTTCAAAACTTTTTTCTGCACCTATTGATATGATCAAATGGTTTTTAGTCTTCAGTTTGTTAATGTGATGATAAGAGCCCTAAGATAGCTACATAGGCTCAGTAACCTTTCTTTCCCTGATTAGGTAGAAATCCTTGTTCTGCCTTCAAATTGAATCAGTATCTGACTAAAGAACTTCCAAGTATCATTCAGTTCACAATACACTGCTGTGGCTATAAAGAAATGAACTTGGCTTTTCCAAATGACAGTAAATGAATGTACTTAATGAATGCTTCAACTTAACGAACTGTTCTTAAAAATATATTAATGTAGACACTTCAGTGGAGAATTGAAAACAAAACAAAAAATTCAGATAAAAGGTTGGAATAAAAGTACACTTAGTTGTATACAGTTTCCTCTTGTAAAATTCTCTTTTTAAATTGAGTGAACAGTAAATTGAGAGTATCTGACTTGGGGCTAAGGAAATCTAAGCCTTCTTGGCCACACTGTATTCTCCTAGGTCATTTAATAAAGACACCAGTTGGATTGCTGAAAAAATAGTGGGAAAAATCAATCTCTCAGATCCAAAGGGCTGCTTTTGAAAATATGTGGATTGTTATGCTCTTCCGGCCTCAAAAGTCCTCGTCTTAACCTTAGCCCTTCATGAAGAGAGGCTTTTGAAGCCACTTCCCACATTACTTATTATGTGACTGTTGAAAAAGAGAAACCCAGCTCTTTTCCTTTGCTTTCAACTAACCATCTTGTTCAGAAATCTGTTTGGGTTGTTATACCTTAACCTTACATGGCAAGGGACTTATGTGAAGATTCTTATTTGAAAGATTGGTGCCAGTGTATGTGTCTGCAAAGAAAGAAGAAAATAAGGAAAGATGTGGTTATCAAACATCCCAATAGTGAAGTTGTGTGAAAGCAACTTTTGAAAGTTACCTGTCAGAGTTTAGCCTTATTATTATGTTTTATTTTATTCACTGAAAATAAATAATCTTCAGTGATTTTGTCTAGATTTTATAGTCCCCAAAGTCCCCTTTATTCATGTTCAAACAGGGAAAATTACATTGTAAATCACTGTTCTTCATCTCATGTTATTTATAATCACTCCTCATCACCTCTTGCTTCAAAGAAATGGGATCCTGAGAAGTATCTTATGTTTGTCTTTGTGTAATGTGATGGGGATGCATCCAGAGACATGTGAGATGTTTAAATGATGGCATAATGAAACGAGGATGGGGAGATCTGGAAAGATCAGCAAAGATGGCTGGTAGGGGGAGAAGAGAGATGTGCAGCGAGAGGGAGAGATTTGCAGATGGAGAAAATTAAACAAATAATTAAATACATTTTCTTGTGCGGTATGGGATGCAAGTTTTTTCCTCCCCCTTTCCTTCAGAATCTCTTTGTGAAAGACTGTATTTTTCAGTAGTGTTACTGAGATAGGATTTGATTTTTTTTTTTGGACAATAGAATGGACCCATGGAAACAGTTACATTTTGGCTATCTATGATTATCTTTAAAAAGAAACATAAACATTGGCCACACTATCTATGTGCATGCTACTTCCATGAAGTTCTTGTTCCCAGTTCATGTATCTTGCTGCTCAGTCATGTCCAACTCTTTGTGACCCCATGGACTGCATGCCGCATGCCAACTTTATATATCTAGGTCCCTTCTTTCTTTAAGGTCAATGTCAAATAGCATCTCAAATGTACATTTACTGACATATTGAGCCCACAATAAACTGCTCCTTCTTGTTCTCCTTAGACTCTGCTGCTGCTGCTAAGTCGCTTCAGTCGTGTCCGACTCTGTGCGACCCGAGAGACAGCAACCCACCAGGGTCCGCTGTCCTTGGGATTCTCCAGGCAAGAACACTGGAGTGGGTTGCTATTTCCTTCTCCAATGCATGAAAGTGAAAAGTGAAAGTTAAGTCACTCAGTCGTGTCCGACTCTTAGTGACCCCATGGACTGCAGCCCACCAGGCTACTCTGTCCATGGTATTTTCCAGGCAAGAGTACCTTAGACTCTGATTGTTTATAAAAAACTCACTTTTGAACTTAGAAACTGTCTAATGTAATAAATTAGCTATTTCATCAGTGTTTTTTGTATCCTCAACGTAATTATAAACCTCTATAGGTCTGGAATCATACATTTTGTGATTTTTTTCTTAGTACTTAACTTACTTTGACAAAAAATACATTCATTTATCTAAACATTATTTATTGAGTTTTAACTAATGTATTTCAACTCAATAAATATTCTTTGAATGAAAGCATGCATGAATGAGAAAGTATGCAATAGGTCGCCTAATGTACCAGCCAATATGACAAAACAAAAACATAAACACAAAAACAAGCCAAAAGAGGACCAGGACTTTCTGCAAAATATCTTGTTTTCAATTGGATGATGTCATGAAAATCAAGATACTTCTGAAAGGTCTTAATAGCTGACCAAGAATAGTTAACAACTGAAATTCTCTCAGACTTATTAACCCTATCACTAGATACATTTATACCTCTTAGGAATTTCATTAAAAAAGATTTATAAAGGTTTTATAGACAAAATTTATAAATCTCTCAATCTCCATGTCCACATAGGCTTTCTCTATTTGGGTTTCCAAAAGATTTAAATAAAATACAGGATAATTAAAAATTAGATTATCTTTCTTAGTTTCATTTCTTTTTTTTCTGGCAAACACCTTTAATTTTCTCCATAGTGCCACCCAGTTTCCACTAGTGTTTTTCCTGAATGAATTTTGCTCTGAATGGTGGGATATATAAGATGTAAATGAATTGTTTGTTATGTTTTAGAATTCTTCACAATGGCCTGGCTATGGAAATGCATTGAATATTATTTAAATAAAGTAACATCCTCGGGATTATTATTCCATTCTGGCTAAGATGCTGCTTGCTCTGGTTTGCTAAAATTTCCCTTTCAGTTCAGTTCAGTTCAGTCGCTCAGTCACGTCTGACTCTTTGCGACTCCATGAATCACAGCACGCCAGGCCTCCCTGTCCATCACCAACTCCCGGAGTTCACTCAGACTCACGTCCATCAAGTCAGTGATGCCATCCAGCCATCTCATCCTCTGTTGTCCCCTTCTCCTCCTACCCCCAATCCCTCCCAACATCAGAGTCTTTTCCAATGAGTCAACTCTTCGCATGAGGTGGCCAAAGTACTGGAGTTTCAGCTTTAGCATCATTCCTTCCAAAGAAATCCCAGGGCTGATCTCCTTCAGAATCGATTGGTTGGATCTCCTTGCAGTCCAAGGGACTCTCAAGAGTCTTCTCCAACACCACAGTTCAAAAGCATCAATTCTTTGGCACTCAGCCTTCTTCACAGTCCAACTCTCACATCCATACATGACTACAGGAAAAACCATAGCCTTGACTAGATGGATCTTAGTTGGCAAAGTAATGTCTCTGCTTTTGAATATGCTATCTAGGTTGGTCATAACTTTTTTTCCAAGGAGTAAGTGTCTTTTAATTTCATGGCTGCAGTCACCATCTGCAGTGATTTTGGAGCCCCAAAAAACAAAGTCTGATACTGTTTCCACTGTTCCCCCATCTATTTCCCATGAAGTGATGGGACCAGATGCCATGATCTTTGTTTTCTGAATGTTGAGCTTTAAGCCAACTTTTTCACTCTCTACTTTACTTTTATCAAGAGGCTTTTTAGTTCCTCTTCACTTTCTGCCATAAGGGTGGTGTCATCTGCATATCTGGGGTTATTGATATTTCTCCCGGCAATCTTGATTCCAGCTTGTGTTTCTTCTAGTCCAGCATTTCTCATGAGTGATTTAAATTTTGTTTCTGATCTTAGGGATTTATTGCCATACTTATCCTACAGCTTGTTTTCTTTGAATTACTCTCCTTGCAGTTTCTGATTCATATAAGGCCTTACAGGTTAGTGACAACCTGGCCATTGCAAGTCTGGGAAGGACAAGCCTACTTTTCAGAAGTGGTAATGTTTTCTCTACCTGAGGGTCTTAAACAGATGTCAGTCTTCCACACTACCTCCCCTTCCCCTTTTAATGGATGAAATTCTTTTAGAATATTTGTACCAGATTCTCAATATTCTTCCAAGCTAAATCTAAATTCGTGACTTCGAGGTAAAGTTAGATTTCTAGTTCCAGGCCTTAATTTTTCTATTACTTTCTGAAACATGTATGTGTTCCTTTATTTTAATCCCAGCCATGTGCTTTTAACTTTCAAAAAATTTTACATGTGTCTCCAGTAAGAGGATTACTTTAAACTGAGCTTACTCTGCTATTTTACTGGCATATTTAAGATACAAATAATTTGCTACTTACTGGATTCAATTACCTGTATATTTCAGGCATCAAAAACTCATCATGTTCCAAATTGCCCTCTTTATTGTTAACAATTTTCTTGGGAATCTGCATGACATTAAATAGATTAAAGTTAGTGAGTGGCCCAGGAAGCCTGAAAGCTTATTCGTTAGAGTGGCTAGGGAAAGTTTAAGCAAGGAAGAAAACCAAATGAAAAACAGAATCACATTATTATGCCTGTGTTTACTCCCAGGATTCCACATAGAACTTTCTGGAAAGCTGGATTGATTGGGGTATAAAATGCCAGAGTTCTAAGTGGGGCTGACACCATCTCATGCCAAGCTTTCAGTTCTGGGCTAACATCATCTCTGGTCTGCTCTTTGGAGTGGAAACTCTGGAGGAATGGCCAGTGTATTCCAGGGCATATGAAGAGGGAGATTGTGAGCATGGCCTTCTAAATTGCAGATAAACTACCCACTATAAATGTGCCTTATTTAATTCAACCAATCAGATTAAAGACTTTCCCCTTGAATGAAATGCTGCTACATATATGAGCAGAAAAACAAAGTGGGTATAAGGAGATGGAGAGACTTGGAGTTTTGCTTTCACACTGATTATCTTTTCCTTTGACCATGACTTCCGTTTGAGTATTCTAGACTTTGGGATGATGGCAACCCCTTGGATTGGGTGATGACATCCCCATCTTCACCAGAACCTCTAAAGTCAACTTTGATTTTTTTTCTTTCTATTCATTCCATGTATACAGTCAAACAGTAGATTGACAAAGTAGGTCTTGAATATCACCATTTCTTTATATTCCCACTGCTATCATCACTGCCTTAACCAGGGCTTTAAGTTCTATAAATATAAATATCTGTATGTAAATAAAATATGTAATAAATAAAATATAATATTAATTCTGATGATTTTAAAGTATTTTCCTGATAAAGATGCATGATATCTTATATAAATATTTTTATGTTGGCTATTCTTCTCTTGAACTTCCCAGTTGTCTCTGTGGTAAAGAATATGCCTGCCAGTGCAGGCAACATGGGTTTAATCCCTAAACTGGGAAGACAGGAAACACGGGTTCAATCCCTAATTTGGGAAGACCCCCTGGAGAAGGAAATGGGAACCCACTCCAGTATCCTTGCCTGGAAAATCCCATGCACAGAGGAGCCTGGTGGTCTACAGTCCATGGGATTCATGCGCACGCGTGCATGTGCGTGCACACATACATGCACATACACATTCTTTTCTTAGAATTTTAGTCATATAATCCTATCTCTTGGTTGGTGTGTCTAGAAATTTTTGATTGAATGGTGGCCATTTTATTTGCTTATTTTTTTTTCTCACTGGAAACCTTGTTTTGCGTCAAAAATTTTATTCCTACCTAGAAATAGCAAACCTTCAAATTAACATTTTTAAAATGCTGTGAGGGACTGACTTGGTGGTCCAGTGATTAAGCATTCACCTTCCAATGCAGAGAATAAGAGTTCAGTCCCTGGTTGGGGAACTAAGATCCCACATGCTGCAAGACTACTAAGCCTATATGCCTCAGCTACTGAGCTGTGCACAGATTTCTTTTAATTTGGTTGATTAGAATTTGCTTTTAGTTATTAATAATTTAGAAAAGTTTATTTCAACTTCACAACTTATTGATAATTTCACATTAATTTTCATTGTTAAATTTGAGAAAACGCTATGGATTACTTCCTCAGAAATACTTACTATTATAAAGGCATTATGAGTTAAGTACTGCTATAGTTTGTGCATTACAGGAATTGTGATAAAATACTTTTCATACAATTCCATTACAAACACACACATACATTCTCTGTCATTGATGGAGTATATTCTTGACAGAAGAAAATTTCTGTTTTGACTAAGCATTGATGAGAACTGAATCTTTGACTTACATTTTACATGCCTGATGATTGAAATAATTTTCCAGAGAATAGCTTCTGGCTTTATACTTTTCAGTTCTTTTTTCTTCTTCCAATTCACATACTTTGAGAGCTATGAACTGTAGGATGTGGCCGTATTGTAATATGGTTTTTGTTCTTGTGCAATTGTGTCTCATGCTAGTTAAGGAGGTGTAGAGTAGGTAATAAGGGTACTGGAAGTCATTCCTATAATGGGACAGCATGTAGTCAATTACTTATGGTGTGTCTGAAAATCACATAATGGCCTCAACTCTAACTTTGTAGCCAGATTTCAAAAAAGTCTGTGGCCATTCCAGTGTGACTCAATGTTGGGGAATATGATGGAGGGAAAATTGGAAAAGAAAGAAACACTGGTCTTATCTGATTGAAGTTAAAAGATATCACTTTAGAAAATTATTCAAAAACATGATTACATGAACTAATTTTAGAGCTCTTCCTAGGACCTAAAAAGGAACCCGTAGTGTTGTGGAACCCTAAAGTTAAGCTTCACTAGCTTCTAAGTAAATTTGCCTTGTATTTATGGTAGTTGAGAGGCAATAAGAAAAAAGGGCTATGAAAGGAATGAGTCATTAGAGATGGGCAGAATGTAGTTTTTCAACAAGAAAGTAAGAGCAACTTGCTGAATGCAGGGATATAGAAGACATTGAAAAAGAGGGGATAGACACTAAAGGGAACAAAAAATTGCAAAAAGAAGTCTATTCAGAAGGACAAAATAACACTTGTTTGGTTACTTTCTATATGATTGGTCCTATACTAGGCAATTTGAATTCACTTTTATTTAACCCTTATAGTATGTATGTGAGGCTGGTGATTATTATGAAAATGAAAGTGAAGTCGCTCAGTCATGTCCGACTCTGCCACCCATGGACTGTAGCCCACCAAGCTCCTCCATCCATGGGATTCTCCAGGCAAGAATACTGGAGTGGGTTGCCATTTCCTTCTCCAGGGGATCTTCCCAACCCAGGGATCGAACCCAGGTCTCCCACATTGCAGGCAGACGCTTTAACCTCTGCACCACCAGGGAAGCGAGCATTATCTTATAAAGGAGGAAATAAAGGCCTAGCTTGGTTAAATAACTTGCCCAAGGTCACATAGACAGTAAGTGGTAACCATTAACTTGAACCTGGGTCTTCTTGAATTTATTGCCTGAGCTTGTAGCACTTTGAATGGAAACACATGATATGCTTTCTTTGTGATAAATGCTTGTGAAACTGAGGGTATTAATTACATTTTAGAATGACCAACAACAATATATGAAACTTCTTTTACACATTTAATTATTACCATTGTTAGCACACAAAAATCTCCTACTTCCATCCTGTTCTACTAAATCTAAAATAAAATTTCTTTTATCAGTAGTATGACTTTGCTGCAGCAGTGAGAATTAACAAACATTTATTCATCAAGAATTATTAAGGACTTTCAATAATACCTAGGTTTGAGGCATGAGAAATGTGATTATGAAAAATTGCTAATGTTTTCAGAACTTTTAAAATATCAGATAAAGTCTAAGATTTTAGCATTATACAAAATATTGGTTAATTATTAGTGGTTTGGAAAGACCAATATAAAATTTTCTGATCTTACTGCACTGAGAGTCACAGCCCTGATGTTTTCCACATTGACTATCTGAATGATGAAGAAAATTCAGTCATGTATTTCATTTCCAGCTGGACAGAAAACAAAATGAAATGTTTGGACTACAAACTTTTAATTTTTTCTAAGGCAAATGTATAGGTGATGTTTATTGCCTAATTAGGAGAAAAGTGATAAAAGAGGGCAGGCTTAAGAATTAAGCAGCTAAGCTGTCAGTCCCCACATCAGAAAAATGATCCTGTACCGCCTGTCAGTATTGTTAACAGAGACTGTTATTTTATTAATCCTTATGATACAGGGATTCTTTTTTTCATGTTTCAGGGCACAGCAGGTGAGAGACTGGATTTGTTAAGCTGGGTGGGTTTATCCTTCTTTTATGTGTTCGTTCAATTTTATGTTCATTTACTTATTGTACACATATGGCAATGGAAGCTGCTAAAGCAATCGTTGCTATTCTACAAAACAACAGGCACAGAAGCAGATGTCTTATTTCCGAGATTTTTCCCCCCAGGATTATTATGATTAAAGATCCTTTCCTCCCACCCCCTGGAGAGGACCAGGGGCTGCTTGCCAGAGGTTTTTTAATGACTTGGGAAAAGGCTCAAATATCCCACCCGCCATTATGATAATCCACCCCAGGGGCAAACCACACATGAATATTACAGATTTATTTTATTTTTGTATCCCTGGAAAGGTATTATTAAGCTCATTAGAATACAAAAAAATATATACAGTCAAATTTCAAAATTACATGGATGAAGGAAATCACCAAAGTGGCATCATACCATGTCTTGCACTTATATTAACTATATTGATTATAGTAACTATATTAATTATATTGTGTTAACAATATATTGAAGAGGCATAATACTGCAACTTATTTCAGAGAAAATATTTGTATTGGCCAACCCCAATTTGTACCTTGAATGTGGGCTCTAGGAAAAGATTTAGTTCATGCTTAACAAGAGGTTAGCTTCTGTTTTCAGCCATGTGCTATTTGGGGAATTAAGCATCATGAATAATATAGGAAGTAAGAGGGATAGTCTAAAGATGGGATAGCAAATTTTATTTAGGAAAGAGAATTTAAGGTGTGTTTTTTTAAGGAAAATTGCCTTATTATAATGTAATAAGAAAGTTATATTTTCTTTCTTTCCTTTCTTCTTCTTTTTCTTTTTAACCATTTTTATCTTGGATATTTGATCTCTAAGATGAGATGACTGGAAAAGGCCATCAACCTTTTTCAAAGACTATTTCCCCCCACTCCCTAAAGGCCATTTGTCTCTTGGAGGCTTGGTCTGCATTACTTTCCAAGAGGCAAGCATTTGTCCTTGCACTAAATGCTGACATCTCCTGATAAGAGAGAAGCTGCAAAGGAGAGGAATTGAAGATCAATATGTTTATTTTGCTCTCAAGCACACTGATGTACATTGGTGTATTGGGGAAGGGAATGGAGCTTGAGAGTGGGCCAATGGGGAGGGGTGAATATTTTGTGATGCGCTCTACCTGTGGGCTTATAAAGTTTACAGCTGCATTAAGAGAAGTATTACCATTAGCATGAACAGTAGAGTGGACTCAATTGAAAAAGCTTCTAGCCACTCACCTAGGGCTATATGCATTATTGCATTTACCCCCGCCCTGCCTTCAAGCTAATTGAAAATGTCAGTCCATTTCATCAAAGTTACACAACTGTCCATCCTTTTCCCTGGTACAAATATTCCAGGAGGAAGAAAATGGAATACACAGAGCAACAGAGCTCACGCAATAGCCCATGTGTCTTAGATTTAATAGCTGATCACTAGCTGGATTGAAGCCAAGAGGCAGTTCACAAATTTGCTGCACATTAGAATCACCTGGGGAACTCTACTTAGCTCTCTGTGCCCAGGCTCCTCCTAGACCTATTAAATCAAAATCTCTGGGGCTGGGACCCAGACACTAGTTTTGTTTTGTTTTGTTTTTAAGCTCTTTAGGTAATTCAAACAAGCAGCAAAGTTTGAGAACCAGTCCAATAGGGGGACAAACTTATTTCATGCAGATACAGTGAGAGCAATAAATATGTAAAAAGGACATTAATTCATATATCTATTCTTTATTTCTCATTATACTGTTTGAGTTTCAAACATGCTTCCCCCCGCCCCACCCCCCACTGCAAAAAGCTTTGCTGTTTCCATTTGGTTCAAGGCATGAAAAGAGGGCTCCAGAGTGGTTAAACAGCTGCCTTGTGGCTCCGAAAAGGGGCTTCAGGGAGAAGCCCTGACGCCAGAGGGGCTCCTCAGAGCCCTCTGGGCTTTGGAGGCTCCTGGTAGAGCTTGAGGGTGAGCCTTTGAGAGAGAGACTCACCTAGCCCAGCCTGGGGGGCCGCGAGCCTGAGGAGACAGGCCTTGATATGAGTTTCACCTGCTCCTCCAGGACGGGTCTCCCCAGGAAATCACGGAGGTGCAAGTCTGCTCGCGAGAACCAGGGCAGACAGATCCCAGAAGGGCCCAGTTCAGGTTTTTCTTCATGACAGTGGCGGCTTCACAGCGTCCTGGGTTTTACCCCACTCTCTTGAGAAGCTTCTGCATATCCTGGAAGAGGGCGCAGTCGCAACGCTGGTTTTGCGTTTTCCGAAGACTCTAGGCGTTCTTGGCTTCTCCTGGGCCAATTGGGGAAAAAAAGTGGACCTAGCTTGTGCAGAGCCGCATTGTTGTGGTTGCAGTGGAAGCGCAGAAAGAGGTAAGTGCCCGCAGATGCGTGATGAACAGGCGGTGAACGGCAGTCTCCACCACGGTGGAATAATTCTGACAAATCAGGGAGCTCCTGGTGGAACAGGAGTAAAGTAAGCTCAAAACTGATGTTGGCTAGTCCCAGAGGCCGAGGAGAGCTGAGTGGTGGATTCCAAAGGTTGCACCTGGAAAAGAGGTTGGAGGGTGGTGGAGGCTAGAGGACGGGGAATACGTGGGTCGGTTCTGTGCAAACTCTGTTGAAGCAAGAGACAGGTCTGCCGGACTGCTTGAGTGCAGCACTGTCTCAAATAGGCTTTTTCTTTTTTAGGTATATTTTTGTCTGTGCTGGGTCTTCCTTGCTACACGGTGGCTTTCCCTAGTTGCAGCAAGGGCGGGGGATGGGTGGGGGCAGTAGGCTTCTCTTCATTGTGTTGTGTGGGCTTCTCATTGAGGTATTGCAGTGGTTTATCTTGTTGTGAAGCACAGGCTCTAGGCCACTCAGGCTTCAGTAGTTGTGGGGTGGGATGCGCACCTCAGTAATTTCAGTAATTGTAAGTCTCAGGCTTTAGAGCGCTAGCTCAGTAGTTGTGGCGGCCAGGTTGAGTTTCTCTAAGACATGTGGGATTTTCTCAGACCAGACATTGAACCCTTGTACCCTGCATTGGCTGGCAGATTCTTAACTACTCGGGCACCAGGGAAGTCCCTCAAATAGGCTTTGATTTAAATGAACAAGAAACACAACCAAGGACAAAACTTACTCCCCGCCCCCCATAGTTGGCTCTACAAGGAAAGGTATTCTATTACTTAACATTCCAAGTCACTAGAAGAGTGGCTCTCAAAGTATGGTCATCTAGTAACCAAGCAGTAACCTACCAGCCCTTCCTCGAGTGGTTCTCAAAGTATGGTCATCTATTAACCAAGCAGTAATCTACCAGGCCTTCTTCGAGCAGACTCCGTCCCTGGTATCCTCAGCTGTAGCTGCCCTCTAGTATCTCATGCATATTTCCTGAGTTTTCAGATGCTAAAACCCAGCACCAAATGGAAGAAATTAACCACTTGATGATCTGGAGCTTGTAGCCCCCAGGCCTGTGGCTCCTGGGGATTGATAATGTTAACTGCCCTATTACCTCTGCATCAGCCAATCAAAATTGTACATGAGGTTATCACATTCCTGGGGATGCCCCTTGCCTATGTGGCCTGTAAAAAATGCTTTGCTGAAACCCTTCAGGGAGTTTGGGATTTGGGGAGCATAAACCACCCCTCTCCTTGCTCAGCCCTACTGTAAACCTTTCTCTGCTCCACACTCCAGGGTTTAGGTTTGTTTGGCCTCACTGTGCTTCAGGCACAGGAACTTGGCATTCGGTGACAGCCTGAGAGTGTCCCCTGGTATTGTGTTAGATATTCAAGTTTTAAGGCCCTGTCCCAGACTTATGGGCTCAGCAACTCTAGAGGGGCCCAGTGATCTTTGTTATAATAGGTCCTCCAGATGATTTTCATTCACCTGAGAGTTTCAAAATAGCTGCACTGTCAGAGAACCAAAGTGTCCACCACCAGGTGAAGGGCAGTGGTGCCTGGAAAAGAAGGGGTCTAGCTAAGAGAAGTACAGCCGAATTTGCCCTGGTAGGAATGGGAAATGTCTTTTCTCCATTGGTTGGCAGAGACTAGTATCTGTTGGCAGTGGTAAGGTTATCAAGAATGCTTTACGTTTCAACGCAGAGTGATGGCTGTTCTGGTTTTCCAGGGACTAGTCCTCTGTGAGCACTTAAAATCTCATTTTGGGAAACTTTTCCCCTTAGCTCTGGGTTTGAAAAACTTAGAGAATAATATGTAATTTGGGTGAACATGATTCAAGTTTTTGGCAAGTCCTAAGTATTAATTAAAGTTCAGTATGGACAACATCTAGCCTTTTTTTACGTGTGTGTGTGCATGTGTGTGTGTGTGCATGTGCATGTGTGTGCATGTGCGTGTGCATGTGTGCTTAGTCACTCAGTTATGCCAGATTTTTTGCTACCCTTGGGACTATAGCCTGCCAGGCTCCTCTGTCCATGGGATTTTCCAGGCAAGAATACTGGAGTGGGTTGCCATTTCCTTCAGGGTATCTTCCTGACCCAGGGATCAAACCCTTGTCTCCTGTGACACCTGCATTGCAGGGAGATTCTTTACTTGCTGAGTAGGGAAGTCTTGGGGGGAGGTAAATCTGATTGGGTGAAAGGACTTACTATTAAAAGATTTTTGTAGAAACATCCCCTTCTGTTTAGTCTGCTGGTTCTGGCTAGATGTTGGTGTCATGAGGAGCTTTAAAATGAGTTTATTGATCTAGGGTGCATCCTGAGTGTGAGGGTTTTTAAAAAGTTTCTCAGATAATTCTAAGGCACAGCCAAATTTAGGTACTACGGCTTAAGCTTTTGAACTGCTACCACTTATTTTAACCTCGTCTTCCTATGAGAACTGTACTTGAGGTTTGTGGCTTCTCTTCTCTTACTGTCTTATTATGAAAGTTATTTTCTTAAATAAGATTAAATGTAGAGAAAATGCTGCTGGTCCATCTGGTATACTGGATATCCAGAATAGTTAAAATATGTTCCATTAAAAAATTTTGTATCATTTAAGTAGTGTCACTGGTGTTTTAAAAACTGACACATAGTTTGAATTAGTACAGTCTCTTTTGAAGTTGTCACCTCTGATCTGCTCCCATTGCTAAATATCTGGACACCTCGTATTAGGAATTGGTTTTAAATATCTTTAGGGATTAAAACGAAGATTGCTATGTTATTTGTACTGGGACCAAAAAAAAAAAAAAACAACTCACAAAGTTACCTCCTGCACCTTCTACCCCCATTTCTAACCCTTGGCAGCTTCTAATTTTTCCCTGTCTCCACAGTTTTGTTATTTTAAGAATGATATATGAACACGATCATGAATTAATCTTCAGAGATTGGCTTTTTAAAGTTTTTGACTCAGTATCATTCCCTTGAAGTTTATTTCAATTTTTGGCATATATTATTTATTCCTTTTTGTTGCTAAGTAGTATTCTATCACAATATTTGATCACAACTTGTTTAAACATTTACCCATCGAAAGAAATGTGGTTAGTTGAATATTTATGTTTAAGTTTCTGCAGGAACTTAAGTTTTTCTTTGGGATAAATGCTCAATAATACAATTACTGGTTTGTAGGGTAAATCTAGTTTTAGGATTAAAAAAATAAAACTGTCAAGCTGTTTCTCAGAGTGGCTAAACCATTTTATATTCCTACCAGCGATGTGATACAATTTTTCCTCATACTCACCAGCACTTGATGTTGTCACTGTATTTTAATTTTAGTTATTCTGTGATATCTTATTATGGTCTTAGTTTGTGTTTTTCTAATGGCTAATGATGTTGAACATCTTTTTGTGTGCTTGTTTGCCATGTGTATATTCTATTCCATGGAAATGTCTTTCCCTGTATTCTGCCTGCATCTGCCTATTTTCTAATTACATTTTTTGAAGTTTAGTTTTGAGAATACTTTGTATATTATAGATACAAGTCATTTTTCTCCTATGGGATTTCAAATGTGTTTTCTCAGTGTGTAATTTGAGTTTTCATCCACTTAAAAAGGATATTCTATGAAGCACTCTTAATTCATTTTGATGAGATCCAATTTCTTGTTTTTGATTTTATTGATCATACTTTTGTTGTCAAGTCTAAGAATTCCTCACCTAGCTCTAGATGCCAAAGATTTTCTATTTTTTTCCCTCTACTTTTTAAGGTTATGATCCACTTTGATTTATTTTTTATATAAGGTGTGGAGGTTTAGGTTGAGGTTATTATTATTATTTTTTTTTGGAGGGATGTTCAGTTGTTTCAGTACCATTTTTAAAGCCGTATTTTCCTCAAGTATAAACTGGAGAGAAAAATAATCTAGTTTATGTCATGAAAGTGAACTAGTAAATATGAAAGCAACTAACTCAGAAAGTAAGGTTTCTTCTTTTTCTTTATGATTTATATAATTCTCAGAATTTATTTACTTGAAGAGTTTTTTTTTTTTTTTTTAACAGAACTAAGGGATTTTAAGGTTCAGGTACTATGCTGCTGCTGCCAAGTCGCTGCAGTCATGTCCAACTCTTAGCGACCCCCATGGACTGCAGCCTACCAGGCTCCTCGGTCCATGGGATTTTCCAGGCAAGAGTACTGGAATGGGTTGCTATTGCCTTCTCTGCAGGTACTATGAGACTGTCTGAATTATGAGTAGCAATTAGCTAAGCACAGGTGTAAAGCATTTGATTTACTCCCTAGTCATCTTTTTCTCTCATCCTTCTAAATCCACAGCCCTTAGCTAGTTCCAGCCAGTAAAGTCACAGTTTGTTTTACTGTTAAACTAAATTTCAGTTTAAATTTTCTCTACATATTATGTGTCTAGAATTGGCTATGTTGGTGGCTCTTAACCCTATTTGCATTTTATTAATATAATCAGCTGGGGAGATTCTATCATGGATATTTGAGGACAGACCTCTTATAAAAGGCCTGACTTATGGTTTTTGGAGCCAAATCATAGTCTACATTGCATCAAATCATTTGCTAGGTCACCTCTAAAAAGGAATTTGTGATGGCTAATGCTCTTCATTTGCCAATGTGCTTGTTTTGCTGCTTTTGGTGGGGGCTGGGGGTGGGGGGTGAAATAAGGAAAAATTGCCAGCAGTTTGGCTCCCTGAATTCTAACTTTATGCTGTAGAATTAGTGTTGGCTCAGTACACATCTTCAGATATTCACTCTGTCTCCTTCTCCCAGCTGCAGGAACTTATATCCTTGGGCAGCTTTTTACCCACCGTGCTCTTTTGCTTCTAACCTTAGCAAATAGGAGTCTCCCCTAAATTACTGTCTTTCCAAATGTTAGGCTTCAAGGCTTTAGCCAAGAATAGACAGAAAAGGAATTTTTAAAATGCAGAATGGGAAAGACTTCTGATGCAATGGATACTTAATAAAGATTTAATTTTGAATCAGTAATTTCTGTCATTGCAAAATAACTCCTTGGTGAAATGCTCATCTTTGGTAATTTTCTTAAGTACAGACATTAACAATCAAAATATGTAGTACTCTTCTTCATTTTCTAACACAAACCTATATCTAGATGAGAGGAGAATTCGTTGCATAACTTGAGTTCTGGTCTTACAACTCCCAAGTCCTGCATTCTTTCAACCATGCCTGCTGATTTTCTGTCTTCTTGAACATGAAGTAATGGCTTTCAGCTTGCATCCCCTTTCTCAGCATATTGCTTGATGACTAAGAGAAAGGGATCTGAAACTTGACTGCTTGGATTCAAACCCTGACTAAAATTTGCTTGTTGAGTACTCAAGTATGTTACCTGTTCTTGCCTCAGTTTTCTCATCTATAAAATAGAGACAATATTGCTTCTCTCAGGGAGTTTCTATGAGGTTAAAAGAGAAAATTTATACAATGCAGGGATTTATCAGTTCTTGTACGTGTGCTGTGAAATGTAGATCTCCTGTGTACAGACACAGTGCTACAGTTATCTATTGCTTACATGATAAAAAGTCTAAACCTAGTAGTGTGTGAAGAGAAATTTTAACATATGCACAGATTCTATGGATCAGCAATTCAAACAGTGCCCAGAGGAGATGGCTTGTCTCTACTCCATAACTGATGTCTGAAACCTCAGCTCATGAGGATTTGAGTGGCTAGGGCTGGAATCATCTAGATCATCTTAATTTCATGTCTGGCACCTGAGATGGGATGACTTGAAGACTGGGGCTGACAAGGACTGTTGACTGGTGTGCCTGCAGAAGGCTGCCCATGTGGTTTGGACTTCTTTTTTTTTTTTAATTTTTATTTTTACTTTATTTTACTTTACAATACTGTATTGGTTTTGCCATACATTGACATGAATCCACCATGGGTGTATATGCGTTCCCAAACATGAACCCCCCTCCCACCTCCCTCCCCATAACATCTCTCTGGGTCATCACCGTGCACCAGCCCCAAGCATGCTGTATCCTGCGTCGGACATAGACTGGCGATTCGATTCTTACATGATAGTATATATGTTACAATGCCATTCTCCCAAATCGTCCCACCCTCTCCCTCTCCCTCTGAGTCCAAAAGTCCGTTATACACATCTGTGTCTTTTTTGTTGTCTTGCATACAGGGTCATCATTGCCATCTTTCTAAATTCTGTATATATGTGTTAGTATACTGTATTGGTGTTTTTCTTTCTGACTTACACTCTGTATAATCGGCTCCAGTTTCATCCATCTCATCAGAACTGATTCAAATGTATTCTTTTTAATGGCTGAGTAATACTCCATTGTGTATATGTACCACTGCTTTCTTATCCATTCATCTGTTGATGGACATCTAGGTTGTTTCCATGTCCTGGCTATTATAAACAGTGCTGCGATGAACATTGGGGTACATGTGTCTCTTTCAATTCTGGTTTCCTCAGTGTGTATGCCCAGCAGTGGGATTGCTGGGTCATAAGGCAGCTCTATTTGCAATTTTTTAAGGAATCTCCACACTGTTCTCCAAAGTGGCTGTACTAGTTTGCATTCCCACCAACAGTGTAGGAGGGTTCCCTTTTCTCCACACCCTCTCCAGCATTTATTGCTTGCAGATTTTTGGATTGCAGCCATTCTGACTGGTGTGAAGTGGTACCTCATTGTGGTTTTTATTTGCATTTCTCTAATAATGAGTGACGTTGAGCATCTTTTCATGTGTTTGTTAGCCATCCGTATGTCTTCTTTGGAGAAATGTCTATTTAGTTCTTTGGCCCATTTTTTGATTGGGTCGTTTATTTTTCTGGAATTGAGCTTTCATTCTTTTACAAGTGGTTGACCAGTTTTCCCAGCATCACTTGTTAAAGAGATTGTCTTTATTCCATTGTATATTCTTGCCTCCTTTGTCAAAGATAAGGTGTCCATATGTGTGTGGATTTATCTCTCGGCTTTCTATTTTGTTCCATTGATCTATATTTCTGTCTTTGTGCCAGTACCATACTGTCTTGATGACTGTGGCTTTGTAGTAGAGCCTGAAGTCAGGCAAGTTGATTCCTCCAGTTCCATTCTTCTTTCTCAAGATTGCTTTGGCTATTCAAGGTTTTTTGTATTTCCATACAAATCTTGAAATTATTTATTCTAGGTCTGTGAAAAATATCGCTGGTAGCTTGATAGGGATTGCATTGAATTTGTAAATTGCTTTGGGTAGTATACTCATTTTCACTATATTGATTCTTCCGATCCATGAACATGGTATATTTCTCCATCTATTAGTGTCCTCTTTGATTTCTTTCATCAGTGTTTTATAGTTTTCTATATATAGGTCTTTAGTTTCCTTAGGTAGATATATTCCTAAGTATTTTATTCTTTTCGTTGCAATGGTGAATGGAATTGTTTCCTTAATTTCTCTTTCTACTTTCTCATTATTAGTGTATAGGAATGCAAGGGATTTCTGTGTGTTGATTTTATATCCTGCAACTTTACTATATTCATTGATTAGCTCTAGTAATTTTCTGGTGAAGTCTTTAGGGTTTTCTATGTAGAGGATCATGTCATCTGCAAACAGTGAAAGTTTTACTTCTTCTTTTCCAATTTGGATTCCTTTTATTTCTTTTTCTGCTCTGATTGCTGTGGCCAAAACTTCCAAAACTATGTTGAATAGTAGCGGTGAAAGTGGGCACCCTTGTCTTGTTCCTGACATTAGGGGAAATGCTTTCAATTTTTCACCATTGAGGATAATGTTTGCTGTGGGTTTGTCATATATAGCTTTTATTATGTTGAGGTATGTTCCTTCTATTCCTGCTTTCTGGAGAGTTTTTATCATAAATGGATGTTGAATTCTGTCAAAGGCCTTCTCTGCATCTATTGAGATAATCATATGGCTTTTATTTTTCAATTTGTTAATGTGGTGAATTACATTGATTGATTTGCGGATATTGAAGGATCCTTGCATCCCTGGGATAAAGCCCACTTGGTCATGGTGTATGATCTTTTTAATGTGTTGTTGGATTCTGATTGCTAGAATTTTGTTGAGGATTTTTGCATCTATGTTCATCAGTGATATTGGCCTGTAGTTTTCTTTTCTTGTAGTATCTTTGTCAGGTTTTGGTATTAGGGTGATGATGGCCTCATAGAATGAGTTTGGAAGTTTACCTTCCTCTGCAATTTTCTGGAAGAGTTTGAGGAGGATAGGTGTTAGCTCTTCTCGAAATTTTTGGTAGAATTCAGCTGTGAAGCCGTCTGGACCTGGGCTTTTGTTTGCTGGAAGATTTCTGATTACAGTTTCAATTTCCGTGCTTGTGATGGGTCTGTTAAGATTTTCTATTTCTTTCTGGTTCAGTTTTGGAAAGTTGTACTTTTCTAAGAATTTGTCCATTTCTTCCACGTTGTCCATTTTATTGGCATATAACTGCTGATAGTAGTCTCTTATGATCCTTTGTATTTCTGTGTTGTCTGTTGTGATCTCTCCATTTTCATTTCTAATTTTATTGATTTGATTTTTCTCTCTTTGCTTCTTGATGAGTCTGGCTAATGGTTTGTCAATTTTATTTATCCTTTCAAAGAACCAGCTTTTGGCTTTGTTAATTTTTGCTATGGTCTCTTTTGTTTCTTTTGCATTTATTTCTGCCCTAATTTTTAAGATTTCTTTCCTTCTACTAACTCTGGGGTTCTCCCTTTCTTCCTTTTCTAGTTGCTTTAGGTGTAGAGTTAGGTTATTTATTTGACTTTTTTCTTGTTTCTTGAGGTATGCCTGTATTGCTATGAACTTTCCTCTTAGCACTGCTTTTATAGTGTCCCACAGGTTTTGGGTTGTTGTGTTTTCATTTTCATTAGTTTCTATGCATATTTTGATTTCTTTTTTGATTTCTTCTGTGATTTGTTGGTTATTCAGAAGCGTGTTGTTCAACCTCCATATGTTGGAATTTTTAATAGTTTTTCTCCTGTAATTGAGATCTAATCTTAATGCATTGTGGTCAGAAAAGATGGTTGGAATGATTTTGATTTTTTTGAATTTATCATGTTTAGATTTATGGCCCAGGATGTGATCTATCCTGGAGAATGTTCCATGAGTACTTGAGAAAAAGGTGAAATTCATTGTTTTGGGGTGAAATGTCCTATAGATATCAATTAGGTCTAACTGGTCTAATGTATCATTTAAAGTTTTCGTTTCTTTGTTGATTTTCTGTTTAGTTGATCTGTCCATAGGTGTGAGTGGGGTATTAAAGTCTCCCACTATTATTGTGTTATTGTTGATTTCCCCTTTCATAGTTGTTAGCATTTGTCTTACATATTGCTGTGCTCCTATATTGGGTGCATATATATTTATAATTGTTATATCTTCTTCTTGGATTGATCCTTTGATCATTATGTAGTGGCCTTCTTTGTGTCTTTTGACATCCTGTGATTTAAAGTCTATTTTATCGGATATGAGTATTGCCACTCCTGCTTTCTTTTGGTCTCTGTTTGCATGGTATATCTTTTTTTCAGCCCTTCACTTTCAGTCTGTATGTGTCCCTTGTTTTGAGGTGGGTCTCTTGTAAGCAGCATATAGAGGGGTCTTGTTTTTGTATCCATTCAGCCAGTCTTTGCCTTTTGGTTGGGGCATTCAACCCATTTACGTTTAAGGTAATTATTGATAAGTATGATCCCGTTACCATTTACTTTATTGTTTTGGGTTCGGGTTTATACACCCTTTTCGTGTTTCCTGTCTAGAGAATATCCTTTAGAATTTGTTGGAGAGCTGGTTTGGTGGTGCTGAATTCTCTCAGCTTTTGCTTGTCTGTAAAGCTTTTGATTTCTCCTTCGTATTTGAATGAGATCCTTGCTGGGTACAGTAATCTGGGCTGTAGGTTATTTTCTTTCATCACTTTAAGTATGTCTTGCCATTCCCTCCTGGCCTGAAGAGTTTCTATTGAAAGATCAGCTGTTATCCTTATGGGAATCCCCTTGTGTGTTATTTGTTGTTTTTCCCTTGCTGCTTTTAATATTTGTTCTTTGTGTTTGATCTTTGTTAATTTGATTAATATGTGTCTTGGGGTGTTTCGCCTTGGGTTTATCCTGTTTGGAACTCTCTGGGTTTCTTGGACTTGGGTGATTATTTCCTTCCCCATTTTAGGGAAGTTTTCAACTATTATCTCCTCAAGGATTTTCTCATGGTCTTTCTTTTTATCTTGTTCTTCTGGGACTCCTATAATTCGAATGTTGGAGCATTTCATATTGTCCTGGAGGCTCTGAGATTGTCCTCATTTCTTTTAATTCGTTTTTCTTGTTTCCTCTCTGATTCATTTATTTCTACCATTCTATCCTCTATTTCACTAATCCTATCTTCTGCCTCCATTATTCTACTATTTGTTGCCTCCAGAGTGTTTCTGATCTCATTTATTGCATTATTCATTATATATTGACTCTTTTTTATTTCTTCTAGGTCCTTGTTAAACCTTTCTTGCATCTTCTCAATCCTTGTCTCTAGGCTATTTATCTGTGATTCCATTTTGATTTTAAGAATTTGGATCATTTTCACTATCAATATTCAGAATTCTTTCTCAGGTAGATTCCCTACCTCTTCCTCTTTTAGCACCGATGATAAAACATCTAGGTTAAAGATGAAAAGTTTCTCCACATTGAGGGACACTCAGAGAGGTTCACTGAGTTACAAGGAGAAGAGAAGAGGGAGGGGGTAGTTAGAGGTGACTGGAATGAGATGCGGTGAGATCAAAAGAAGAGAGAGCAAGCTAGCCAGTGGTCACTTCCTTATGTGCGTTCCATAGTCTGGACTGCTCAAAGGTATTTACAGAGTTATACAGGGAAGAGGAGAGGGAGGAAGTAGACAGAGGTGGCCAGGAGGATAAGAGAGAGGAATGAGAAGGAGAGAGACAAATCCTGCCAGTAACCAGTTCCTTACGTGTTCTCCACCGTCTGGAACACACAGAGATTCACAGAGTTGGATAGAGAAGAGATGGGGGAGAAAAGAGACAGAGGCCACCTGGTGGAGAAAAAGGAGAGTCCATAGGAGAAGAGAGTGGTCAAGCCAGTAATCTCGCTCTCAGGTAAAATTGGGTAGTGAAGTTTGGGTTTTTAAATGTACAAAATTGACAACAAAAACCAAAGAGTAAAGATTAAAAATCTAGAGTAGAGGTTGGATTTTCAAAAATACAATATTAAAGAAAAGAAGCAGAAGGAAAAAGGAAAAAAGGAAAAAAAAGAAAAGAAAAAAAAGCCACAAGAATTATTAAAAAAAAAACACCAAAAAACAAAAACACCAATAACCACCCAAAGACTATATATGGTGTTTGCCTTAAAAAAAAAGTCATTTTTTTTTGAATATTAATAATAGGTTATAGAAATAAAAATTAGAGGAGACATAGAAGACTTAACTATTAAAAAAAAAGTTAAAAAAAAAGAAATGATTTTAAAAGTAGTAAAAATATATCTGGCCCTTCTCTGATGTTGTGGGCAGTGTGGGGTCATTTCCAAGGCAGTTTCCTCTGTTTAACTTCTTCTTTTTGCTGGTTTTTTAGGCTAGTTCATTCGCGCTGTGGGGAGGGGGGATGCTGCAAACAAATAGCGCTGTTGTGTGCACACAGTGTCTCAGCCCCGCTGGACCTGTCCCTTCTCGCGGCATACAAACCGCTCCGGCTCTACGATGCTCATCTGGGAACTGTCTGAGGCCGGCCCTAGGCTGCATGCACTTCCCCGGTCTAAGCCGCTCAGGTTTGGTGCTCAGGTAGCCCTCAGAGGCTCAGATTCGGTTGGGACTGCATTTTGTGCCCTTCCCGGGTCCGAGTAGCTCAGGAGTTTGGCGAGCGCGATCACTGTGACTTGTCGCCTTTTCTGCCCCTGCTGCTCAGTTTTCTGGGTGGACCGCTGGCGCCCCTTGTGAGGCAGATGGTGACTGTCCAGCACCCCCAGAAGTCTTAGCAAAGAAGCCTGTTTGCAGTTTGGTAAGTAAAGTCTCTCTGGGTCTGTAATTGCCCCTTTCCAGCCCTTACGGCTCTGGCTGCCTGTCCCCGGCGGGGGATGGTCTGCAGCCGGCTTTTTCCGTTCCGTCCTTTGTTCTGTGCTCGGTCCTGGAGGTGTCTTATGTTCGAGCTTTTCGCGTGGTAGCTATCCCACAGTCTGGTTTGCTAGCCCAGGTTAGATCGTTCTGGTTGCGCGTGGGGCGTTCCTGCCCGATTCTTACAAAGCACTGCAGCCCGCGCCTCCCGCGCTTCCCTGCCCTGCCCCCACTTCCTAGTGGCGGATGCAGGCGTCTGTGCTGCTTTTCTGCTGGGGGAGTTACTGTTGGGCTTGTAATCTCTTGGTTTAAATTATTTCTTTATTTTTCCTTCCTGTTATGTTGCCCTCTGTGTTTCCAAGGCTCGCCACAGACTCGGCAGGGAGAGTGTTTCCTGGTGTTTGGAAACCTCTCTTCTTAAAATTCCCTTCCCGGGACGGACTTCCCTTCCCAGGACGGAGCTCCCTCCCCACCTCCTTTGTCTCCTTTTTCGTCTTTTATATTTTTTCCTACCTGTTTTTGAAGACAATGGTCTGCTTTTCTGGGTGCCTGATGTCCTCTGCCAGCCTACAGAAGTTGTTTTGTGGAGTTTGCTCAGCGTTGAAATGTTCTTTTGAGGAATTTGTGAGGGAGAAAGTGGTCTTCCCATCCTATTCCTCTGCCATCTTAGGACCGCCGACCTGGTTTGGACTTCTTATAACATGATAGTTAGGATTCAAGGTAGAGTGTCTCAAGAATGAGTGTCCAGAATTCAAGCTTTCCAAGAGAATCATGCAGAAGCTGCGTGACCTTTATGACCTAGTCTTAGATATTACATAGCATCACCCTTGTTATATTCTATTGCAGGAGTTTAATGTCTTTTTGTATAAGGTGTCAGCAGTCAGTACTTTAGGCCTTGCAAGCCATACAGGCTCTATAGCAGATACTCAGTTCCACTGCTGCGATATGAAAACAGTTACAGATAATACCTATACTAATGAACATGGCTGTGTTCCAATAAAGCTTTATTTATAAAAGAAAATAGAGGCCTAGATTTGGCCCACCAGCCATGATTTACTGACTCCTGCTCCATTCTTTGAAGCTTTAGAAAGTCTGCCCAAATTCAAGGGGAGAGATGCCCACATGTGGATGGAAAGAATGGCAATGACTTTGGGGCTCTGTATTAAAACCACTACATATGGGATATTTACATGAAGATGTGTCTGCATATCTTGTTTCTCACATGTATGGTGAATATGAGGTGTAGGGACATCTTATATTTCAAAGTTTGAACCTGAACTTAATGACTTTGATTTCTGGAACAATTGGTAACTCTAAGTATGGTTTCCTTAAATTGCTTACCCCAATAAATATGCCACAAAAGATAAATTTCATGAAAACAATTGCTTTATGGCAGATTTTTACTAAGTCTCCATTGACTGAATTATTCTTTTTCATTAGAAAGCTTGCTTATTTTATTTCTTTCCTAAAAAGGTTTATAGCTTTTTGGATCTTGTATTTCATTCTGTTGAGAGGATGATGCAAGTTTTTATAAATGGAAAAAGTGGAGCAGGCTGAGATCACTCAGATCATACTAGTGCTTACAGGAATAACTGAAAATGGAACACAGGCTTCTGAGATTTTCCTGTCCTGTGCCCTTTCTAGTAGGTGCCATTGTCTGCTGGGCCTGGCAATAATCATTTTCGACCTTTACCTCTCTAGGCTATTGTGAAGTGGTTTTGGACTTTGTTAGTTTTCTTATGAGTTTATACTAAATTGTGTTCATAAAGTAGGTAAAATTCCTCAGGGAAGGATGGTAGCTATATTACTGGGTTATTACTCAAAAACATGGTGTTGATTATCTTTTTTTTTCTTTTCTTTTGCCCAGTTGTATCCTGAGCTGAAAAGATACATTATCCAAAATGAAAGACGTGCATCTGGTGGCAAAAACTAATTTAAGGGATGAAAATTCCTGATGGTTGCTTCAGTCAACCCTTAAAACACATGGAGCCTCATTAGTAAATAGACAACTTTCAGATCTTTCCCTTGGAAGAGATCACATAATCAGCTTTTGTGTTGATTTCTCATTCTGTTCTTTAGAGACAGAACAAATTAGAATAATTGGCTGGTACAAGGAAGGCACAAAGAATGTTCTTGTATTTTTGTGTTGCATCCCTTAATAAGGGTTGAAAATGAGATTAGAGGTGGGAACTTGAAGCCCAGAAGGGCAGTGGGGAGAGAATATTGTTTCTTTGAAGATATTCTTTCAGTGTTGGCCCAGAAGAAATGGGAAGCTGAGGAAATATTTTTTAAAAACAATGATTTTTGTGTTACCAATGGAAGTGTGGAATTAGTAAGAATGAGGAACCATTCTCTTCTACCAAAGACCCAGGAGCACATGAAACCATAAATACTCCCCGCTCTTAGAAACCCTTTTGGAGCAGAGAATAAAGGCAGTGCATCAGGGCAGAGGTGTTCAGAGCAGAGGGATGGGAGGAGAACAGAAGGAGAATGGATATTTTTAGAGCTGTCTTTTTGAAATTTACCTGTCTGTCCTTCATTGCTGCTTTGCCACCAGTTTGGTCCAGTAGAAATCCTCAAAGCAGGGGCAGCCATATTTTAAAATAATAGGATTAAAGCAAATGACTTTAATCCAGGTCTCTTTAGTTCAAGAGCACAAAGGAGAGGATGATGAAACAGGCTGCAAGGAATTGTTCACTGGGTGAATTTTCTCTAAACCTCACTAACGAGGAGAAAGGGACCACTGGGTTATGTTTCTTGCAGGAAAGCAAAAATATTGAAAGCAAGTGACAGAGTGTGCAGGCTGTTTAGAAATCAAGCTGTATCACTTGGTCACTTGCTGATGAGAACAGCTTTGGCTGAGACCTAACCATTTACAGTGAAGGCACATCTCTGAGTAATAAGTTCCAGGAGGGCCACAACTGAGTTTGTCTGTTTTTAGCATTTAGCATGGTTTTAGTATCTCAGAGCCCAGTACATTATTGGCATGTAGTAGACTTAAAAATGAATATTTGAAGATTGTCCAAATGAACGGACATGTGTGATTCATATCTGATTGGCTGGTCCTATGCCCTACAGTGGATTTTCTGTGTCACATTTTGAAAGTATTTATGATGGGGATTGACATTGTTCCCCATCTCATGGGTAAAGGTTATACATCATAGGACTTTATATTGACATCCTAAATCCCTCATAGGAATTACTTAACAAGAAATAAAATAAAGTTGGATTCTGAATAATTTCTAATTTATAAGTTGGTCAGAACACTGGCATTTCAGCCAGTCTTCTGGTGGGTCCAGTGATGTCCCATGATCACCCATACATAATCAGAATGACTTTAGGATTTGGGAGCCAGAATATTCCTCAGTGTTTATTGCTTTGCTAGTGCATTTTATAAAATAGACTATTGAAAAAATAGCTTTAGACACAATATAGCATTTTATGATTTAGCCTGAAATCTGAGAAATATAGAGGTTATCTGAAGCCTGTAATGGTAAAATTCCCTCTGCTATTGAAGTTATTGTCTTTAAAAAGAGATTTTACATCAGTAATGCTATATATATTTTTTTGCATGATATTCAGGTTAATTTCCTGTTTTCTCCAAGGAAGCAATAGGGTGGTTGGTATGAGAGATGGTGTGACTTCCAAAGGTGAAATATTATTTTGTTGTAATTTCCGGCTACCTAAGGATAGGAGAGGCTCAGGACATTACAGTCAGCATATTCTGTGAAGCAAGTTATATTGTGGTTTATTTATGAATGTTTACATGTTTATTTTCTGTGCAAGTTTGTATTCTCTTTTTGAGTAGATAAGTGTTTTATAATTTTGAAATACTTGAAGTGTTATATATTGTGGTTTTATGGTACACTGTCTTAGGATGGAGAGGGCTCAGTAGAGTTCTTGTCACTATAAAGTTCTGTATGTTGAGTCTTTACTTAAAACAAGTCTATGACATATCTGCTGAAGACAAGGAGAGAAATAGTTTAAAAATTGCAATTGATAACAGAAAATTGTATGTTTAATGCACTTATTATGTAATTATAAAATTAACAAATGACCATGGTAGAAATTTTGAAAATCTGCTAGACAGAATAGAGATTTACAAAATTGGGGATAAATTTCAGAATGTAAAATTGTCCATGAATATCAGTGCTTTCACATTTTCCAAGACTTTAAAAAGACTAGACTTCTTAAGATTACACTCATGATATTTTATTTTAATGATCTTTTCATTATGAGGACACATACATACAAATCAGTAAAAAAAGAAAGGCATGTAAATTGCTGATGTTTCAGGTAGCCACATGACATAAAGTGGGAAAGGTCAACAAGCTGAAAGAACATGGATTAGCTTCTCTTTAATTGCTTACATAATTCTGATAATTAGTTTCTTGCAGATAAAGTAATTAAGGGGGAATCTAATTCAAGAAAAAAAAATGCATGAACCTCAGGCCTTCTTGAAGCTGAAGGTGTTATAACTTTCCATGACCATGCTTTCTTATTACCTGTTGGGGAAGGAGTATTGTATTGCCAAGAATTTTCCCGAAGGGAGGTGTTTCCCATGCAGGTTGTCATAAATGACTTTGGAATTACTGCTGCTGTATTACCACAGTCTTAAACCAGGAAAATTTTGACAAATGCTGGACTTTGTTTTCTTTTTTTTTTTTTAGAGCTACAAACTGTCAAATGGCTCTGACATAACAATTGTTGGACTATTCTTCAGGGCTGTCACAATATGGTAATGACCTGAAAGTGAAAGTGCTAGTAGCTCAGTCGTATCCGACTCCTTGTGACCCCATGGGCTGCAGCCCACGAGACTTCTGTCCATGGAATTCTCCAGGAAAGAATACAGGAGTGGGTGGCCGCTCTGTTCCCCAGGGGGTCTTCCAGACCCAGTGATTGAACCTAGGTCTCCCTCATTCTGAGCCACCAAGGAAGCCCAGAAACCAGGAAGGTGTGAGTCTTTGGTTTCAGAGTGAAATGGGAGCTGGAGTTGAGTTGGAGATGAGGCCTTGCCTCTTTTAGTCAACAGTTCAGTGGCTTTTAATTAATTTATACATTTGTATAACTACCACCCCCATAAAGGTAGATAACAGTTCTAAAACTCTAGAAAGTTTCCTCCTAACCTTTTGCAAAAATCTCCCCATCTCCTACCCCCAGGTAACCACTGATCTAATTTCTATCTTTAGAGATTAATTTTGCTGATTTTAGAAATTTGTGTAAGTTGAATAATACAGAAGGTACCTTTTTGATCTACCTTCACTTGCTTAGCATATGGTTTTGGAGATTCATTCATGCTGGAATGTTTTAAATCAGGACTTTAGCCTAGGTGGCTGATTTTGTCTGAAGACACCTATAGGTACACCTGAGTCTCTGACATTGTCACTGTCTGTTCTTGGCTCCATCTTTTAAACTTTACTAAGAAGCACAAGGTTGAAGTAATGAAACTTATTGTCAGTATAATGGAGGTGAAGTGAATGTTGTTATGTAATTTTCTCAGCATAAATTGATCTACTTGGAATCATTGTGTTGATAATCCATAAGGATATTCTTCCTAGAAAAATCTTGACAGTGTAAAACTTCTAAAGGATACTGTCTTCCTACTCTTTTAGTTTTCAACTTTGGGGAAATATTTCTGGAAAATTCAAATGCTCACAACCTGAAAGAAACAGTTATTCACCTGAAGGCTATGAGTTGCCTAACCTTTACATGCTTTCTGATAGAACCCAAATATTTTTTGCAAAACAGTGCTTTCTTGTTGAATATAAACATATAGATTATTTAAGATGGGCAGGCATATGCAGTAAAGTGAAAAAACAGTCTCTCTGAGTTTCCCTTGTATTGTTTTTCATTCAAGTTTCTATTCAGTTCAGTTCAGCTGCACAGTCGTGTCGGACTCTTTGCAACCCCATGGATAGCAGCATGCCTGGCCTCCCCGCCCATCACCAACTCCCGGAGTTTACTCAAGTTTCTAGAGTGTATGCTAAGAGTTTAAGGTAACCTCTGGTTAGTTTGGGGTCCTCTCTACATAAATGTTGAAGTACTCTATACCCATGTTTCTTTTATACCTCTCTTGCTTTCATTTTTTGTTTCTAGCTTCTTATAATCTATTATGCTTTATCTCGCATTTGTTGAGGTGGCAGCTAGTGTAGGAACATTGAAAGCAGTGTGAAATTTTGATGTTCAGAATACGTGTTGGCCAAATTCTCTGTTGAGGAAAGGTCTGAGTTTATTACAATAATGCTTTCTCAGCCCTAGAGACTGGGCTATATCCTGATAAGTATATAGAATTCATAGGAAATGCCCTCAAAGAGCTTACCTGTCTTAGATGCATATGCATGCATGTAATGATTACTTTATTGGCAGCTATGCTAACATACACACTCTATTTTGTTTTACATCATTATTGCCTGCTGCTCACCACTATATACCTTGCTAATGGTGTGGTTTCTCTGGCTTGTTAATTTCATGGCCAAATAATATGTAATTTATCACACACTTTAGTGTAGAAGATAGAGAGTCCATAAATTTCTGTATGCTTTTTTCCCCTTTTGGAATGCGTTAAACAGAGATCAGCCAAAGTAATAAATTTATTTCAAATGCATTTGATAGCTAAACATCAATTAGGACTGATGGGCAGTATTTCTTCTTCCAGCAACATAACTATTTTTTAAGACTAAACCACTGAATGTGGGTTTACTGAACATGGAACTCTGTTCACTGGGATCCCTTCTTAGAAAACTAAAAGAAAACTTGAATTGGATATGTGTGACTTATTCAAGTTGTAACTAATTAGATACACCTTGGCTAACTTAATTTGTCAGAATCATTTACTATTTTACTCCCTCCCTTCTCCTTTCCTGAGTCTCATGAGAATGGATCATGAGTATCTTAAAACATAGTAAATCATCTTTCATCCCTATAAATCTAACTATAAAATCACACTTTCCTTATCAAGTGTAACTCACTGTCTTTTAGAGTAATTGTGGTTTTAATTCTCTACAAAGTTGAAACCAGCAGAGAGCAACATTTTCATGGAGTCACCACATTCTAGAGCTTTAGAAAGAAGACTTTAAAATTAAGAACAGATATATCATTTTACAGCTAAAGCAGCTGAAGCCTAGAGTAGGAAGGTGACCATCCAGGTCAGGTAAAGAGGTTGACGATCAGGTTTCAAGCTGAGAAAGAGTCTATGGGGACTCAGTCTGAGCAATTCAAACACTGAAAGAAGACCACTAATGTCCTGGGAAGGCTGGCATCTGGCCTCAGTGTGGGATTTCAGACAGAGAGTGGGCCCGGGGGAACTGAGGCTCTGCAGTGGGCAGAGGGGTCCATCTCATCTCCGAAAAGTGCCACTGACCTCAGAGTGGGTGGAATAAGCAGTGAATTCTAGTCCACCTGAGAAAGCAGGCCAATCTGATTAACTCTGAGTTTAGGTTTATCTTTCATATTTCTTGAGAAAGAACTTGGTCAAGGCCAAGTCAAATGCAGCCTCTTGAATTCCACACCCAGTATTTATTGGTGGAGGTGCTTAAACCCTCCAAATGATTCCAGTATTTTAATTTTACTCTGTATTTAATTCTGACAGTCCTATGATTACTTAATGAGCAAATAACTGGAATCAAAAAGAGTGTGAATGTATTTTTAGTGTGAGGATGGGTGAAATGGAGCAGTCTGGAAGAGGGAACCAATAAAAAGGGATCATGGTAAATAAAAACATCTTTTAGAAATGGAGAGGAATTTGGAAGGAAATTAGTGCCTGACACCATACTCTTCTCTTTGCATGTTTAGAAGCTAGTTTCTGATTTTATTTTCACAACACATCTCCCTGTGATGAATTGTATTTGACCTCCACACTGTTAATCTCCTGGACATATTGTGAAGTTTTGAGAATTAGAATTTGTCTTGAGAGCAGCTGTAAACATTTCCTGGAACCCCTCTAGGGTAGAAGAAAAAGGAAAGGAAAATGGAAACAAGGGATAAAGACAGCTAATAATGTTGGAGATACCACTGGGATTTGTGATTTCTCTTTTTGAAATGGCTTCCCTGGTGGTTCAGGCAGTAAAGAATCCACCTGCAATGCGGAAGACCTGGGTTCTATCCCTGGGTTGGAAAGATCCCCTGGAGAAGGGAACAGGTACCCACTCCAGTATTCTGGCCTGGAGAATTCCATGAACAGAGGAGCCTGGTGGGCTACAGTCCATGGTGTCATAAAGAGTTGGACACAACTGAACACTTTCAATTCACTTTTTGAAACGAAATAGAAGTCAGAACTTGACTGTTTCTTGATCACGGTTTGTTTTCATTTTTTTTTTTTCTTACTCCTTCATCAGTTATTCCAGTTGATATAATATTATGTCATCTTCAATTTCAGTATGAGTGCTTGTCTTGCTTCCATTTGTATTATTCATGCAAACGTTGATTAAACTGATGACCCCAAGTTATCAAGAAAACATTAAATACACTGATGAATACATTTCTTAATTTTAGAAAAAAATAATGAGTGAAGGTTAAAATACTCTTCTTAAATTTGTCACTTTAAAAAATTCTAATATGCATACCTCATTGCCTAATAATGCCAGAAACATGAAAAATTCCTATGTATTAGTGAGTCTGTATATTTTTGGACAGGTATGACTATTACTGAATGTAACAGCCCAGTTTGCTGTCCGTTTCCTGTCTCAAGAAAGTTGTAGCTTCTGTTGTTTCAGTTAGTTCATTGGAAATCAGAGGTAAATTTATGAAGCTATACTACCTTTTACACTTAAAAAAAATTGAAGTGTAGTCGATTTACAATGTTGGGTGTCAGGTGTACAGGTAAGTAATTCAGTTATGTGTGTGTGTGTGTGTATGTATTCTTTTCCATTACAGTTTATTACAAGGTATTGAGTAAGTTCTCTTGTGCTATACAGTGGGTTCTTATTGCTTATTTTATATATAATATACACTTACTTTGAATGCGTGATCCATGCTGGTCAGACAACATGATTATGTTCACTTCTGATGTAATCTTTTTAGGTACAACCTCAAAGTCTTTGATAAGATATTTTAAAATAATTTTAGGCTGTGTGTGTTCTAATTCCAGTGGTAGTTATTAGAGATATGGTTTTGCAGTAAGTATTTCTTTTTTTTTGTTCTTGGCCAATTACAAAAATTCTTTTTATTTTCTGGTTGGTTTGCTAGATGTTTATGACTACAATAAAAATGTTAAATTTTGTCTCATCTTAAAACATGATCTGAATTAGCAATGAATATTGTGCTATACATAGGGGCTGTGACATAAATACAGTTTCTAACTTCATAAACACATAATCTAGAAGGGAACACAGACACATATGTAACAACTGCATTGGTTTACTGAGTGAAATAGTGAGATGGATAAAGTGCTAGCAAGCTATGAACAGCCAAATCAGCTTCAAAAATAGATATGCAGTTATTTTAAAATATTTTATATATTTTCCAGCTCCATGCAGAAAATAGTGTAAAAAAGGCATGGTTCTTACTATAAGCAATTTAGCATTTTGACATTTTGAGCATCCTCATAATGAAATTAAGTCCAGAAGGAGTTTTTTCTCCATGATCTCTTGAAATGGTCCTTGTTCATCCTCAATATTTCCCATAATAACAAAGGTGCTTCCAAGGGCAGGAAACTTCAACATTATTAAAGTTTCATAAAGCAAAGTCAATTTTAAGAATATAATGTCCCCAAACTGACAAAGGTCTTGAAAAATAATTTCAAGGGAAGCATAAATTATTTTCTGCTTGTCAAAGGGCAAAAATATTTAGGTTGAGCTAATGAGTGGTAGAGTTTTAGAGTGGAGAATATCCTTAAAATATTACATAGATTTATACTGTCAGTAGAGGCTAACTACATGAGATTATTTATATTTAAACAAATTTTAAAATTAAAAATGCAGTTTCTCCGTTGGATTTGCCATATTTCAAAGATGTTTTTTAGCTACATGTGGCTAGTGAATACTGCATTGGATAATACAGATACAAAACATTTTCATTATCGTAGAAAATTCTGTTGAGCAATACTAAATATATACCCAGATATTCACAGAGGAGGCAACCAAGTCTCAAGGAAGTAATAAAACTTACAGAGGTCACACAGCTATGTTTTTAAAGAAACACACAGAATGAATGACGTAAAGGAAGTAGTAACAGAGGCATTAAAGAAACCCAGCAAGTTTCTGGAACAGATAAAGTAGAGTTTAATAGTGCAGGCTTAGTTGTTAGCAGGATTGAAGCTCATGATCATTAGGAAGACCTACCTGACTGAATTTGGACATTTAAAATTTTATACAGTGAATTAAAAACAGAAAATTATTTCAATTTTAATGAAAAGCTGCCAGCTCCATATTTTTAGCCATTGCTGTGCTTCCAGATTATGTTTAGCAGTTTAATATACAAGGCACCACTCTGAAGTTTGGTTTATCTGACCCCAAGAAATGAAAAATCTTGTGGGTGTTATGGCTATATTTGAAAAGGTTGATTTTTAAATGCATCGTGCAGACTGGCCCTGTTTTAAAAGGGACTCCTGCCACCACATAGTCGAAATGTGAACTCTTTTCTCACTTTGCAAAAGTCAAAGATAGTCCCTGCATTTTTATTATTTCATTGAAATCCAAATATTATTTTTCCATTTTCTAACTTGTTTTCATCACAGTGTGATCAACTGTTGTCAAGAAAGGAAAGGTTAGATTTATCAATCAAAGTTTGATAAAGGCCCTCTAAATAATTGAACCCTCAGGAGAAACAATCCTCATGTATTCCTTTCTGTTGCTTCAATATCTTCATAAAAAGTTATTTCAATATGTTTGGTCCTGTAGCAGAGATTCTGTGAAGTGCTTATCCTCCTCAGAGGTCCAGAAAGCCTACGAGTCTGTGGATAAAGGTGGGTAAGGAAAGAGAGACAGGGAGGTTGGAGAGAGACTTGATGCTGAGATAGGACAATGTTCTAAAACCTCCTTTGGTTGAAGGTAGGGGAGCAGAAATACCCATGAGTAATCTAGAATAAAAGTTAAATAATCAAAGAGATGAATACTATGAAGGAATATGATAACTTCCCTCCTAGAAATAAAAGTTATCCTTACTAATTCTCTTCCTTTTGCCCCAGAAAAGTGTTAGTTAGGTCTTGAGAGGGCTATTATTGCCAGAAATGGAAAAGGCAGTTTGAAGAGACTAGCTTGGAGCAGAGAGAGCAAGAAACCAAAGCCAGTAGATGGAAAGCAAACTTCATGGAAGTCTCCAACTCAGTCTCTGGGAACTCCAAGTCCAAAAGGGCCGCATGGGAACTGAGGAAGACTGGCAGAGAGGGCAGAGTTACACTGAAGGTACAATGTTTATTATGGGATTGAACTCCTGAAAGGCCTTCCAGTAGCCTCAGACCTGTTCAAGAATTCTTCATGTCCTGCTGGTTCCCAGTGAATGGCTCACAGCTTCAAGACCTCTTCTCTAGGCTAAAGAAATATTTGTAATATACCCTGCCTGTATTTTGTACTTTGGCACCCCAGACAGGGAAACTTGATCTATTTTCAGATTCTGGCGCTTTTACCCCAGCCCTGGAAATGCTGCAGGCAGCCAGTCTCAGCTAGAGGGAGCCACTTAGCCCAGGGTCGCATCACCCCTTCCTACAACGCCCTTCATCCAATGACAAATGTAAGAATATAAATGTTAAGACATCCTCCTGAAGGGGGACATCCTCCTGAAGGGGTCATCTCATTTTAAGAACTCTCCCCCAAAGGGTCACCTGAGGTTTCTGGAGGCTGCAACACAGCTTTACTTCTACCTTTGCCCAATCTGATGTCCTTTTTCTTCCATACATTGTTGATTCCAAGAGTTGTCCCTAGTTAATCTCTTGGACATTAATCACTGTCTCAGAGTTAGCTCTGAACATAGTGGCATTTATTTAAGATTTGGAGGGCATACCTAGGCGTTGGTGTGCTGCAGCACCAAATTGCACAAATATTTCCTTCTATTTCTCTCTCTCATCTCTGTTTCCATTTTCTCTTTGCTAGATTAGCCAGGGGACTCCCAAGTTCCTCATTCTGTAGTCCTGGTACCAAGATTCTCCTGGAAATTATAAACTTATTTGCCTTCTACATCAAGTACTTCTTATTTTTTCCCTAGCAACATAAATCATTCTTAAAAGGAATTAGAGTGTCAAATCTTAAATATATTTTAGTTTCTCCACCGCTTTATATATTAAATGCTCTTTCCCGAAGACTGCTTCTGACATTGGCCTTCACTGTGCTCTCAAACAGCCTCATTTGGAAGCTACTCATGTTTCCAAATGATGCCTTCTGCTGGTCTCCTGAAGTTCTTAAGTATGCCCTGCCTCCACCATTAGGTATCGTTCAGTGGTTGTCTACCTCAAGGTAATAGGGTATCTTTTGGAAGCTTTATTCTTTTATCATTTACACACACATACACACATACATATATATATATATATATATATGATTACATATATAATTCTAATGCTGAAGCATCTATGTGACCACAGCTTTATGTGCAGCCCACAGCTTTTGCTACAGTATATTTTCATTCAGCCTGGTTCAGTCACTGAGTCGTGTCTGACTCTTTGTGACCCTACGAACTGCAGCACACTTCCCTGCCTATCACCAAATCCTAGAGTCTACCCAGACCCATGTCCATTGAGTCAGTGATGCCATCCAACCATCTCATCCTTCACCATCCCCTTCTCCTCCTGCCCTCAATCATTCCCAGCTTCAGGGTCTTTTCAAATGAGTCAGGTCTTCACATTAGGTGGCCAAAGTATTGGAGTTTCAGCTTCAACATCAGTCCTACCAGTGAACACCCAGGACTGATCTCCTTTAGGATGGACTGGTTGGATCTCCTTGCAGTCCAAGGGACTCTCAAGAGTCTTCTCCAACACCAGAGTTCAAAAGCATCAATTCTTCTGTGCTCAGCTTTCTTTATGACTATAAAGAACTCTCACATCCATACATGACTACTGGAAAAACCATAGCCTTGCTAGATGGACCATTGTTGAGAAAGTAATGTCTCTGCTTTTTAATATGCTATCTAGGTTGGTCATAACTTTCCTTCCAAGGAGTAAGCGTCTTTTAATTTCATGGCTGCAGTCACCATCTGCAGTGATTTTGGAGCCCAGAAAAATAAAGTCAGCCGCTGTTTCCAGTTTCCCCATCTATTTGCTATTAAGTGATGGGACCAAATGCCATGATCTTCGTTTTCTGAATGTTGAGCTTTAAACCAGCTTTTTCACTCTCCACTTTCACTTTCATCAAGAGGCTTTTTAGTTCCTCTTCACTTTCTGCCATAAGGGTGGTGTCATCTGCATATCTGAGCTTATTGATATTTCTCCTGGCAATCTTGAGTCCAGCTTGTGCTTCTTCCAGCCCAGTGTTTCTCATGATGTACTCTGCATAGAAGTTAAATAAGCAGGGTGACAATATACAGCCTTGACGTACTCCTTTTCCTATTTGGAACCAGTCTGTTGTTCCATCTCCAGTTCTAACTGTTGCTTCCTGACCTGCATACAGATTTCTCAAGAGGCAGGTCAGGTGGTCTGGTATTCCCATCTCTTGAAGAATTTTCCAGTTTGTTGTGATCCACACAATCAAAAACTTTGGCATAATCAATAAAGCAGAAATAGATGTTTTTCTGGAACTCTCTTGCTTTTTCATTGATCCAGCAGATGTTGGCAATTTGATCTCTGGTTCCTCTGCCTTTTCTAAAACCAGCTTGAACATCAGAAAGTTCATGGTTCACGTATTGCTGAAGACTGGCTTGGAGAATTTTGAGCATTGCTTTACTAGCATGTGAGATGAGTGCAATTGTGTGGTAGTTTGAGCATTCTTTGGCATTGCCTTTATTTGGGATTGGAATGAAAACTGAACTTTTCCAGTCCTGTGGCCACTGCTGAGTTTTTCAAATTTGCTGACATGTTGAGTGCGGCACTTTCACAGCATCATCTTTCAGGATTTGAAATAGTTCAACTGGAACTCCATCACCTCCACTAGCTTTGTTCATAGTGATGCTTCCTAAGGCCACTTGACTTCACATTCCAGGATGTCCGGCTCTAGATACGTGTTTCATTATCATTCAATTAATAAAATTCTAATTCCTATTATGACTTTATCTTTGACCTACATATTGATCAGAAGTATATATTTTTAAATTTGTATATTCAGCTGCTCCAGGTTTTAGTTGTGACTTTCAGGATCTTCAATCTTCGTTGTAGCATGCAAAGTCATTTAGTTGTGGCATGTAAACTCTTTGTGGGATCCAGTTCCCTGACTAGGGATAGAATCAGGCTCCCTGAATTTGGAGTATGGAGTCTTAGTCACTGGATCACCGTGGAAGTCCAGAAGTATGTTTTTAATGTCCAAATATTTGATGAAATACTGGTTATATATATTTAAATTTCTTGATTATTCTGAGTCTTGTTTTATAACCAGCATACAGTCAACTTAAAAATGTGCCCTGTACACCTCAAAATTTGTGTATAAATGTGCATTTCTTTCTTGATGCAGTGTTTTATGCAAATTTAGGCCAAAGATTTTTTCAATTAATTTAATTGGAGGATAATTACATTAACAATATTGTGATGGTTTTGGCCATACATCACCATGAAATGGCCACAGGTATACATGTGTCTCCCCCAGTCTGTACCTCCTCTCCCACTTCCCCCCGCACCGTATCCCTTTGGGTTGTCCTAGAGCACCGACTTTGGGTGCCCTGGTTCATGCATCAAATTTGCATGGGGCATTTATTTTACATATAGTAATGTACATGTTTCAATGCTATTCTCTCAAATAATCCCACCCTCATCTTTTCCCCCTGAGTCCAAAAATCTTTTCTTTACATCTGTGTCTTCTTTGCTGCCATGCATGTAGGATTGTTGATACCATCTTTCTAAGTTGTATATATATGCATTAATATATAGTATTTGTATTTCTCTTTCTGGCTTACTTCACTCTGTATAATAGGCTTCAGGTTCATCCACTGCATTAGAATGGACTCAGATGCATTCCTTTTATAGCTGAGTAATTTAATACACAACTTCTGTATCCATTCATCTACTGATGGGCATCTAGGTTGCTTCCATATGTAGCTTTGTAAATAGTGCTGCAGTGATCGTTGGGGTACATATATTTCTTTAAATTCTGGTTTCCTCAGGGTGTATAGGCCAAAGAGTTTAACGATGGTATTCAGATCTTCTGTAGTTTACTGATTTGTTGTTGCTCTGAATTACTGATCTAGGTAATTTAGATTTTATTTCTAGTTAGTTTTTAGAATTTCCTTTCATATATTGCATTGAAGTTTAGTTTTATGACATGTTCCTTGTAAAGTAATGGTTGGTATTATTATCCTGCCTTATCTCCAGTGATACTTTTTGCTTTCAAATCTCACATTTTTTTTTTCCAATTTTGCTTATTGTTTTTATGACATAATTTTTGCATCATTTAACTTGCAGTCAGACTATGGTCTCTTGTAAGGGGCATGGAATTAAGATTTTTGTTTCAAAAAATCTTTGCCCTTTAATTTGAATATTTACAGTTAATATATCTTATTATAGACCATTTACTCCTTGTTTTCTACTTGTCCTACGTTTTTATGTTCCTTTGGCTCTTCCTTTTAAATTCATCAAACTCCATTTTCCCTTTATTAGCTCACAATGTTTATATAAGTAGCAATTACACATGCACCATGACTTATTAGCTCTTTTACTGCTTCTCAAGCAATGCTGAGACCTTAAATTTATTTTATTACTTTTTCCTCCTCCTTTTGTTTTTAATGCATTCTAATTTTTTATATATTTCATTATTACTCTTATGTGCAGTTAGATTTTATTTAGATTTATTCACTTATTTATCCTTTCTGTTATATTTAATTCCTTTGTAAAGTCCTTATTTTCATCTATGATAATTTTCCTTCTGCCTGCAGGTCTCTCTTCATAATTTAATTCAGTTGGTTCTGATGAGAACATATTCTCTAAATTTTGTTTGTTTGAAGATTTCCCTATTTCATCTTCCAAACACATTTTCTCTGCCTCTAGAATTCTCAGTGGGCAGTTATTTTCTTTAGCACTTTCCATTATTTTCTAGCATTAATCATTTTTGTTGAGAAGTGAGCTGTAATCGTAATCTCCTGCATTGTTCAAAGGTCAACTGTTGTCTTTCCTCTGGTTCCTTCTAAGATGCTCTGTTTTTCTTTGCCATTTGTGAGTTGTACTATGGTGGTGTTAGATATGGTTTCTTTATATTTACTCTTGTTGCATTGTTTAGTGCTTGTTGAATTTATGGCTTGGTATATTCTTTTTATTTTTGAGAACTCTCAACTATTATTTCTAAATATTGCTTTCACCCCAGTCTCTCTCTTCTTTTCCCTTTGGACTCCAATTTAAACATATGATAAAAATGTTTACTGTGGCCTATATGTTTCAAATGCTCTTTTCTATACTTTTTTATCCTTTTTGTTTTCCATGTTTAGCCTTAATATTTTTTACTGTTACTCTGTCTTCCAGTTCATTTATCTTTCTTCACCTATGTTCAGCCCACTACTGAGTTTTAATTTTAGTATAACTTTGAATTCTATCAATTGCGCTTCAATCAGTTTCTAGTTGTCTAGTTAAATTCTCTACCTTGTCATCTATTTTTCTGAACTTGGTAATATTTATCCAAATATATTTGAACTTTAATATTTAGGTCATCCATAATTCTGGTTCTGTTTTTCATTCTAATTCTCCTTTTCTTGGTAGTCTTGGTGGTTCTTCAATGAATACCAGACTTTGGATATGATAAGTTGTAGAGAATCTGAATGACATTACAGTTGACCTTTGAACAACCTGGATTTAGATTGCACAGATCCACTTATATATGGATTTTTTTTCCAATAACTGCAGCACTACATAATCTCTGGTTGGTTGGACCCTCAGATGCAGAACCATAGATGGGAAGGGCTGCCTATAAAGTGATGTGTGAATTTTTGACTGCATAGGGAGTCAGTGTCTCTAACTCCTGCATTGTTCAATGGTCAACTGTACCTTTTTCAAGAGAGAATTTCCTACTCCCAAGTAAGGAGCAGAAGGAAAGATCACCTCATTGATCTTCAGTCCTTGCACCAACATCATACTCATCTTCCTTCTTTATAGATGTTTCCTTTAATGTAGCTATTTCATCAACCTTCCTAACACACGTTCATATGGACACAGAGACACATACACATACATATAGAAACTTCCAGTGTCCTAATTCACGTCATTAGCTTTCCACTGGGCCACTATTCTTTGGTGGGTTCTGAACCTCAGTTTTATCTCCTCAGCATTATAATAAGACTTCTGAGTCTTTGCTTTGACTTCAGTTAGCTTTTGTTTGACTTCTTAGCATCTTGCCTTGTCTACCTACATGGAAAATGTGATACGTCAAGGGACCACTGTTGCTGAATTGAGCTCAAGTCTCTGAATCTTTCCTGTCTCTGGGATTTTGACCCTTAAAATTCTAGCTGCCTTGTTATTTCTAAATTCTAACTTTGCTCTCTCCTCAGTCCTATGACATTGTCCTAAGATCTACTGGCTTTTCTGCCTCTTAGGAGCCACATTTGGTTTCTCAGACTTTTGATTTTCATCAATAGTTTCTACATGACTGGGCTAGAAAAGCATGTGCAGAATGCTATTCTCACTTGAGTACTTTTCTATGGCATGGCTGCCTCATTAGCTTTATAACGTGAATGTGAAGTCTCTCAGTCGTGTCCAACTCTTTGCGACCCGCCAGGCTCCTCTGTCTATGGGGTTTTCCAGGCAAGAGTACTGGAGTGGATTGCCATTTCCTTCTCCAAGGGAAAATTCCTGACCCAGAGAACGAACCCCTGTCTCCTGCATTGCAGGCAGACGCTTTACCATCTGAGCCATCAGGGAATCCTGGCTTTATAATGCTCACAGTCAAATGTTGCTTATGATTTATCTGACCTTCCTAGTATGTGTTCCTCAGGTAAACTGATATAGTTGGAAGCAGAAGTCCTTACCTACTACTGGAAACTTCTGTTTTATTTTTCTATGAATTCTTTGATTTATTTTACTTTGTCCCATCTTCCATCTCTTTTACCTACCCCAAATTCCCATTCCCCCAGTTAATTTTAAAATTAAAAATTATAATTAAGCTAACATTAATTTTCAAGGAATTAATTTTGTTTTGAAGAAGAACACAGGTTGGTGAATGGAATATGGAAAATCTTTTAAGACCTTTTTCATTTCTAAGAGTAGTAACCAGCCATCTGCACCATGATAAATTAGTCAACTATGTAAGGAAGCTCTCATTATAAAATCAGCATTACTCAATAACAATTTAAAAATTGCTTCACTTTCTTACTCATGTCACCAATTTCCAGATGTTCAATAGGAGCTTAAAATCATGAGATAGGACATGGAAAATGGCCTATCTTAGTAACTATAATTATTGGGAAAATGAAATTATAAATAAGGATTTGCTATGAATATATTCAAACCTTTTGTTCCTAACCATCTTCTAGAAGAAGGTTCAAAAGTTTGACATAGAAACACCTCTTGATAAGTAAGAAACAGTAAAATTATTCATAATAGTTCTTCTCTGATCCCATTATGTGATTCTCAGGTTCACAGAAAATTATTTTTATATGAACTTCACAAATGTTATTTTTACTATTAAATCAGTGGCCCCACACTTCTGAAACATGTGGCAAAATAGTTGAAATTGGAAAAATTTTCCAAAACCCAGGGCATATGACATACGTACCTATAGAACGCAATATTTCTGTCTAGTTCTGTGGTAGACTTTTTCATACCTGCCAATCTAATTTGACTATTGTTTTTACAGTGCATTAGTGGAAATTAAATGGTAAATTCAGTCAAACAGTCATGTCATACATCAAAAAGAAAAATCAGTCAACACAATTGTCTGACTGAAATAAATGAAGAAAACAATTCAAGGCAAACAATTGTTCCAGTAAACTTGTATATAAATGCAGTAGTGGCATCATGTGCAGAATTAATCTTTCCCCACTCTTAACTGGAGAACAGTCTGCCAGCCAATTCAGTCAACTCAGATAATCCTGAATTTTAATATTCCATTTTCATTTATTCTCAGTTAATGGTGACTGCCCTTCCTTCTCCTTCATCTGTCAATCAGTGGAGAATGTCAGAGCAGGAGAATAGTAATATTGGCATACTGTAATGTCCTGCCCTGAATTCCACAGCTTCAAAATTCTTAAGCTAACTCAATGATCTTAAAGAGTCTGGTGCAGAAAGAATATCTAAATTAAATTAAAGACCATTGACTGGCCTTCTAGCACTAACATCCCTTATTTTTGGTTCTAATATATCACAAAATACTCAAGAGGAAATTTTTGAGTGTTTAGCAGAATTATGTGGAGAAGGCAATGGCACCCCACTCCAGTACTCTTGCCTGGAAAAATCCCATGGACGGAGGAGCCTGTAGGCTGTAGTCCATGAGGTTGCTAAGAGTCGGACACAACTGAGCGACTTCACTTTCCACTTTCATTCACTGGAGAAGGAAATGGCAACCCACTCCAGTGTTCTTGTCTAGAGAATCCCAGGGACAGAGGAGCCTGGTAGGAGACCATCTATGGGGTCGCACAGAGTTGGACATGACTGAAGCAACTTAGCAGTAGCAGCAGCAGCAGCAGAATTATGGCTCCAAGGCAGGCACATTGAAAAGAAACATTGTAATCTGATTGGCTTTAAAGTTGACTTGTCTTTTACTCATAAACCAGATTCAGTGTGAATTCAGTTCTGCTAAACGTTAGAGAATCTTTCGGAGGGGTGTGCCAATTGTTTTGAATATTTTTGCACTCTAATTTTTAAAGCCAGGTTGTTTTTCAAAGAGTTTAAGGGTTACTTGATACTATAAAGATTATTTGTATTTTTGAGTTGCCATTTCTCTAGAACAAATTTGTGTGCTTGAAGTTCTTAACTGTGGTACATAGATAGCATGTGGAAAGCAAGCAAAATAGATGGTTTTTCTGCTTTGAGAGAATTCTGCCTATCTTTGTAAGTAACAGGACTCATTCCTCATGACGTAATGTTCAGAAAGGAAGGAAAGGTAGTTTTCTTAGTTTAAGCTTATGACACTGAAGAGGACTCTAAGAATAGCTTTATAAAGAGGATCTGCATAAAACAGAAGTAACTCTAGGAAACATAGTATGTATTTTCTGATGGACTCTTATTTTTGTGGTGCTGAAAAGAGGATATGGCAAAGAAGTGACACTAATATTGGCATGTTACATCAGGCTGTTTCATGGGATGCAGGGCTAACACGTGGGCCAATAAAAGCACTTGAGAAAGAGTCAGCTCTCAATCATCCATCACCGAGTTTGTAGAGTATACTTGTGCTTCTCTTCTTCTTTCCTTTTGGCCATTTTACTTTTCTCAGCATATTTGAAAGAAGGCAAGGTGAAAAAGAGTGGGTTAACTGTCAAATCAATCTGATTTTCTATTTTATAGTACCTCTCACAGTTTGAGAACAGATAGAGAGCTTTAGAATAATGGGAAAAAAGAGTCTCTTGGATCAGTAATAGACTCTCATGATATTTGGTCAATCTTGTGCTCGTTTAGGAAGCTAAATAGCAATTGAATGTGCCAACTTCTAATTCAGTAACTAATTAAATGCTCGCTTAGATAATATACCTAGGTAAGGAAAAAAATTATTTTTATTTACCTTGTCATAGCATTAATGGATGTTAGGGGGAATCTGTGTTTATCTATCTATCCATCTAGATATAGATACATATTTTGGATTTGCTAGATATATTCTTCCCGTACCTGTTTCCCCTCAAATCTGTTCCTTCTCCCTTTCTTGCTCTTCTGACCCCTAGAAGTTACATATACAAGGACTCACTGTTAACATGTTTAGATTTAATGAGAATCCTTGATATGTAGTTGAGGAACAGGACGAAGGGAGAACCAAAGTCTTTTTCTCTCTCTATCTTGATCTTGCTGGTATCTCTGGCAGGAATGTCTTCAGCTCTGTGACCCCTGGTCCTAAAAAGCCTGTCAGCCAGGTGACCATAGATGCTGTCTTGACTCTTGGTGATATCACCTTCTTCCTTTGACCTCCAGCCTAAGAAAATAGCAGTCTTCTGTTGGTAATAATCTCTGGATTGTCACACATCCCTTGTTTGGTCTCACAGCTCTTCCATGACTGGTATAACCAATTCTCTGTACTTAATTCCCTTTATTCTTGGTTGTAAAATGGTTCTCTTTCCTTGGTTAGACCCTGGGATACAATGATAGGGCAGTTTTTCTCATGACTAACTTACTAATCAGTGAGGATCAACAAATTCCCAGTAACATTAAGCCCTAATTTTACTAACTCATTAGCTGCATTTGACTAACTGTAGTATCTGAGCCATCCATAGAGTATCTTTAAGGTAGCATGATTTGGGGGGTCTTGAGAAAGGTTGTAGGGCCTTTATACCAACTTCATAAATTCTCCTCCCAGTGTCACATGTATAATGATTTCTTAGTCTCACAAACTCTGAGAGATAGAGGGGGAATTATAACTATGCAGCATAGTTTCTGGAAGCAGATGCAAACATTTAAATCATCAATCACACCTGTTTTTTCTATGACAATATAAATATTTCAAATATTTTGCCTATATGAAACCTAGTAATAAATGCAATTTATGATCAATGTCCCTATGAGAAATGCCTACTACCACATTTAATTTTTACTAACAAGGCATTTTCCCCATGCAATAACAAATATGAATCATTACACAATACTAGGAGTACAAGTAATATCAGATTTTTCCATATAAATAACATTTATTTTGGATCCAGACACAAACCACCAAGTTGGGCAAATGTACAGTATCATCTAATAGTGGGAAACCCTTCCATTATTTTGTAGAAGAGATCAGAGGCTTCTTCTATACCAGAAAAAGTGAAGAGAGACTTGGTCCTCATTTGCAAAGGTCATGCCTGCCAATGCTTTTTGATCAGACCAGGAATGATCCCTTTGAAGGTCGAGGGGATTTCAGAATATCATGATTTAAAATCCACTCCACAGACACAGCACATTTAGAAATCCTGTCATACATGGGTGCCATGTTCAATTTCTAACCACTTTCCTCTTCTTCATCCTCAGTTACCTCGCAATAACTTAGGATCAGATCATCCTTGTTAGACCTTGACACTCACTTTGTCAACCCACTGATATGCCAGTTTCATAACTGACTCTCTGTAAAACTGAGGCCCCAACTGTAGTGTTTGCCAATTTCCGTACTGTGACTGCTCCCACTGTGGTCAGTTTCACATTACCAACATGATGTCAATGAAGGCAGAGTTAGGCACAGATTTTTTTTATTATTTCCACCATACAAATTTAAGACATATAAATAACCTCAAGAAAGAGCATAGATTATAATAAAATGCAGTATAGTAATTAGGAAGTGATGAGTTTTGAATATCCATTAGTATTGTTTTTAATAAAATTAATTTCACAGTAAGTTTATATCAATTGAATTTTAATGATGATTGTATTTAACAACACAAAATTCCTGAAAAAGATAAGTAGTTCTGGCAAGAGAATATGAGCTATCTATAGTACACTATCATTTGTCTTTCTCTTCTTAGATTCTCAGAGGGGAATTCTTCAGGCAGTAATACTGGAGTGGGTAGCCATTCCCTTCTCCAGGGGATCTTCTGAACGCCGGGATTGAACCCGGTCTCTTGCATTGCAGGCAGATTCTTTACCCTCTGAGCTACCAGGGAAGCCTTTGAGTGTCCTCAGTCTCCAGACACAAAGAGCCATTATAAGAACTGTCAGCATCATGGTCCGTGGTCCTGGGTATGTCTGCTTTTAAAGAAGTGTGAAGAGAATCCTATTTACTATTCACCTTGTTATATGGAGGATTAAGACCTAGAACTGTGGGGCTGACTGTGCCTCTGGAGAGAAGGGAGTTAGGGTTGGAGTATCGTAGGGAAGCTCATTTTTGTTTTTGTGAGTGTAGAGCTGCTGCTGCTAAGTCGCTTCAGTCGTGTCCAACTCTGTGCGACCCCAGAGATGACAGCCCACCAGACTCCCCCGTCCCTGGGATTCTCCAGGCAAGAACACTGGAGTGGGTTGCCATTTCCTTCTCCAGTGCACGAAAGTGAAAAGTGAAAGTGAAGTCGCTCAGTCGTGTCCGACTGTTCGTGACCCCATGGACTGCAGCCTACCAGGCTCCCCCATCCATGGGATTTTCTAGGCAAGAGTATTGGAGTGGGGTGCCATTGCCTTCTCCGGAGTATAGAGCAGTAAAACACAAAAGGAGCATTGATTTATCAGTAGACTATTTGGCTATATAAAATTTTGAATCAATCACCTTACTATGAAAAATGTTCCTGCTGCCCCCACTGTTTTAGGATATCACAGAGGACTCACTTACAGTGCTCCCTGATTAATGTAGACACCAGGTGCCATAGGGGGCTCCCCAGGTGGCACTGGTGGTAAAGGACCTGCCTGCCAAAGCAGGAGACATAAGAGGCACAGGTTTGATCCCTGGGTTGGGAAGATCCCCTAAGGAGGAAATGGCAACCCACTCCAGTATTTTTGCCTAGAGAATTCCATGGACAGAGGAGCCTGACAGGTTACAGTCCTTGGGGCTGCAAAGAGTCATACACGACTGAAACGACTTAGCATGCATGCAGCTACCACTGAGATGTCTGCCCTTTTCATGACAGAGCAGTCTTGGCTCCCACATTCTCTAGTACCCTCCAATTCTGCTGTTATCTAGTACTTTTTCAGTTCTACGGGCTTGGAGATCATCTTCAGAGTTACTTCTTTTCTTTCTGTTGTGCTTGGTGAAAGATGTCTAGAGCCAAGTTGCTAGCTCTGGAATAGCAGATTTAATGGGACAGTTGCTTTGCTTTCACATTTAGTCCTTCTGTTTTGTGAGACTAGATCCTAGGGTGGCTGAATCCAGACCATTTTGTAAAATAGTCACTAATCTGTACCTGGTAAGCCACTTCTCTCTGATGATAATGATGTTGCTTGACTTAGTCTTCCTTTAGGACATGTCTTTCTTAGCAGCTCTATGTAACATCTTGAAAGTCTGGTTCTATCATCTATCCCAGAATATTCAGTTGCCGTATATGCCTATGTGTGTCTTAATCCTAACTGTAGAACTGTTTCAACCTTTTTCCCAAGAAATTCTTGTATTTCTATTTTAAAATGTGATGCAGAAAGATACTTGGAAAGTGTGACCTTCCTGTGATGCTTAATCTTATGTGTCAATTTGACTGGGCCATGGAGTGCCCAGGTATTTGGTTAAACATTATTCTTGGTTCTGTATTCTGAATGTCTGTCTTCCCAAAATTCATATGTGGAAATTCTAATGCTCCAAGAATGATAGTATTAAGAGTTAGGGGTCTAAGGAGGTGACTTAAGAGTCATGAAATGAATCGTTATGAATGAGTTTTCTTATAAAAGAGGCCCCACAGAGATCCCTTGTTTTTCCTGCTATGTGAGGATACAGTAAGAAGTCTATAATCCAGAAAAAGTCAGCAGCCAACCATGTTATCACTCTGATCTTTTGATGTACAATTTTCAGAACTGTGAGAAAGTTATGTTATTTATAAGTTGTCCAATTTATAGTATTTTGTTATAGCAGCCCAAGTGGATTAAGACACTAAATATTTCCTCGAGTGTTTTTGGATGAGATTAAAATTTAAATCTGCATATTGAGTCAGATTGCCCACCCATAGTGTGGGTGGGCCTCATCTAATCATTTGAATGCCTAAATAAAACAGAAAAGCTGACCTTCCCCTGTGAAGAGGGAATTCTGCCAACTTGTGTCCTTTAAACTGGGATGCTGACTTTGCTCCTACCTTTAGACTCAAACTAAAACATTAGCTCTTCCTGATCTCAAGCTTGCTAGTTTTTTTTTTTAATTTTTATTTAATTTATTTTTTAATTGTTTATTTTACTTTACAATATTGTATTGATTTTGCCATACATTGATTTGAATCCGCCATGAGTGTACACGTGTTCCCCATCCTGAACCCTTTTCCCACCTCCCTCTCCATCCCATCCCTCTGGGTTACCCCACTGCACCAGCCCCAAGCACCCTGTATCATGCATCAAACCTGGACTGGCAATTCGTTTCACATATGATAATATACATGTTTCAATGCCATTCTCCCAAATCATCCCACCTTCGAAGCCTGCTAGTTTTTAGAATGGAACAACATCATTGGCTTTCCTGATTCCCAGGATTGTGGACTTAGACTTGAGTCTTCAGCTTGCTTACCACCTTGTAAATATTGAGACTTCTGCATCTCTATAATCATGGGAGCTAATTCACTGTAATGAATGTGTTTGTATATAAACGTATACATATATTGTTATAAACACATATATACATATTTATTTATGCCTTATTGGTCCCATTTCTCTTGAGAACTGTAATACATTGCCTGATATTCTTAATTTTGACTCTTGACCTCAGCACTCGACTATGGAACATGGTATAATAATTTTTTATTTAACAGTAATTTCCTTATTGAATACATTTTTTAATTAGAAAGATATTTTCTTTATATTTGTAGCAATACAAAATTTCCTTTTTTTAATAGATGTAGATCCCAATGATTATTTCAATTAGCTGATTTAGTATTGATGAAAATGATGGATAATATTTTTAAACCATATTCCAACTACATAATCATAAACCTTTACACTTAATTAATCATAGTTTACATGTTTGGAAAATTAAATCACTCTTAAGGAGCCTAAGTAGTTATTTATGTATACTATACAAAATTACAGAGGCAGAAATTTGTTGATACTCCTTTTAAGGTTCTTTTGAATTTCCAAAATATTTTATAAGGTTTAGGTTACTTTGAAGTAGGATTAGCATTTATAAATAAGTAATCAAAGTTGAAAGAAGGAGCACCAAACTAAAAGTCAAGTCTCTTAAAAACTAACCTTGACTCTGACAATGATTAGCTGTTTAACTAGTTCACATCAGTGGATCTCACTTTCATTATGTTCAAGTACTGGTATTAACCAGATAATATCTATGCTTTTAGTATTATTTCATCTATAGGCAACAGTGTAAGATAAGTTTCTTTGTTCTGACTCATCTAAACTCATCTTACTGACTTGGGTTTTTCTCATCCTACTTCTATGACCACAGAATGACTCCCTCCTCTGGCCAGACTGCACTAGGGAAAAATAAATCTGATACTCATTTGTCATAAGTTTAAATAATTTAAAAGGGATTCAAGTGTTATTGACTCTCTGTTGCTACATTTGTTTTGCATTTTAACAAGACCAACATTTTTAGCTAAATGAATGAAACTCAAAAGTGGAATTTCAGATGACAGTATAGTTTGGGACATAGGCGTTTTCTTAGCCATTTGAATAACTTTCAGGGTGATTGTCTATTTCGCTTACCTATAATATTGAGAGAAGAATGTACAAGTCAGGATTGGCCAAGAGGCAGAGGAACTGCTGCTAACCATACTTCATTAACTTTTAATCAAGCGTTATGTGCTAGACATTTTGCTGGTTCATAGGTATGTAGGGTTAGTGAAGATGGTGCATAGAGCTTATTAACTACTTGTACTTACTTGTAACCATGAAATCTACAAACTTAGAGAAATATTGAAGACCCCAGGCCCACAATGCCCTTCATTGCATAACAGTCTTCTATTCTTACTTGATAGAGTTTGAAACACTGTTAAAAGCTGGAGGAAAGATTAGAACAATTCTTCATATCTTACTTCAGCCCTGAAATAACCTCCACACTTTCTCATGTGTCGTTCCTGTTTTTTTTTTTTTTTTCCTCCTTATTTGCTTTATGGAAGAAAGGGCACTGAAAACACTAAACAGTATTATTGAGACAGAGACAAGTGAAAAAATAGCATCAATACATTTTGATAATTGATCCCTGAAATTGTACAAATAGTATGAGATAATTGCATAATTAAGTTGTAAAATTATATAAACTTGTGAGATCAAGTTTAATTGAAAATAGTGTTACTGAAAATGATAAAGTACCACTTAGCAATATTTATTTGACCCAAATATTCAGTCACAAGCTGGACACTAATAGTAATGTTCAAATTTATAATCAACAGTAAATACATAGACTAGAAAAAGTTCTTTTATAGGACTTCTATAGCCTCCTAAATTAACTCACCAAAACTCAAATACTGTCCTTTATAACATTGGAAATGAAAGCTTTACTTTTTAATGGGAAATCTGCATCTCATTGTAAAAATGGAACACTTCATTCCTGGTCTATACATATTTTCAGAAGCAATAGTTTTTGGATTGCCAGATACTTAGCATAAAGACAGTCTTGAAAATTCACTTCAGGCATGAGGCACCTATATATATATATATATAGAAACAGGGCTATTAAAATGAAATAATCACTTCCTGGGACCAAAAGTTTATAATGATGAAAACTCTTCAAAGTGATACCTTTTGCCTTATGTTTTGCAATCCTAAGCCTGCAAGTACAAGAAAAAAAATTGAAGAATGAGAAATAGATACAATTTATGATTATTATTGATATAACTGCAGTTCCTGGTACTACTTGGGTCAACTATCAAGGAGCAGGGAGAATTTCAGCAGTAAAACTGTCTTTTCAGATTTATCAAATTTTTTCTTAAACTTGATCATTAGCATATCCTACATGCAAACATTGTTACATTTTTACTTTTGACATTTTCCTGCTTTGCTAAGAAGTAAAGAATATATTAGACTGGTAATATAGAGCCTCAAGTTTTGGTCCCAAGTTTGTGATTTGGAATAAGTCCTGTATCTTATATAAGCCTTCTGTTGTAAAAGTAAAACTTTCATTTCCAAAGTTTTAGAGAACAATATTTAACAGTGGGTTTAAGTTTATGAAGATTTTTTAAAAGTCCTATATAAGAATTCCCTCTAGTTTTGATTATATTGACATTTGATTATAAATTTAGAAGGTGGCTCATGACCCCAGTTACCAGTGCTGGGTACTTTCTACAACACCAAGATATCGCTCACCTTAAAAATCAAAAAAGTAAAGTGTGTTCAATTCAGATTGATATGACCTGACACCTTGGTGTTGAGACTTAGGCTAACTAACATTTGTTAATGAATGTAAGCTGTGTCTCAGAAGTGCGAGTAGATCCGTTGGTATTTAGATTGAGTTTAAAGTCAACAAGTTGGAATATATATTTCAGGAAGTTACATGCGTTTGTAGATCAAATGATCCTGGTGTTTCTATGACTTTGTTGTGAAATACCTAGCTGATAGAGCCTCAGAAATTATCTGTACTTTGTGTAGGAGAATATAAGGACAATGTGGCGGATGTGGCTAATGGACTAATCATAAGTCATACTTTCCTGAGAGTGTGTGCAGAGAGATGGGGCTGTGTGGCTACTTCCCCCTAAAATGAATGTAAATGAGAAAAACACATACATCTTCAGGGACAAAGCAGTTAAGAATAGATGTACCTTTCCTAAGGTGTCTTTTATTCAACTAAAAAGAGAGTGGATCCCAAAGACTGAGCCAGGGACAGGATTCCTGAAGGCCATTAAATGAGGAAACCCTAACTGGACTTTCAAGTGTCAGAAATAATATCTGTTGTGTGAAGCCACTAAACTATGCAGAGTTGCTGGCCATACTGAATTATTACCAAACTTTCCTAATACAAAATTTGATTTTTTTTTTTTTTTTTTGCAAATGATAGCACTAACTCAAAGATATTTAAGGGCTAAGGAAAAATGATACCATCAATTTGTTTGCAGTCTCTCAGTTTATATGGTTTGCATTTATGTTTTTTTCCTATTTATGCTATTTGTCCCTACTGAGTAGTTGAGGGGCACAAATCCATAAAAAAGTTACTGGAGAAACCAAGGTTTAGGAAACTTCCCTTAGAACACATTGCTAGCTGAGTGTCACAGTGCAGTGGAGATTTGTAACTCAGGCAAATGGATCCAAAGCCCACACTTTTCCAATGTTCTTCTGCCTGAAAAAGCCTACAGTTAGTTACACCAAGATATCCATGGTGGTACAGATGCAGTCTTAAGGTCCAGCCATGTTCTTCCTTTGCAAGTTTTATTGAAGTATATTCTGTGTAGAGGAAAGTACAAATATCATAAATATACAAATATCATAAATCACTTTAAAGATGGTGACAAATAAACCGCAACTATGTACCCATCATGCAGATAAAGACAGAGTCCTCCGTACTCCCTATACTAATTCCTTTCAACAGTGGACTGTTCCTAGCCTCTTTTAACCTATAGACTGGCTTGACTGCATTGCATCTTATATAAATTTGATAATATAGTATGTATTCTTTTGTGTCTGGTTCTTTTTTTTTTTTTTTTTTTGCTACTTAGTGTATTTAAGAAAGTCTCACTGTTGGGTGAAGTGAAGATGATTCTTTTTCATTGCTGTGTGTTATTTTCTTGTTTGTGTAAATCACAATCTATTAATCCATTCTACTACTCCTGGGTAGTTTTCATTTTGGGCTTATTAGAAATAATCATACTCAGTGAGTCCCACATTTTCCCAAAAGAGCACACAAATGACAAAACCAAAGGGCACAGTGTTTCATGCTTGCCGTCTTCCCCTATTTTCCAGTCCTTCACATTTCACTGGACTTATTCTTAAAGGAAAGGAAACAAGTAGAGGACACTTGGCATCCATCTTCTATCTGGATTACACTGTGTGTTTTAGTATTTTTACTTGGATACTGTATAGGTCTACCTTTTTAAATATGCTAAATGTAGGAAGTCTAATGTTAATTTATTTTTTATATAAATTACACACAAATTAATAAACATTTCAAAGTTGAAAATATCAACTTAGTATAGAGAAAAGATCATTGGACTTTGAATTCTGGAAAAGTAGATTTAATTTCTATCTCAGGGACTTTATTTCAAAAAACCATCTTCAAGACTCAAATTTGCAATATGTATGATGGAGTTATATTCCTGCTGCAAAAACTTTTTATTGTGTAGATGTTACATTTGCGAAGGCTCAGACGGTAAAGCGTAAAGCGTCTGCCTGCAATGCGGGAGACCCGGGTTCGATTCCTGGGTCGGGAAGATCCCTTGGAGAAGGAAATGGCAATCCACTCCAGCACTCTTGCCTGGAAAATCCCATGGATGGAGGAGCCTGAGAGGCTACAGTCCACGGGGTCGCAAAGAGTCAGACATGACTGAGCGACTTTACTTTCACTTTGGTAATCCTAAGGGCAGTACACAAATATTGGTCATTATTAGGGATAAACTTGCAAAGCAAGTGGGTGCTAAGTCTGAGTGTTCATAATAGCTAAAACAAATCTAGGGTCGAATCTGTTGAGATTTTCTTCATTTAATTTTCTTTTCTCTATCTGTGTGTGTGTGTGTGAATGTACTTTTAGGTCTACTTTTATTTACTTAGACAACAAGAGAGTGAAGGAAAAAGAGAGAGGGGAAAGCTATCCAGGAAAAATTAAGCTTAAAATTCTTGCCAAGAACTAGACAGGCTCCCCACAGAGTGAGGTGTTACGGTTATGGATATCCATTGCCCCCTCTCTGGGGACTCATAAACTGGCTAGATGTCCTCCAGTTCCTACCCTGGACATTAAGCAGCTCAGGTGCATTGTCAGCATGTGATTATACCCTCCCCAAGGGATCTGCAGTTTCAAGCACCCACTCCTAATCTCCCTGCTACAACAGAAGTGCACTGCAATCAAAGACAAATTTGTAGGTCAATGAGTTGGAAATTGGTTGTCTTTAACTTTCTGATTTTTAAATACATTTTGTACAAATTGGTTCCAAGGAAAAATAGGATGGGATGGTGAAAAATAAGAGCTGCCACCTTGCATTAATATTCACAATATTGTCTACTTACTTTTGGTTTCTGGATTAATGTAGCTCTGACTTGGCTCCTGTCTCTGTCAATAATAAAAAGATAATAAAATGGATAAATGGAAACCAGAGAATTTGAAAGCTGCATGATAAGTGTGATTTTTCATGTTAAAAAAAAAATGTTCATCTGGGAACAAACTAACTTAAAGATTTTAAAACCCAATTTCAGCTTAGCGGCTGGGGTTTGTTTGAAATCTTAACCACTGACTGAGGTGTGAAACTTACATTTGATACAGTAAATCTTGTCGACTGTTATTTTAAAGGACTGAAATGTGCTTTTATTGCAAAATTGTCTCAAATAAAAAATACATTTTTACAATCTCACTCTGTCATAAACTTTCATGTCAGGTTTTGGCTCCATAATGCATGCAGGGGAAGCATTATACAGAAATAAGAAGGAGGCATGCATAATAACTTGTTTTATTTTCCATTGTAAGAAATAGAGATGGTCTCATACCATTCTTGTTATCAAAATACTAAATATTACATACTTGATCAGAAATGATCAGTAAGCATATCTCAAGTCATAAGACTAAAGCTTATTGTTGCAGAATTGTTTTCTTGGTTTGATATACTATAATGCCATATATATAAGAAGTTCTGTGAAATGTGTTTATAATTTTTCACTTAACATAGTTCCTGAAATAATTATTAAAAACTCCAGGCCAAAATTCTACAAGAGAGGGGAGCTTGATTTATATGATTCTCACACTAACATTTCAAAAATTGAGTTTTCTCAAAAAAGGTTTTAAACGAATTGTGTTGTAATTAATTAAGTTGTAGATTTCTCACTATTATAAGTACTATGATTTCAAGTTTAAAAGTAGTTAAAAAGATTCCGTTTGTATGAATAAAATGTCTACTCATGTCTGTGTTTGAGAAGGATACAAATTTGAAATGACATTGATAGCACAACCATTGGCACATTATGTTAAGTGTCAATAGATATCAATGATAGAAAACAAACTGGCCAGCAATTTTTGTCTCAGGGCCATTTCTTTTTAGAATATATTGTTTGTTTAGTGACTTTAGAAATCTGGGCACACATTAAAACTATTAAAAAATAAAATAATGATGGTGGGAAAAATAATTACAAGACATTGCTCACGTGTTTCAAAAACACCAAAATAACATAATTCTCCAAGAGAAGTCCCCTGCCCTTAGACTTAGGCTCTTAGGGCTTCATTGTATTTATATGTAGGCACACCTCAGAGATTCTGGAGGTTCAGTTTTAGACCATTGCAGTAAAGCAAATATGATAAAGTGAGTCACATGAATTCTTTTGGTGTCTTGAATGCACAGAAAAGTTATGCTTACACTATACTGTAGTCTAGTGTGCAATAGTATTATGTCTAAAAAAGTACCTACCTCAATAGAAAATACTTTATTGCTAAAAAATGCTAACCATCATTTGACAACGCAGGGTTGCCACAAACCTTCAATATGTAAAAACCACAATGTATGTGAAGCTTGATAAACTAAGCACAATCAAATGAGGTATGCTTGTATGTGTATATTCACAAATAAAGAGGGTTGTTCATATTGTTCCTTCCCTTACACTGCCACTAGAAAATGCTCTTGCTGCTGCTGCTAAGTCACTTCAGTCGTGTCCAACTCTGTGCGACCGCATAGACGGCAGCCCACCAGGTTCCCCCGTCCCTGGGATTCTCTAGGCAAGAACACTGGAGTGGGTTGCCATTTCCTTCTCCAATGCACGGGGTAATTCAAACAGGATAACCAATGTTAAAGTGCTTTTCAAGCTTAAAATAAAATCTCTGACTCTTGTGCCAACCCCTGAGTTTGGTATACTCTTTACATTTATGAATCTGTTGACTTTTAGAATGACTTTTGTGATTTCAGCTCAAGTCTCAAGTGAGTTGTAATTTCCACTTGATATGTGGGTGTTTAGTGCTTGCTTGAAAGTCCCTTGGGCTGCAAGGAGATCCAACCAGTCCATTCTGAAGGAGATCAGCCCTGGGTGTTCTTTGGAGGGAATGATGCTAAAGCTGAAACTCCAGTACTTTGGTCACCTCATGCGAAGAGCTGACTCATTGGAAAAGACTCTGATGCTGGGAGGGATTGAGGGCAGGAAGAGAAGGGGACGACAGAGGATGAGATGGCTGGATGGCATCACTGACTCGATGGATGTGAGTCTGAGTGAACTCCGGGAGATGGTGATGGACAGGGAGGCCTGGCATGCTGGGATTCATGGGGTCGCAAAGAGTTGGACACGACTGAGTGGCTGAACTGAACTGAATGCTTCCTTGGTGGCTCAGTGGTGAAGAATCCATCTGTAATGCAGGAGACATGGCAGGAGCTGAGGGTTCAGTCCCTGGGTTGGGAAGGTCTCCTGGAGAAGCAAATGACAACCCAATCCAGAATTCTTGCCAGAAATATCCCATGGACAGAGGAACCTGGTGGGGTCACAAAACAATTCAGTATGACTTAGGGACTAAATAGCATCAACAGCAACAGAGGCCAACTTGCTGTGTTTTTTCTTAATTACTGTTCATAACATTTCTGACACCAGATGTCTGGGATTTTTCCCACACTGATTCTCCCAACTTGATATCCTTTATTCAATTCTGACACTAACCAGAGGTAGCATAGAGCCTACTGGTTAAGGGTTCAGTCCTATAAGACTGCCCCTCCCTCAACCCCTAACTTCAGATACTAATCACTAGTAGTAGGTCTTCAGGTTACCTAAAATTTCTCACCAACTTGGCTGCAAATTGGAGGTTCCCACAGTACCATCCCTGGTTTCAGTAATTTGATAGAGCAGCTCATAGAGCTCAGGAAAACAGTTCACTTATTTTATATTTTATAAAGGATACAAATGAAAAGCTGGATGAAGAGATACATAGGATGAGGTCTGGAAAGATCTTGAGTGTAAGAGTCTACCTTTTATAATTAAAATGCACTCTCCTCCAGGCACGTAGATGTGTTTACTAATGGGGAAATACTCTGAACCCAGTACTTATAGGGTTTTTCTGGAGGCTTCATCATGTTAGCATGATCATAAACTGCACTTTCAACCTTTTCCCCCTCCTGGAGAATAGGAGATGGGACCACAAGTCCCAGGCTTCTGCTCACAGCTTGATCTTTCTGGTGACCATCCTCCACCCAAGAGCAATCTCATTAGAACAGAAAGATATTCCTATCACCTAGGAAATCACAAAGAACTTAAGAGCTCTGTGTCAGATGGTCCCATCACTCAGTAAATTAACAAAAGTCTCAAGAGCTTTGTGTCAGGAACTTGGGTCAAAGAGTAATGATAGTATCTCTATCTACAAGTTCAAGAGTTCTGTGTCAGGCACTGGGGGCCTGACCAATATATATACATATATATAATATTTGTTTCTTATTTTACAGAGGGTCTACACTGCTGAAGAATGAGACAGGCTTTTATCTAGGCTTCCATGATAAACTCAGGGCACTGAGTTTTCTATCATATTAAAAATTCTAAGGAGATACTAGCATCATTAAAATATTGTTTAATTATACCTTTTATTAAGTTTTAATATGTTTACCGACTGCTGTTGGATTGTTAATAAATAATCTTTCCAACAAGAATTTTATGATCAAGAGATACTAAATAGAAAAGCTCTTTAGATTTATCCATGTTATGATTTTGAAAAGTAGTAAAGTTAGGCATTTCTGATGTCAGAAAACCAGTAAGAATAAGCTGCTGAATTCAAGTTAGTAAAAATATTGAGACATTTCTTATCTGTATGAACAGCAAGAATCTGAAAGCATGATTCCAGCAAATACACTCTTTGAGAATCAGACCATATGTCACTAGAATTCTTAATAATTTAAGGTGAACTAGAAAATAAGACCAGAAAGATTTCATTTACTTTCAACCTAATTCAACAAACACTTATTGAACTCTTATGAAAGGAAGGTTCTGTTTCAGAGACTGTGCATATATAGATGAATAAAAAGAAAACAAACAAAAAAACCAATTCTGACTCTTGCTGATCTTATCAACAACATTTATGGTGGTTGAGGATATACTACATAAAGCCTGTTTTCTCTGGTTCATCGTACTTAAATCAGGACAGAGACTCTGGGTATCTACATTTTCCAGATGAAGATCAAGACCTCTGTAGGAAAAATCCAAAATGATTTGCAGACCTACGCAATAATTTCCTGCTGATTGCTATCTAAATTCCTTGGGAACTGACACTGGCTTATACATACCTATTGCTATAGTTCCTACACACTTGTTGCTCAAAGTATGGCCTGTGGGCTAACAGTATTTGAGTCTACTTGAAAAGGATAGATGGCAACTTTTCTCCGTTTGGGAGTTTTGTTTTGGGAGGAGTTTTAAAATTATCTATTCAGTTTCATTACTGGCAATTAGCCTGTTCATATTTTGTATTTCTTCCTGACTCAGACTTGGGAGTATGTACATTTCTAAGAATTTGTTCGGCACCGAGGGCCTCAAGACAACTGGCTCCTTGTGGGGAGAAGCTCTGCAACTGTAATCTGTTTATGGGTCACCCACCTGGGGGTTTGGTCTTGACCATACCACTGCTCCTCTCTTCCTGCCTACCTCATTGTGGCTCCTTCTTTATACTTTTAGTTGTAAAGATCTGTTCTGGTAGGTCCTGGTCTTTTTCATAAATAATCTTCTGTAAATAGTTTTAATTTTGGCGTGCCCATAAAAGGAGGTGAGCTCAGAGTCTTCCTACTCTGCCATCTTGGGAACTCTCTATTTCTTAACGTTCTTTATTACTATAAATAAGAAGTGAAAAGTAGTTATTCTGTTTAACTGCTAATATATTAAATTAAATCAACTAAGTATCATGTGGATGTTTTAAAGTATCAATAATTAAATGAGTTAAGACTTTATTTTAAAGAGATGAGGGAAGAAGTTTAAATTACAAAATTTTTAGTAAAGTATTAGCCTGTATTCAATGAGTATAATGCTTGCAAAGATGCAACCCACAAATACATTTCACTCAATGTACTCATGTTACGGCAATTACAGAATAAAAGTGAAAGGGAGATCAATTAAGATAAAAAGGAAAAAGATGACAGGAGATATATAAACAGAAAACAAGAAGAAACACTAAACAAAAAGGCAGAAAAGAGGAAGAAGAGATGGAGGTATAAAATAATAGAAGAAGAGAAGAAACAGATTGAGTACAAGTGAAAGTGAGAGACAGAGGAATTACTAGAGGAATGGACTTTTTTCTGTCCTCACCTTAATTTCAGTGTGTTTATGCACTTTAGAGCAGTTTAAATTGCTATCTCTATGTTTTGAAAAGTAATTACTGAGCACAGTTCTTTAACTGCTCTTTACCAAGAGCATTGCTGAGGCCCTACTCTGAGTAGGATCACTGTGGCAGGCTGTCAGAAATGGTAGAGTTCTCAGCTCTACACTGCCTGGTGTCATGGCAACTTCTCTTTTGAAAACAGAATTTGCTACAAGGGTGTGAGTTTGAAGTAAATAAAATTGTGGTACGATGGAATCCTCCCATTTATTGCTAGGTGGCTTCTCAAATATGAGGTGGAGTCAGCACGCTGGGCAGCCTTTTTCCTATTAACCTTGAGACCAACACATGTGGAAAGATACGACCACACTCCATCAATTCAATTCTCATTTTAAGTTTGATGATGTTCCTTTGTTATACCTTCTCATTCTCATTCTAATTATGTGTTTTGACTGAAAAATATATTGACTTGGAATTGAACTAAAATGGCAGGGGTATAAAATGTTTTAAATTAAAATCCCCCCAAAGGAAGTGGAAGATCACACAGCTATTGTGAATTTCTTTTTGTTTTGATTTGTTTTAGCATTGGTTAGTCTATGGACTGTGAAGAAAGCTGAGCGCCGAAGAATTGATGCTTTTGAACTGTGGTGTTGGAGAAGACTCTTGAGAGTCCCTTGGACTGCAAGGAGATCCAACCAGTCCATTCTGAAGGAGATCAGCCCTGGGATTTCTTTGGAGGGAATGATGCTAAAGCTGAAACTCCAGTATTTTGGCCACCTCATGCAAAGAGTTGACTCATTGGAAAAGACTGATGCTGGGAGGGATTGGGGGCAGGAGGAGAAGGGGATGACAGAGGATGAGATGGCTGGATGGCATCACTGACTCGATGGACATGAGTCTGAGTGGACTCCGGGAGATGGTGATGGACAGGGAGGCCTGGCGTGCTGCGATTCATGGGGTTGCAAAGAGTCGGACACGACTGAGTAACTGAACTGAACTGAGTCTTAAAATTAGTTTTAGATTTTTAAATTTTTTCTCATTTCAACTGAATTTCGATAACAATATATATTTGCCTTTTAAACCATAAGTGAATTTCATGTTTATGAATGTGAAGAAATAATAGCTAAATAAAAGAGGAAAGTTTAAAAACTCTTGCAAACACACAAGTCAACAACACAAACTTTTCTCTAAACTGCTCCTTCCTAATGCTCTGTATTTTTTCCTTCCTTCCATCAGCTAAGACATTTATATCATTCAAACATGAAAGTGAGAAAAGTACTAAATTTATATCTAAGAGAGATCTGTGGTACAGGTCCTCTAAGAGGAAAGGCAATATCAAGGAGAAAAGAAACAAACTGAATTTTTAAAACCTATGATAAGCAGACACAATGTAGGCAATAGAACTAAATTTCTAAAACATGTATATTTAGTTTCTTCCAAAACATGAGACAAGCTACAGCTATAATACAAGACCAAACTACAATGAAAGAATATTCAGAAAACAGGAAGAGATTGGGGAATTTTTAAAATAAGTAAAATTTTCGATAGAAGGATTAAAAGATAAAGCACAAAAACCTTGAAAATTAAATAAAAAGATAAAAAGAATAATATACATGAGAAAATAAAAGATTATTCCAGGAGTTATACCACAAGGAGATAGAAAAAGGTCTACAGAAAATACAAAAGGGAAAAAATTTATCAAAGAAATAGTATTTCCAGAGCTTAAGAGCATACATCTTCATATTGGAAACATTTGTGTTAGAAATCCATTTGCCAGACAAATGCATCAGGTTTTTGAGAAATACTTACATCTATCAGAAAATCTAAGGACAGAGAAAAAAAATACTAGAAGCTTCTGATGGGAGGAAACAATAATTATCAAAAAATAATGAAATAAAATAGAATTCAGCAGCTGTAGATTTCTTAATGGCAATGTTGGCTGTTATAAAATAAAGAAATGATGTCTTTAAATTCTGAGGGAAAGTATTTTCAATCCAGGATTCATACTCAGGCAAACTATCCATAGACTGTGACGTGAAAATAAATTCTTGTTAAAGTATACAGGTTCTTAAAATTAATTATTCTTGATTCTCCTCCTAGGAAGCTACTATAGGATATGTTTCTGCAAAACAAGGAAGTAAACAAAATACAGGAAGGACTTGAAATCTGACAAAGGGTGTATCCATAGCAATAGTGCTATGGAGTTTCACTCTGACTGTTATTCAGGAGCACCGGTCAGCAGCCGGTGCGGACTGGAGCAATGGGCTGGATTGCTGCAGAGACGAGGTCTTCTTAAAAAACAATCATGCTCAATTAAAAAAAAAAACTCTGGTTTAGTTAACCTAAAAATTTACCAATAGGCATTTGAAAGGTCAGTTGAAATATTTACAAAATGTAATAATGACTCTAAATGAAGCTGAGAAAATAGGAAGAAAGAGGCAATTATTAACTCCATGGCAAAATGTAGGAGAAAAAATTCAATCATAATATATACTACAAAGGCATATTAAATAATGCAACCCTGATTTGCCATGAAAAATATTAAATGACATTGGGAGACTGAGAAGGTGTCTGTGTAACTGTGTCTGTCTATATATCTACATGCTAATATGTATATTTGACTGGGGACAGGGTGAGCTTAACTCCTGTAACAAAATTAAACTGATGATATCTAAAATTGATAACCAAAAAGTAGTAATGCCAATCAATTATTTTATAATATTGTGATAAATGTAAGAAACAGCCCAAAGAATTTAGACCTTCTGGAGAAGAAGTTGAGTACAGAAAAAGTGAAGGGGGCAACTATATGTGTAATGAACTTTTAGGAAATAGGTGATTTAAAATTATGTGCATTCATTATTAGAATCTAAAAATTTAAAAATGATTCTGAAAAGAAAGAAACATAGCCACTCCCAGGTATAATGTTTTCATTTACTGATAGAAATGTAGATCATTTGATGCTGTCAATACTACCATAATTTTGAGACAAACTGCGCTATATGTGCTTAAGAAAATGATCCTGAGTCATACCTTTATTTCTTGTAAATGACTTGTTTACAAAAGGAAGAACTTTGTTCTATCCTAAGAAATTGGGTAAAGAATTTACAAGATCTGAATTTATGACATCTACTCAGTGGATGGTAGATTGTTCAGATTTTTAAGAATTTGCTATAGATATTAGTTGAATTGGTGAATAATCTTAACCAAGGGGATTACAATTCAAATATTGATGTATCTTAACTTGTAACATGAAACTAACCCTGAGACAAACTCTGTGTGTCTGTGTGTGTGCGTGTTGGAGGAATAAGGAAAAGCAGAGTGACAAGACTTGCATAACTTTCCTATGACCTAAGGATTAGTATACTGATGCTTCTGATCCCTAGGGATTATGGATGAATTATGTCTACTCCATAGCATTATTTTCTTTGGGGCAATGCATGCCAGAGGAAAGTCTCTCTTTGTGTCTTTAGATAGGTCTAGTGGCTCCTGTCTTTTGAGGTTTTAGCCATTACATTGACAGCATTTCTGCATCATTTCTAGTTTCTTTATCTTTATTCTCACCTACATTGCACCTGGTGTGCTCAGGTCCCTCCAGACTATTTCTAGCACATTACTCACAGCACCAACCACAGGGATGAGGCCCCCAACATCAGTACACAAAAAGCCTAATTTAAACCCTCTTTCCTGATACAGGGATCCAGCGTTGAACACCTCTTAATCGTGACACAGACCACTTCATGTGCCTTACAAGATTTCTTCTTAATTCTTCTGTTAAGAGTCTTTATTTAGTTATGTTGATTATTAGCAAAGCATTCTTGTTTGTCTGATTGTGCCTTAGCCTTGCAATTATGATTTTTATTTTCTTTTAGTGCACCACAGTCTATGACACTAAGAAAAGGGTTGCCAAGAGTCAAGCACTCTGGGGATACTTGGAGGTCAATGACTCTCTAACTACAGCACCTGTAACATTGATTTGCAAGATAGATGTGCTTTTCCCATAAAGTACATTCATAAATGGTCTCTCTAGGGCTAGGATATTTTATGCTGTAGGAAAGAGTACTGGAATGTTGAAGATGACTACATGATAGATACCCAGTTCCCTTTGAGGTTGAAGGGAATTGTGGAATCAATTAACTGTTCATTAATAAGCTTAGAAAAATCTAGTATCAGTTTTAAATCAAAACTACATAACCTACCTTTTTCTTCTTCTCTCTCTCTCTCTTTTTTTTTTTTTAACAGAATATCTAGTCATAGGACCAGCCAGTATGTTTTGCCTTATACAAGCCTCCAGTCCTTGCTGACTGGTTCAGTTCAGTTCAGTTGCTAGTTGTGTCTGACTCTTTGTGACCCCATGGACTGCAGCACGCCAGGTCTCCCTGTCCATCAGCAATTCCTGGAGTTCACTCAAACTCATGTCCATTGAGTCAGTGATGCCCTCCAACCATCTCATGCTCTGTCCCCTTCTCCTCCCACCTTCAGTCTTTCCCAGCATCCGGGGCTTTTCAAATGAGTCAGTTTTTGGCATCAGGTGGCCAAAGTATTGGAGTTTCAGCTTCAGCATCAGTCCTTCCAGTGAATATTCAGGACTGATTTCCTTTAGGATGTACTGGTTGGATCTCCTTGCTGTGACACTTACCAGTATTAACTTAATTCAGTTTAATCTAATTCAATCAATAGCCATGTCCCAATTACATTGTGCAGTATGCACAACTTGCCATACAATTTGACTACAACTCAGATCCTGTCCTGAAGAACTCATAGTCTAGTAGGAATAAACATATAACTAATTAAGCATATCAGTCATGACTGATATGGAAAAGAAAACACTGTGACTGTCACAGGGGCAGACATGCCCATGAGTGTCCAGGAGTCTCTGGCAGAGGTGACGGTTGGCAGTGGCCTGCTTCAGGGCTGGAGGCACTGAGTCTAGCAGTGTGTGCATGGGACATTTTGACCTGTCTTCTACTTACACTAGGTTATCATTATCTTCATTACCTCCATGCGAGTTTGGCCCCAGGTCAAGCAACAGGGAGGGAACACAGCCCTACCCGTCAACAGAAAATTTAATTAAAGATTTACTGAAGATGGACCCCCCATCAAAACAAGTCCCTGTTTGACCCTCAGTCAGTCTCTCCCATCAGGAAGCTTCCATAAGCCTCTTATCCCTACCCATCATAGGGCCAACAGAATCACAGAAAACCACAATCACAGAAAGTTAACCAAACTGATCACATGGACCACAGCCTTGTCTAGCTGTATGAAACTATGAGCCATGCCATGTAGGGCCACCCAAGATGGATGGGTCATGGTGGAGAGTTCTGACAATTTGTGGTCCACTGGAGAAGGGAATGGCAAACCACTTAAGTATTTTTGCCATGAAAACCCCATGAACAGTATGAAAAATTAAAAAGGTAGGACACTGAAAGATGAATTCCCTAGGTCGGTAGGTGCCCAATATGCTTCTGGAGTTCATTGGAGAAATAACTCTAGAAAGAATGAAGAGATGGAGCCAAAGCAAAAATAACACCCAGTTGTGGATGTGACAAGTGATGGAAGTAAAGTCTGATGCTATAAAGAGCAATATTGCATAGGAACCTAGAATGTTAGATCCATGAATCAAGGCAAATTGGAGGTGATCAAACAGGAGATGGCAAGAGTGAACACTGACATTTTAGGAATCAATGAACTAAAATTGACTGGAATGAGGGAATTTAACTCAGATGACCGTTATATCTACTACTGTGGGCAAGAATCCCTTAGAAGAAATGGAGTACCTTCATAGTCAACCAAAAGAGTCCTGAATGCAGTACTTGGATGCAGTCTCAAAAATGACAGAATGATCTCTGTTCATTTCCAAGGCAAACCATTCAATATCACAGTAATCCAAGACTATGCCCCAATCAGTAATGCTGAACAAGTTAAAGTTGAACAGTTCTATGAAGACCTACAAGACTTTCTAGAACTAACAGAGTTTTGTGACGAGAAAGCCCTGATCATAGAAAACTCTTCTAGCAACACAGGAGACGACTCTACACAAGGACATCACCAGATGGTTAATACTGAAATTATTTTGATTATATTCTTTGCAGCCAAAAATGGAGAAACTCTATACAGTCACCAAAAATAAGATTGGGAGCTGACTGTGGCTCAGATCTTGAACTCGTTATTGCCAAAAGCAGGCTTAAATTGAAAAAAGTAGGGAAAACCACTACACCATTCAGGTATGACCTAATTCAAATCCCTTACGATTATACTGTGGAAGTTACAAATAGATTCAAGGGATTAGATCTGATAGACAGTGCCTGAAGAACTATGGATGGAGGTTCATGACATTGTACAAGAGGCAGTGATCAAGACCATCCCAAGAAAAAGAAATGCAAAAAGGCAAAATGGTTGTCTGAGGAGACCTTACAAATATCTGAGAAAAGAAGAGAAGCAACAGGCAAAGGAGAAAAGAAAAGATAAACCCATTTGAATGCAGAATTCCAAAGAATAGCAAGGAAAGATAATAAAGCCTTCCTCAGAGATCAATGCAAAGAAATAGAGGGAAAAAATAGAATGGGAAAGACTAGAGATATTTTTAGAAAATTAGAGATATCAAGAGAACATTTCATGCAAAGATGGGAACAATAAAGGACAGAAATGGTATGGACCTAACAGGAGCAGAAGATATTCAGAGGAGGTGGCAAGAATACACAGAAGAACAATACAAAAAAAGATCTTCATGACCCAGATAATCACGATGGTGTGCTCACTCATCTAGAGCCAGACATCCTGGAATGTGAAGTCAAGTGGGCCTTAGGAAGCATCATTCTGAACAAAGCTAGTGGTTGGTGGAATTCCAGATGAGCTATTTCAAATCCTAAAAGATGATGCTGTGAAAGTGCTGCACTCAATATGCCAGCACATCTGGAAATCTCAGCAGAGGCTACAGGACTGAAAAATGTCAGTTTTCATTCCAATCCCAAAGAAAGGCAAAAATGGTCAAACTACTGCACAATTGCACTCATTTCACATGCTAGCAAAGTAATGCTCAAGATTCTCCAAGCCAGGCTTCAGCAGTACATGAATCGTAAACTTCCAGATGTTCAAGCTAGATTTAGAAAAGGCAGAAGAACCAGAGATCAAATTGCCAACATCCACTGGATAATGGAAAATGCAAGAGAGTTCCAGAAAAGCATCTACTTTTGCTTTATTGACTATGCCAAAGCCTTTGACTGTGTGGATCACAACATAACTGTGGAAAATTCTGAAAGAGATGGGAATACCAGACCACCTGACCTGTCTCCTGAGAAATCAGTATGCAGGTCAAGAAGCAACGGTTAGAAGTAGCCATGGAACAACAGACTGGTTCCAAATTGGGAAAGGAGTACATCAAAAGTGTATATTGTCACCCTACTTATTTAATTTAAATGCAGAGTACATCATACTAAATGCTGGGCTGGATGAAGCACAAGCTGGAATCAAGAATTAGGGGAGAAATACCAAAAACCTCAGATACTCAGGTGACACCACCCTTATGGCAGAAAGCGAAGAAGAACTGAAGAGCCTCTTGATGAAAGTGAAAGAGGAGAGTGAAAAAGTTGGCTTAATGCTCAACATTCAGAAAACTAAGATCATGACATCTGGTCCCATCACGTCATGGCAAATAGGTGGGGAAATAGTGAAAACAATGAAAGACTTTATTTTGGGGGGCTCCAAAATCACTGCAGATTGTGACTGCAGCCATGGAATTTAAAGACACTTGCTCCTTGAAAGAAAAGCTATGACCAACATCAGTTCAGTTCAGTCACTCAATCATGTCCGACTCATTGCGTCCCCATGGACTGCAGCTTGCTAGTCCTCCCTGTTCATCACCAACTCCCGGAATTTACTCAGATTCATGTCCATTGAGTTGCTGATGCCCTCCAACCATCCCATCCTCTGTTGTCCCCTTCTCCTCCAACCTTCAATCTTTCATAGCATCAGGGTCTTTTCCAGTGAGTCAGTTCTTCACATCATTTGGCCAAAGTATTGGAGTTTCAGCTTCAGCAACAATCCTTCCAATGAATATTCAGGACTGATTATCTTTAGGATGGACTGGTTGGATCTCCTTGCTGTCAACAGGACTCTCAAGTGTCTTGTACAACACCACAGTTCAAAAGCATCAATTCTTCTGTGCTCAGCTTTATAGTCCAACTCTCACATCCATACATGGCTACCAGAAAAACCATAGCTTCAACCAGATGGACCTTTGTTGACAAAGTCATGTCTCTGCTTTTTAATATGCTGTCTCGGATGGTCATAGCTTTTCTTCCAAGGGGCAAGCATCTTTTAATTTCATGGCTACAGTCACCATCTGCAGTGATTTTGGAGCCCAACAAAATAAAGTTTGTCACTGTTTCCACTGTTTCTCCATCTATTTGCCATGAAGTGATGGGACCAGATGTCATGATTTTAGTTTTCTGAATGTTGAGTTTTAAGCCAGCATTTTCACTCTCCTCTTTCACTTTCATCAAGAGGCTCTTTAGTTCTTCTTTAGTTTAGCTCTTTAGTTTTCTGCAATAAGTGTTGTGTCATCTGGCAGTCTTGATTCCAGCTTGTGCTTCATTTCTTCATTTCTGGCCCAGTGTTTCTCATGATGTACTCTGCATATAAGTTAAATAATCGGGGTGACAATATACAGCCTTGACGTACTCCTTTCTGTATTTGGAACCGGTCTGTTGTTCCTTGATCAACCTAGACAGCATATTAAAAAGCAGAGACATTACCAACAAAGGTCCATCCAATTCAAGCTATGGTTTTTCCAGTAGTCATGCATGGATGTGAGAGTTGGACTTGAAAGAAAGCTGAGCACTGAAGAATTGATGCTTTTTAACTGTGGTGTTGGAGAAGACATTTGAGAGTCCCCGGCACTCAAGGAGATCCAACCAGTCCATCCTAAAGATAATCAGTCCGTAATATTCATTGGAGGGACTGATGCTGAAGTTAAAACTCCAATCATTTGGCCACCTGATGTGAAGAACCGACTCATCGGAAAAGACCTTGATGCTGCAAATGATTGAGGGTGGGAGGAGAACGGGACGACAGAGGATGAGACGGTTGGATGTCATCAGCGATGTGATCGACATTAGTTTGAGTAGGCTCCAGCAGCTGATGATGGACAGAGAAGCCCAGTCTGCAGAGTCAGACACTACTGAGCAACTGAACTGAACTGATCACAGGGTCAAATTTTTGTACCTGAGGATAATGTACATGAGAGTATATATGTAAAAGTTTAAAATTTCGCATTAAAACATTTAAAAATTCCTTGTACTCATGCATCTATTTTCACCATTTTCTAGTGATTTTGGATTCTTTTTTTAATCTCATATGGAATGGGAATAGGAAAAGGAAATGAGAATATTAATTCATTTGTGTGAATATATTTTCTGGAGTAGAATTTGATGGGACCAGATGCTAGATCTCCACTTTGGAGCTTCCTTTATCCAAAAAAGCACGGATTTCAGTATCTAATCCAGGATACTTCCCTGGTTCTTACTGATCACCTGTTCAACATTATCCAGATAAACATCATAATTTTTTTGTTTTCATGTTGAATATCAGCAGTGGTAAGAGTTGCCTATCATGCGATTACATTGATCCCTGAGTGTCAAAGGGTAAACCTTTCCAAAGTCATTTAAATTAATTGAGAAGGCAAAATGTTAATAAGTCAGTACTGTAAATAAGCAGGGGAAATTTGATTCCTGAGCATCATCCCACTGGTAAAACTGGGTCTAATAGGTGGAATAATGCTATGAAGTATGACTTTGTTTGAGAGTAATGTTGGATGACATGCTTGGCTGACCAAGTCAAGAGTTAAATGTAATCAGAAGAAAGAATTGTTTAAAAATGTTCCCCTACTTCACTTTGGTGGAATACCATCGCACAGAACAGATTCAGAATTAAGAGGCTTGTGTGTATTTAGCTTAATTAAATATTTAATCAAATGTCATCTACCTGTTATTTCCACTCTACAATTTTCCATGACACCCAGAAGAATTAGCTATTTTTTAACATTTCTGTTGACTTTCTTGAAATAGAACACTATTGTTTGATGTTTCTATCCATCTTTTAATTATCCCCCAAATTTCTCCCTCCTTCATCATCTTTAGCTTCACTGGGAAAACCAAGTGGGATTAGTAATCACTCACAGTATTTAGAAGTTCAGCTGACCTTAATGAAAAGCCCAGGACCCATCCAGGTTGAAAAATGAAATTGCTGTGCCTTGTGATTTTTCACATATTTCCACTTCACTCCCTGTAGCCGCATCTTATTCTTAATCAGAAGGAAAATGTAAACAGATCCATTCCATAAAACAATGGAACAGGGACTAGAAACCAGGTAGAGGCCATTTAATTAAAAGGTATAAGAGAAATTGACTGTAAAATGCAGCTAGTCCTATATAAAAAGTCGGCTTAGGAGGATTGAATGATAAGCTAAATTAACATGTGTGAATTTCCAGAAGAGAAAAAAACAGCTTTGAAATCTTAGCAGCTTTGTTTTACTTTTAGTGTGCTTTAGGTTCAAGATCACAGGCTCAGCACAATGTTTTAAAAAGGGAAGAGGATGGAAGTAGGAAAGAAGTCAGCCCAATGAGTGTATGGTTACAGATCGCAATCAAAGAATATTGTTCTGGTTTGCTTGCCTACTATTAAATGGATATCAGCATATTTTTCAATAGTTTGGAAAATTGTTTCATTGGTGATTAGGAATAAGAATTGTCTGGGTTGTGGCTTCGAAATAGCTTGTGAGAGGTTTGCAGTAACAAGGAAGCCATGTTAGTGAGAGGAATTTTGCAGTGTTTGCTAGGGGGCACTGCAGAGCCGTTTTTGTCTTGTCCCTTTGAGTTGTTTGTGGTTTGTCCATTTTAGTTACCTGTTTCTGTGAAAGCTGAAGTATTATATTGTTAATTACAGAGTTTTTATCTACTTTCCCTGTACCCTTCAAATTCTGTTTTCTGGTGGGATTTCGTTGAACTGAAAACCCTAGGTTATAGTGGGGTGTTGATCTGAATCCAGCCTCCACTAGGAAAAGTGAGTTTTGTTTCCCCTAAACTAGCCAGGCCTGAGCACATCCCTGAGTTTTTTGCTGAGCATCCAAATCTTAGGCTTTGTATACTGAGAAGCATTCCTTGTTTTTTGAACTCAGCCTGAAAGATTTCTGAAAATGAATACTCTTTCCCTTGTCATCAGTAGAGCCTGGTTATCACCATAACATGATTAAATCATAAGAGTATAAAAAAGCACCTGAAGACATAACAGTCCTATCAATCTTGGTTCAGAGATTTTAATTTTCTGAGGGGAATAAATACTATAGTCATCCCCAAGGCAGTGCTGCTTTTACCTCAGAGCACTATAAGTGAGCCAGTTTGGCCTTCTTCTGAGCCATTGGTCAACAGTAGAGTTCTTTTAACTAAACTGCAGTAGATGTTTTCATGGCCCAGGTAATTCACTCAACAGTTAAATTCTTTAGTCCAAATTCTCAGAAACTAAGGAAACAACTTTCACTGTAAATGCTCCAACAAGAGGCAGTACACTCATAGGGTCAGGAGAATAATGGAGAACTCTTGAACTTGGATATCTGTAGTGATTTTCAGACATATGTAGCCTCAACTCATTATGGAGGGTTAAATCAGTGAGCTGCTTGCAAGTTCAAGCAACTGTCAATAGATTCTGCAAGGGAAGGGCCATACAGATAGCATATATTGTAAATCAGTCCTTATTAAACTTTTAAACTAAAACTCATTTCATTTCCAAGAGGCCCAGTTCTTAGGGTGGCCACTCTGATGACCAATGGACATGTTTCTAAGGCATGATGGAGCCCTACTCTGGCCATCGCTTACATTCAGATTGTTTGGGTGGCTAACTGCTCCCCACCCAATATCTAGTTCTTAGTTACTCCCTTACTATCACAATCCCAATTTTATTGGGTGTATTAGTTGCCCAGCCAAAAATCTTTTTCTAATGTTTTTTGCAGCTGAAGTTTCCTGTGTGAAACAGTTCTGACCAATGAATTTGAAAGTTTCTGTTAGTGCTTCTAAGAAATCCCCTAAAATGAGACAGACTTGGCTGGTATGTCCCTTAGCTTTTTGACTTCCAGTCTCCTTTATTTTTTGAATACAGATTCAATGATGATGCAGAATAAGAACTATCATGTGACTATAAGTTTACAATACATAATGGGATGTTTGAGCTCAGTGATGGAAGGAGTCATACTCCTAGTGCTGTCACTAGGAGAGACATTAAAGATAAAATTTATATTTTATAATATAAAATATTATATAAAATGCCATATTTTTTTATTTTTTATAAACATTCTTGAAGTAAAATTGGTGATCCAATTATTGTTGGGGCATTCATCCTCTGACTTCTCATAGCATATCCTATCACTCTTTATACAGTAGAGAAGGTAGAATTCTGGAGTAAAGTCCAGGAAATTCTCTAAAACATAGATCCTCTAAAAATGCAAGGCATAGGTTAAACTTTAGTAGTTTCATATCTAAAATGGCAATAAAAATACTAAAACCGACTTCTTGTCACAAAGAATTAATAAAATGAAGCCAAATCACCAACACTCTTCCTGGCATATAATACATACTCAATATTATTTGTATAAGACAAATATTAATAATATGCATTTTATATATATTACATACCATTTTATTTTATAGGAAACATAAATATATTTTATGTTATGGAATTTGAACATCATGTTCTACATGTGAATTTATTATATGTCATATATGTATTTAAATACTCACTGCTAGTCATCCAGCAATGTGCCAGGCACTGTTCTATATATAAGTGAATGCAGTGGTGAATTGAATGTCTTGACCAAGTTGCAGTCTATTATGCTACAGAAAATATACCTTTGTATCTGTTACATCAATATATTGAGTACTCATGAAAGGATTTGAAATGTAATGTAAATTGACTCTTACAAATGTACATTGGACAAGTCAACTTTTATACTTCTTTTACAAAAGATCATTCGCCCAAAATGCCAAGACCTAGCCATGTACTTTACTGTATATATAATATCACAGATAATAGCACAGATGACAATCTGAATGTAAGTGATGTCTAAAGTAGGACTCGAGCGTGCCTGGGAGACATCATCACAAGAGAAGTGCCCTTCTGGACATGCAGTTATTTACAGTCTAGGAATTCAGTGTCCAAGGTGTTCATACCACCTGAACAGTGTGACTACAATTTTCAACAAATTCCCCAAGTTTTTCTCAAAAATGAAAATAGGATCTTACAAAGAGGGAACATGATATTAATCATTAATATTTTCATCAACTATTTTCCAGCATTCTGCCTTCCAAGCATGTGTAGGATTGTATTCCCGAGCACTCTTGTGTTTGGGTGGAAACGTGTGATTAGTTTTGGCCAAATAGTTGTGTATGGAACTCTTTGAGTATGATATAGATCACTTATGGGCTAGGATATATGGTAGCTGATGTGTGTGCCAAAGTGAAGAGCTTTTTCCTTTAGCACCATGACCTGCAGTGTTCAGGTCATGGAGGTTGGCTGTTCCATCAGCCCAAATCTCTGAGTGACTACAATGAGCAGAGTACCCCCACCAACCCCTGCATAGACATGTAGCATGAGCAGAAAATAAATATTGAAGCTCTGGCCATGTGGTTTCAGAGGTTATTTATTAATGTCACCTGACTTTATCCTATCTGATACTGCTGTGGTCATTATATCTGAATCTACCTTGAATCTCTAGTGTCCTCAATTTCCATTTCATGTCCTCCTCAGTGTATGCTAATCTTATTTTTCAAGTTACATCTTTAATCTGTCTTCTGCTTAGACTAGGCTGTCATTGTCTTTTGCCTGACTCTGCTTATCTCCCAACTGAATCTCTTGCTATCCACCCTATGACTCTGAAACTATTCTCCATTTAGTAATGGGAGTTACATTCTTATAAAATTAATCACTGTGTCACTCCCACAATAGTTAGTATAAAATCAAATTCTCTGTGAAGTTCAAGCAGACCATTAAACACTCACCCTGAGCAACCTGCCTAATTTTACTGTAGTCCAGTTTCATTATTGATCATTTTGTTCATTAAAAATATCCATTTTTTCCCCTACCTTAGGGCCATTGCTTAAACTCTTTCATGTTTTTGAATTTTCTCCCAAGCGATCTTTACTCTCACGTCAGGAACTGTGCCTCTTTTGTTCAACGTTATAACCAGATGACTGCTAGTCCCTGCTACATTGTAGGTATTAAGGCATTTTTGTTGAATGAAAGACTGAAGGATAAAATAAATAAAGGAAGAAACTTCATGAACTCTGTTGAGGATTTGAAAGCTAACTATTGCACTAATGAGAAAATTTAAAGCAGAAATGGGGCATTTTAAAGTGCTTCAAACCAGGTACATATACTTGATGAAGTAGTCCATCCCAATTGGAATTAAGAGCCAGTTTAGTTCAGTTCAGTCCAGTTGCTCAGTCGTGTCCGACTCTTTGAGACCCCATGAACTGCAGCATGCCAGGCCTCCCTGTCCATCTCCAACTCCCAGAGTCTACCCAAACCCATGTCCATTGAGTCGGTGATGCCATCCAACCATGTCATCCTCTGTCATCCTCTTCTCCTCCTCCCCTCAATCTTTCCCAGCATCAGGGTCCTTTCAAATGAGTCATCTCTTCGCATCAGGTGGCCAAAGTATTAGAGTTTCAGTTTCAACATCAGTCCTTCCAATGAACACCCAGGACTGATTTCCTTTAGGATGAACTGGTTGGATCTCCTTGTAGTCCAAGGGACTCTCATGAGTTTTCTCCAACACCACAGTTCAAAAGCATCAATTCTTCTGTGCGCAGCTTTCCTTATAGTCCAACTCTCACATCCATACATGACCACTGGAAAAACTATAGCCTTGACTAGATGGACCTTTGTTGACAAAGTAATATCTCTGCTTTTTATTTTTTGGATAAATACAAAATTTATTATTTTAAACATAACTTTATATAGTACATACCACATTTATAATTAGAGCCAAGGTTGGTCATAACTTTCCTTCTAAGGAGTAAGCGTCTCATGTGCTGCCAAAATAGAGATTGTGTATGTTTCACACCTAGAAAAGACATAGCATATAGCTGATTTACAAGAAAAAATAATCTACAAGTTTCCGTAAATTAAGAAAGTATCATGTTATGACTTTGATCTAGATTGTATATGGTAGAAAACAAAAACAAACAAAAAGGGCCAGTATAACAAAATATGAAGGAATATTTAAAGGATGTTAAAGCCATTTGACAATGAATTTATACAGTACCTGAGAAATAAAAAAAATTTGCCATATGGAAAAATAAAACATTAATTCTTCTATATTCATTGAAGCTGCTGAAATGGAAATACCTCTGAATATCCCTTTCTGATTAAAAGGGAGGTGGTTTAAAGGCCATGCAGTTTAATTAAAAATGGTACTAGATAGACAGTCAAGAGAGCTGGCTATAATCACAGCTCAACCTTAAATACATGGCCTTAAGAAAGGTACTTTCACTAGGTCTTGGTTTACTCAGTAGAAAATGAAGAAAACAATATCTACACTACAGGTCTGCAATGAAGATTGAATCAGGTAGAATATGTTGAAGTTGCTAGCCGACGACCGTTTCTGGTATTTCAAAAATTCCCTTTCCTTGTCCTTGGTGGCTTAGTGCTATGCACAATGGGGTGAAATACAATTAATTTTAAAAGGTATTATATATTGGACAGGCTGAGTTGGAGAGTATGCTTTGACCTCCCAACAGCACTGGGAAAATGGAGATGGAGGGAGGATTATAAATTTGATTGTTGAGGAGCAGTGGTAATCAGCTGCTAATGCTAATTGTAGGAAGGTCGTGATGAATTCAGACTTCATTCAGGCAAATGTTTGTGCATAAGGGAGTCTCATCAAGTGAACTGGGCAGGGTAGACAGGGATTCCAAGCAATAATCAAGGTCATGACTATTAAGAGTATGGTTCCAGGGAATCAGTGTACTCAGAAGAGAAATGAGCCAGTGGCTGAGAAACTGGTGAAAATACTGTGCAGCCTTGTGAGAGCTGGGCAGAGTATCACCAGAGGGCTTCTTTACCAGAAGGACAGAGGCATGTCAAATTCAAATTTAGAATTATTGGAGGAATACCCTGGCAGTTCAGTGGTTAAGACTCCATGCTTCCAATGCAGGGGGTACAAGTTTGATCCCTGGTCAGGGAGTTAAGATCCTACATACTAAGTGGCACAGCCAAAAAAAAAAAAAAAAAAATTAATAATAATAAATTTAAATTATTGGAATGAAGTGTTTGTGTATTTGTAATTTTGATAGATTCTTCCAGTTTTACCTCCTTAGATATTTCATGTATTCACACATCTATCCACAATGTATAAAATAACCTCTTTGCCCTAGATTTACAAATCAAAACAATGTGTTCATAAACTTTTTTATTTTCACTGATGTGACAGTGAAAACTCATATGTTTTTTCGTAGGCTTTATATCTGCCTAAAAGTGTAATAGGTTAGATCTTAGTTTCTCCTACTTCTGTTTATTGGAATATACCTAAAAATTCTTGACAAATAATAAGTTTAGGGTCACTTTGGGAGAACAAGTGGACAAGAAAAGAAAGTGTGGAAACCTGTTTTAAAAACCCATTTACACAATTACTTTGTGATGGACCTTTGGTAATTTATTTCATTTCTCTGAGCTTTAGTTTTCTCTTCCATAAATAAAATTACTGAATTGTGAAATTTACTGAAAATCTTATGCAGTACCTGCCATTTAGTATGCATATAAGACAATTTAGAAATGATTTAAACTCTTTATTTAGTACTAAATTATGATTAGGTAAATGTGTATGTTTCATGGTTAAGTGATTTTTATCCTATTTGTATGTTCTTTTGGAGTTTAGATACCTAAATGCATTAATACAGAGCAGGTTATGTCCTGTACATTCTAGGTAAGCAATGTGATGTGTATTTACTGAAAATGCATAGTTCACTCAGTAAGTTAGAATGCTGTATCCTATCAGTAACTTTGGTTTCTTTTAGGCTTTCATAACAAGTCCCAATTGCAACTTCTTTCAGAATAGCTTTGTCTAAAGCTTTTGGAAATGCAGTGTGGAAATAGAAATTTTCTAGTGCTGAGTTGTATCTCCTGTGTGTCATGTGCTAAGTTTTGTCCAACTCTTTGCAGAACCATGGAATGCTGAGTTATACATGGTCTCAATCCTTTTTCCTCAAATCTAGTGTGTTGTTTTATTTAAGACTGATGAAACATGTCTCATTCCTGTCATCTATTATTTCCATTATGTAAGATAATTGAAATTTCACTTTTGTTTTTCCTCCTCTATCTTGGGAAAATTGTACATTTCTAACTTGCTGGGAGCTTTAGCCTAATCCTTGAGGTCAAGGTAGAGAAAAATATCAGTACATTCCCTGGTCTTCTGTGACGTCTGCTTAATCTTCTTGTACCCACTGAGTCTGTTTTTAGTTGCCTTCACTACACTTCATAGTACTTACCACTAATGGTAATTCTATATTTATGTATGTATTAACTTCTGAAAGATTTGCTGCCTTGCAACCAGAATACAAGTCCCATGTATTTAGAGAACATTTGCTTTATTAACCATTATGCACCAATTCCAAAAACTTGACTCAGCCTATAGTGCTTATAAAAACATATTTATTGAATAAATAAGTACATTCCCATGCTGTCAAATACCTTTAAACCTCTCTTAGGAATAGATTACTTATCATATTATGAATGATTTAGTTCAAAGCCCTTCTACATGTTCCTCTGTTTTTCTCTTTAAAATGTGGTCTTTATAAAACATGGCAAATTTTACTGCTTTTCTAGGCTGATATGATCCTCTGAGTTTCATTTTTTCCATTTTAGATACTTTCCACATTAATTAGAAAGCAATGAAACAAAATATTTTTAGTTTCTAAAGCATGAGACTATAATGCATTTGTTCTTCCACTACAGCTATTGGTAAAATAAAAGGCAGTGTTTCAGTTTCATAGGTTTCTCTAACTGCCTGGTGAATGCAGTCATTATTTTGGGGGGTACTTTCGGACATACATGGAGAGTAGCGTATAAGAGTCTGTCTTTAAAAACTCACTGTCCAATAGGATATAAAAATCTTAAGAGGTGTGACTACTGCCCCAAAAGAACAAGAGAAAATCCTGAATTCAGTAAAGCTAAATTTATTTGACATATTGCAGTAAGGGAAAATACACTATAACTGTCATACTCTCGGTAACATCTCTGAAGGGGAAAACTGGGGAGGTGGGAAATATTTGCATGATTTTAGAATTTTAAAGAGTAATTTTCAGGTGAATCTTGCAAGAAGGGGAACTAGCTGGGACCAGGCGGAGTTTGTGACATAACTGCTTTGGATTGGCATGTGAGGGTTTTGAAGTAAGGTATGACAAGTAAGCTTAGTCTCCATAAGTAAGCTGCTCTTATTTGCTCAGTCTTATCTTCCAGGAGCAAGTATTCCCTGGAGCAAAAACCTAATTTTACTTTGCTTATTCTCAGTATTGTTTAACATAGTCAGAGGAAGTATGCTCAGCCTCTGTATTGTTTAACACAGGAAGAGAAAATTATTTTGGTATCAGGTTTAGTCCTTCGTTTTTGTGATTTATCAGCTTTGGCTGAAGAAGACTATTATCATCTGATCACATGATAAATTTACATATGTATCACTGTTTGAGCTAGCCAACTCATTGGAAAAGACCCTGATGCTGGGAAAGATCTGAGTACAGGAGAAGTAGGAGGCCACAGAGGATGAGACAGTTGAATGACATTACCAATTCAATGGACATAAGTCTGAGCAAACTCTGGGAGACAGTGAAGAACAGGGAAGCCTGGCATACTATACTGCGGTCCTTCAGGTCACAAAGAGTCGGACATGATTTAGCGACTGAGCACAGCAACACTGTTTGATGTTGTGGTTGCATATAGAGTTTCTGATAATAATCACTGCAACTGTTTAAGATTTTCCTCTATATGGGGGAAGATAATTTATTATATAAATATTGTTTAATGGAATTGCAGCCATGAAACATTTAAGACTGAAGATTATGCAATTGAGCAGTACAACACAGACACATATGAATTATTATCATCAGAACTATGGTTCACTTCTAAGCCAGAAATAGTCCTCATTCTTAAGAATAGATCAAATCCCACACCCACATTATCTCAAATTATATATGGGTATTTCTTATATTTGTCCAGTTTTGGCATCAGGGTAAACTGAAATAATAGAATGAGTTGAGAAGTATTCTATCCTCTTCTATTTTTTAAAAATGGCAGCGATCCAAAAGTCTACAAGCAATAAATGCTGGAGAGGGTATGGAGAAAAGGGAACCCTCTTACACTGTTGGTGGGAATACAAACTAGTACAGTCACTATGGAGAACAGTGTGGAGATTCCTTAAAAAATTGCAAATAGAACTGCCTTATGACCCAGCAATCCCACTGCTGGGCATACACACCGAGGAAACCAGAATTGAAAGAGACACGTGTACCCCAGTGTTCATCACAGCACTGTTAATAATAGCCAGGACATGGAAACAACCTAGATGTCCATCAACAGATGAATGGATAAGAAAGCAGTGGTACATATACACAATGGAGTATTACTCAGCCATTAAAAAGAATACATTTGAATCAGTTCTAATGAGGTGGATGAAACTGGAGCCGATTATACAGAGTGAAGTAAGCCAGAAAGAAAAACACCAATACAGTGTACTAACACATATATATGGAATTTAGAAAGATGGTAATGATGACCCTGTATGCAAGACAGCAAAAGAGACACAGATGTTTAGAACGGACTTTTAGACTCTGTGGAAGAGGGAGAGGGTGGGATGATATGGGAGAATGGCATTGAAACATGTATACTATCAGGTAAGAAACGAATTGCCAGTCTGTGTTCGATACAGGATACAGGATGCTTGGGGCTGGTGCACGAGGATGATCCAGAGGGATGATATGGGGTGGGAGGTGGGAGGGGGGTTCAGGATTGGGAACTCATGTACTCCCGTGGCTGATTCATGTCAATGTATGGCAAAACCAATACAGTATTGTAAAGTAAAATAAAGTAAAAATAAAAATTAAAAAAAAAAGACTTTGTAAGGAATTGGTCATGTTTTCATTAACTGTTTGATCATAAAATTCTTTGGAATTCAGCCACAAAGCAATCTGTACACTACATTTTTTAAAAATTGTTCATCAACTCACAAATTTGAAAGCATATCTGAAAAGTTTATCCATAAAACTCTACCTTTCTGTAGCTTTATCGTGTACTATGGATATTACCTTAGCACTTTATGGAGCAGTGTCACATGCAAAACAAATCCCTTCCTTTTTTTCCTGAATGTAAAGTATTGTTGATTTGTTAACATTGGACTCATGGTGAGCAGCACTGCAAGTCATGCTTGAATGACACACGTTTTTTCCTAAAAAGCACATCACAGCCTTCTTGTGCTTGTAGACAGCACTTCACTATACTGAGGCCATTTAAAATATAGCAAAATCACCAACAGAAAGCACAAAAACATTAAAAACTTGACACTAAATGTGCTTTAGAAAAGAAACTTGTTATATGTGAGAGCTGACAGGACAGGGCAATGTGTTGCCTGATTTGACCTCAGATAGAACATGTGTTGGGTGACTCAGATGATTCATTACTTTATATAAGTTTGTAAATGACTGTGAACTTGCCCTGAGTATCCATTTGGGGGGTTACAAACACATTTTGCAAGTAGTCAAATTTACAGATGCAGAATCCATGAATAATGAGAAGCAACTGTACGTTAGTATGATCAATAGTGTCCTACGTTTCTCCAAGGCTCTTTTCATTGTTTCTCATTCTTATATTTTTCTGCTCTCAGATTCTATGATCTCTATCAATCTGTCTTCATGTTTACTGGTTTAATCTTCTACCAACTCCCATTTCCTGTTGACCCCTGAAGCAAAATTTTTGTTTGATTATTGGACTTTTTGAACTCCAGAATTTCCTTTTGGTTCAATTTATAATTCCTATTTTTCATTGATCTTTTATAATAGGTGAGACATTATCATCACATCTTCCTTTAATTCTGTAAGTATGACTTTCTTTAGTTCTTTGAACGTATTTGTAATAGCTACTTTAAAGTTTCTGTCCTCATAGTACAACATTTGGACTCTCTAAAATGCAGTTTCTTCTGCCTGTTCTTTTAAATCCTGAAAATATGCTTTTTTGTTTATTTGCCTTTCTCATAGTTAGTATTTGTTTGGTTCCACACTGGATATTTGATAATATATTGTAGCAGTTCTGATACTAACACCCTATTTCTAGGATTATCATTGTTTACTAGTCTACTTGTTTGTTTGCATTTATTTTCTAGTTAGTTGCTGCTTTGGTTGAGTGAAATTAGTTTTTCCCAAATGTGCAACCCTTAATGTTGTGCTCAGAGAGTGCAGGCTTGAGTATGACTCCTCCTACCCCACGAGATTAAAATGGTTGTATCTCCGTCCTCTTTGACTATCTCTTTCTGTGAACTCCCTTTTATGCTACTGCTTTAGTTGCAGATGAAATATCATCTGCATTGCTATTGGATGCCACAGTTAGCCTATGCTAATTTCTAGCTGATTGCTCTGTTATTTTGATAGCACCCTGGTAAATAAATTACTCTGAAGTCTGATCTGATTCTGCTTGAACAGAAACAATCTGATTCCAGTTTGTAGAAGTTGTCTTTGAGGCCACATTTTAAGGCTTCCTCCACCCCCAGGACTTTCCTGGGCGCTCAGATGGTAAAGCATCTGTCTACAATGCAGGAGACCCGGGTTTGATCCCTGGGTTGGGAAGATCCCCTGGAGAAGGAAATGGCAATCCACTCCAGTACTATTGCCTGGAAAATCCCATGGACAGAGGAGCCTGGTAAGCTACAGTCCATGGGGTCACAAAGAGTCGGACATGACTGAGCGACTTCACTTTCACTTTCACCCCCAGGAGGGTTCTTCTTTGCTGCTTCTTTCCTCAGTTATGTCTACTAACCTTCTAGATGTTCTGCCTTTTCTCTTATTACTGTTACAGGGCTATAAGCCCCCAACTAATTTACTTATCACGAAAATCACCACTGTTGTTTCCCGTGTTCTTAGGCTTGAACTTCTCCACACTCTGTTCCATATAAGATGAGTCCTCTTAGGGAGAAGTATGGAGTGCTTTGTTCTTTTAGCCTTCCTCTTCTTCTTGGGCAGAATGTAATTGCTACTGCTTCAGAGTTTAAGGTGAGGACAGCACCCTATTTCTCTTGCAGAGACACCCATGTTCTACGAGCAGAGTTCTAGGCAAAGATACTCTATGGTCGTCTTGGGTTTCTTCTCCTAACAAGGAACCTTAGCTACACTTGTGAACTAAGACAAGGATGCTAAAGGTCCAGTATTCTCAGCCTGTCATGCCTGATATAGAAGTTTTGTCCTATGACAAGGCCCAGGTAGAGGAAGAGGACCTCTACCTTCTTCTCTGTCATTTTTGCCTGAAATAGAGCTTTTGCCACATGAAGCTGGGAGAGGAAAAGATGGGAAATAGGTGGTCGGCTCCTCTTGCGTAGATACCGTAACCCTAGGCTTGGACTGTTGTGAAAGACTTACTCCATCTTCTTCACTTCACATGCCTAGAGTAGACCTCCTGTCACTTTACCTGGGAAGGGACGGGGGCAAGTCATAGTTCAAATGGCACTGACTCTGTTCTTCCAAAAGTTAGTAGATTTTCTTGAATAAGTGTTTCTCCATTTGTTATACGACCTTAGGATGACTTCCAGAGATATTTAACTTGTTTTCTATACTTTGATCATTTGTTTTTTATTGGGAAGAGGATCCACAGAGTTCCTCACATCATTATTCTAGAAGTGCTTCTGACTTGACTTTTCTGGGATGTTTCACTGTTTATAACATCTGTATATCTAAATACTTTTCCCATCTCTGATAACTTCTCAAAAAATTGTATTGTGACAGAACATACATCATCCTTTATAATCTATTATGGTCACTTCATGTTGGGAGTTCTAATTGGAAACTGAGACAGGAAAGCCTTTTCTGCTTCCTTATTTCCATCCTTAATTGAGGTTTCAGCCACTATATTGTCAAGGAGTAACTGTGGGCATAGGAAGACAATAGAGAGTTTATTTCTAGTCCTATTTTCCAGTCCTTTCCTAGCTCATTGCTTGAGTATTGGAAATGCTTCTATATGTCTTTTGGCTCTTTGATAGGAAGTCAGCTCTTATGTCATCTGCCTGTATCCTCCACACTATGTTTGTTTTGTTTTAAACAGTCTTTTGGACTCTGTGGGAGAGGGAGAGGGAGAGGGTGGGTGATTTGGGAGAATGGCATTGAAACGTGTATAATATCATATATGATATGAATCACCAGTCCAGGTTCGATGCATAATACTGGATGCTTGGGGCTGGTGCACTGGGACAACCCAGAGGGATGGTACAGGGAGGGAGGAGGGAAGGGGGTTCAGGATGGGGAACACGTGTACACCTGTGGTGGATTCATGTTGATGTATGGCAAAACCAATACAATATTGTAAAGTAATTAACCTCCAATTAAAATAAATTTATATTTAAAAAAAAGCTATGTATTAAATCTACAAGCTCTGGATCTTAAATTTTAAATCATTTTACAATGCCTTTCTCTTTCAAAAGTCACAACTGTTATAAATCACAAGTGTTTTTACTTTCAATAAATTGTCTTTTCAATAAGTCTTCAATAACCAAGACAGAGAATGTTGCTGTTTATTCCTGCCTACCCTTAAGGGCAAGGGAAATGGAAAGCTATCACCTCTGTCCAACTGTTAGGAGTAGAGAGAGCAGTGAACACAAGGAAACTTGGGCCCAAAATGTCAATGAACATTTCACAATATTATCCTGCTATTGCTTTAGAATTTCTTGGCAAATCACATGGTGTTTTTATTTGGAGCAGGGGGACTGTGGAATGGTAAGTGTGGCTGCTAGTAAAAGCTTGGTTGGTTCCTTTCTTCTGTACAAACCAAATATAATTTAGAAAAGAAAGAAGAATAAAGAAGTGAGTTACTTACTTTCATATGGTTTCTTTTAAAATTATGATTCCTAAAACCTGTTTTCTCTTAGCTCTTTTCAGAGTTTCCATTCCTGTATGAAGAGTCCAGAGTGCCCTGAATGTCTGTGACATGCCATGTTCATCTTTTTTGCATTTATAGAATGTTGTGGTTTGCCCTATTTACATAGACTTCAGTTGAACATTGTCGTTCTCTGTTTTTTATGTGAATTCTACTTGATTTTTTCAGCCACATTTTTTCAAATATGTCTGAAAGTCAACACCACCGGAGCAACAAGGGCAAATTTTCCCTCTAAAAGAGACAAAGAATTCGTTATAAGTAATTTTTACTAGGAAACAATGGGAATATTTTGTAAAAAGTAATAAAATGAGAAAGCTACAAAAATTGTTAATCATTCTTCCCCAAGATCAGAACACCCATCAGGTCAAAAGCCAGGAGAAAATTTTGAGGATCATTAAATCTGGTATGTTAGAATATTATTTTTACTGGCTAGTCTTTCCTGAAATGTCCAACTTTTTTCTTTTAATTTAGTCATCCAGCCCTGTCACTGGTCAGTGAGTCAAGGAATGGATTTAACAATAGATACTGATTGAGAGGTTGCCTTTTCCTGACTTGATTTTCAAAAATCTGGATCCTTAATGAGATAGGAAGGATTTGAAGCATAGACAAATTATTTTAGAGAGTATGATAGTCAGAACAAAACTTTTCTGCTCCCCACCTTAAGAAAAAGGACAGATAGAGAGTAATTCAACAGTGGTGGATCCCATAGAGAGAATCCCTGTACTATCTTCATGGACTGATTCCTGGAGAGGTAGAATGGAGAGGCAGAAAATCCCAACCAGATTTTTGCTCCATGCCCAGGTTGATCCTAAACAGATAGCAAGTTCCAAGTATAAAGAAGCTCTGTTTTTATCTCCACCTTCTTCCTCTCCTTCAAAATTCCCATAACCTACCATTATGTTGTATGAGTGACAGAATAATCTCCCTATGTCTCAGACTTCAAATCAAGGCAGTGTTGAAAGAAGAGAGCTGTCAGACATGAATGAACCATGTATATGAAATTAAATTATATGACCTTGGTAATCTGTGTGGACTAATGACAGAGACCCAAACAGGACTAGGGATTAGCTGTGTAGACAAAAGATACAAAGGTCCAGATGCCTATAGCTTTTCTTTATTGTCCAATAAGACTGCTTAAACTTGAGCTGTCACACTTGTTTTCTATTAGTAGGTAAAAGGTATTTCTTTTCTATCAAGTTTCTCATACAATATTTTCTTACATCTCATTGCCCCAAATAGCTATATAGCCATGTGTGCTTATTTGCTCAGTCGTTTCTGACTCTTTGCAACCCCATGGTCTGTAGCCCAATAGGCTCCTCTGCCCATCGAGTTTTCCAGGTAAGAATGCTGGAGTGGGTGCCATTTACTATTACAGGGTATCTTGCTGACCCAGGGATCAAACCCAAGTCTCTTTGGTCCTCCATTGGCAGACAGATTCTTTACCACCTGTATAGCCATACCAACTGAAAAATAGGCTAGAAAACACAGTGTTGAGTGGGATAACGATGTGTTTGGTTGATTAAAATTAGGCTTCTTATTAAGGGCTTATATTCAGGAGTGCTCTTCCTGTGGGACTCCAGTACTTTATCCCAGAGACTCTAGTAATCTTCTCGCTAGGCTCTTAACTCCCTCTTCTCAACTCAGAATATCCTGGGCTCCACTCGGGTTCTCCCTGCCTGCATTACAACTTTGACTTTTTCTCAAGTCAATAAGTTAGATCTATGATGGGTTTCATTTTGTTTGTTTCCCATCATGAAGGATCACTTTTCCTTCATTGGCTGATACCCAGTGTCTTAAAAACCTTTGTTTCTTTTTTGTGTGTTTCAAGTAGGAAGGGTTAACGGGGTCCCTATTATTTTGTACTGGCTGTGAGTGGAAGCTCCCTACTCTATTCACTTTTCCCTCCTATTTATTATTGTACTCATATCTCTCATCTGGTGAGTTCTTTGCAAATTACTTTGGTATTCTTTGTAATTTGCCAAAGTGTAAGTGAAGTTAGCATATGCACTTTACTTCCTGTCAGAGATAAAACTGCTTGTGAGTAGTCCTGTCTCTACTTACTAATTAGGCCTCCCTGCCCATAGAATTTGAGTCTGGGGGGATGGGAATTAGTTCAAGAAGAGAATGTGTTTGGAGTGAAATGGTGTGGACCCAGAAAGCAGTAAGCAACACCCTGAACAGACCTTTGTAGAAATGACTGAAGGCCAGGGTGTATGAAGAACAGATTAAGTTGGAATACTTATTCGATAACACTCCTGTGAACTTTAGCCTGATTCAAATTTGCAATTTGTGTGTGTGTGTGTGTGTGTGTGTGTGTATGTATAATGTTTAGCAGTTAATGTGTCATGATAGGAATGACACTGAATTTAAGGGACTGAGAGATAATTCAGGTCTGGTTTTAGAAAATGACTTCATTTTCTAGCATAAAATGTTTCAGGGTAGGTAATCTCCCATCTCTAAACTTCAGTTTCCTTTTCTTGCATATGGTAGGGAAGGGAATATACTACTTGATCTTTTTTGTTGTTGTCCAGTCACTTGCATTGTGTCCGAATCTTTGTGACCCCATGGACTACAGCATGCCAGGCTTCCCTGTCCTTCCCTATCTCCCGGAGTTTGCTCAAACTTACATCCATCCTGTTACTTGATCTTTACGTACTAAATTTCTATGTTTTATGACAGGTTTCTGTTTTAAGTGGACTAAATTACACTTTCTATATACCTCACAGAGCCTCTTTATACCTGAGCTTTCTTTCCCCTGTCCAAACTTTTGCAATTCCTGGTAACCTCCAGGGTTTGTGGAGAATTCAAAGAACTACATTAAGAATTTGGTTTGTTGCTCTTTCTTCCCTCCTGCAACTCAAATTTTTTGCTCACACACATACACAGTGTCACAAATAGAACTGGTGTCTACAACTGGAAATGCAGAAGACCTTGGGATATAAATTGTGTTGAATATAGTGATTGGGTATTTTCTGTTGACAGATTCGTCTTGATAATTTGAGGAGCTGAGATGTGCTTGAGTTCTCAGTCTTAGGGTTCACAACAGTTTTATAGATTGGAATTCTACTACTACTGTATTATTTCCAATACATTTCACAGGAGCGAAATATCTTCATACCACTAAACAGCATCTACTTGCAAGTGAAGAGGGAACAAAAGCTCATAAAACTGCAATAAAATATTTATTTGTCTTCAGCAATAGGATTAATTTTATCACTGTAGATTTATGACCCTAGAAATTTGTTGGTGGATATTTAATATATCAAAATAGCAGAACAAGGAGCTTGTATTAAGAAATGTGTTGTGAAACTTGTGATTTACCAGAGAAAACAGATTTTTTTCCATAGGAGTTAATAAAACAGCAACAAAATTGAATTAGCTTGGCATAAAGTTTAATTGCCTGATGAAAGATTTGATACTGCTGTTGCATTACTGTTTATTAGATATAACATCTCTTGGACTTGTGGATCATACCCCCCACCCACACCCCCAGACTGACTGGGAAAGCTAATGATGGCAGTAGGATTGTAGTGTTCGTGTCCAGGAATCTTCCTTTTGATTTCCTCTTCCTAACACGAAGGAGGAAGAGTTCACTGCAATGACCTTTCCAAAAGGAAAAACAGGACTGTATCGCTTGTTGCCTCCCTCAATGCAATTCCTTTGTTGAAAGCCTCTCTCTTCAAAAATTCCGTAGCTCTTCAGTGCTATAGTACCTTGTGAGAGTGCGCCTTAGTGACATTCAGCTTATGCGTTTGGGTTTTTGTTTTTGATAGAAATAGCCTGATAGTGGAAAGTCATGAAAGAATATAGTAAATCTACAACCTTCCAGTTTTCTCTATTTTGAGTTGTGGCTGTAAGTAAGAATTACTGTCTTTCTGCTCATATTTTGTCTGACTCTTTGCAACTCTATGGACTGTCCATGGAATTCTCCAGGCTAGAATACTGGAGTGGGTAGCCTTTCCCTTCTCCAGGGGATCTTCCCAATCCAGAGATCAAACCCAGGTCTCCTGCATTGCAGGAGGATTCTGTACCAGCTGAGCCATAAGGGAAGCACATATATGTTTCTTATCTTTTGAGCTCCTATAAGAATTAGGTACACACTTAGGAAAAAAGCACAGTCTCTCGAGATTGTAATGTGGGAGCTAGACATCTTCATGTTCAGAAAGGTTAGAGGTATATGGTCTGACAGAGGCAGAACAACTTCGGTCCCCATAATTCAGCTACAACAGAATCTGAGAATAGAGCTACTAAATTGATGATACGGCTGTAGAGTTTACAACCAGAGACTGTCTCAGTTCTTATCCATAAAACTTGTAACAGCTAACCTTCTTGAGGACTGCTTTGTGAATTTTCAATCAGAAGGACAGTCCCCAAAGAGTGGCTGAGTCTGGATCATTGTTATGGAAAGTAATTGAGTAAGTGAAAATATGTATCATGAGAAGAAGCCTGGAGCTTCCTTTGAGTTTTATTCGAATGAGGGGAAAAAAAGGATTTTTTGTTTGTTTGTTTATCCTAGTGTCTCCTGGGGTCTTGACAATTTGTGTTTTTAAAGTATGTCATCAAAAAAAGCATTCACTTTCTGTCACAGATCTGATTAACTCTCTCAGCCATTGGCATGCTCTTGATAGTAGAAGCATATATACATTTGATGGAGTCTACAGGAGTCCAGAACGTTGAAGCTTTTGGGCTTAGTAATACCCAGTGCTTTTAGGCCACCCTCAGCCCTGTTACTGATTATCTACCCAGAGAAGATGCTAAAAATAACACAAAATAAATATTTGACTCGAAAATTAGCCATTTAGACTAAAAATTCCATTCAGACATTAAAAAATTAGGTCCCTAAAACCTGTGTGATTTTATGGCATAAAAGAGATTATCAATTAACTTCAAAGTAACATGGTTATATGAATGCTAGTGTCTCTCTCTCAGGTCCTGATTAGAGTATCCAAATACATTTAATAATAGGGAAAAACTCACATCCCTGCTTCTTACTAACAGAAAAGATTATATGACTACACCATAGAAAAGAAGAAAAAGTATATACTGTTGCAAAAAAAGTATTCACAGAAGTTGAAAGCAAAGAATGAACAAAGAGATACAAACTCATTTAAATAAAGGAGTCATAATATTAATGCCAAACAGGTAGAAATAAATGCCCAACATATTAAATGAACCAATACTACTGCATTATTGATGAAGGACACAGCCTTCCAAGAAAATATAAATACCAATATTCCTTGCATTAAAATAACCAACATAAAAATACATAAAATAATCAAAATATACAATCTGTGTAAATCTAAAAGATGTTGAAAGAACTTCCCTGGTGGCTCAGATGGTAAAGAATCTATCTGCAGAAGACCCAGTTTCAATCCGTGGGTCATGAAGATCCCATGGAGAAGGGAATGGCTACCAATACCAGTATTCTTACCTGGAGAATCCCGTGGACAGGGAAGCCCAGTGGCCTATAGTCCATGGGGTTGTAAAGAGTCAGATACTATTGAGTGACTAAGGACACATACACACACATACAAGAAAAGTGAAAAGAACACAGTACTAATCAGTTCAGTTCAGTCGCTCAGTCTTGTTCGACTCTTTGAGACCCCATGAATCTCAGCATGCCAGGTCTCCTTGTCCATCACCAACTCCCAGAGTTCACTCAGACTCACATCCATCGAGTCAGTGATGCCATCCAGCCATCTCATCCTCTGTTGTCCCCTTCTCCTCTTGCCCTCAATCCCTCCCAGCATCAGAGTCTTTTCCAATGAGTCAACTCTTCGCATGAGGTGGTCAAAGTGCTGGAGTTTCAGCTTTAGGATCATTCCTTCCAAAGAAATGCCAGGGCTGATCTCCTTCAGAATGGACTGGTTGGATCTCCTTGCAGTCCAAGGGACTCTCAAGAGTCTTCTCCAACACCACAGTTCAAAAGCATCAGTTCTTTGGCGCTCAGCCTTCTTCACAGTCCCTCTCACATCCATACAGGACCACTGGAGAAACCATAGCCTTGACTAAACGGACCTTAGTGGGCAAAGTAATGTCTCTCCTTTTCAATATGCTATCTAGGTTGGCCATAACGTTTCTTTCAAGGAGCAAGCTTCTTTTAATTTCATGGCTGCAATCACCATCTGCAGTGATTTTGGAGCCCCCCCAAAATAAAGTCTGACACTGTTTCCACTGTTTCCCCATCGATTTCCCATGAAATGATGGGACCAGATGCCATGATCTTCGTTTTCTGAATGTTTAGCTTTAAGCCAACTTTTTCACTCTCCACTTTCACTTTCATCAAGAGGCTTTTTAGCTCCTCTTCACTTTCTGCCATAAGAGTGGTGTCATCTGCATATCTGAGGTTATTGATATTTCTCCCAGCAATCTTGATTCCAGCCTGTGCTTCTTTCAGCCCAGCGTTTCTCATGATGTACTCTGCATATAAGTTAAATAAGCAGGGTGATAATATACAGCCTTGACGTACTCCTTTCCCAATTTGGAACCAGTCTGTTGTTCCATGTCCAGTTCTAACTGTTGCTTCCTGACCTGCATACAGATTTCTCAAGAGGCAGGTCAGGTGGTCTGATATTCCCATCTCTCAGAATTTTCCACAGTGTATTGTGATCCACACAGTCAAAGGCTTTAGCATAGTCAATAAAGCAGAAATAGATGTTTTTCTGGAACTCTCTTGCTTTTTCCATGATCCAGTGGATGTTGGCAATTTGATCTCTGGTTCCTCTGCCTCTTCTAAAACCAGCTTGGACATCTGGAAGTTCACGGTTCACATATTACTGAAGCCTGGCTTGGAGAATTTTGAGCATTACTTTACTAGCATGTGAGATGAGTGCAATTGTGCGGTAGTTTGAGCATTCTTTGGCATTGCCTTTCTTTGGGTTTGGAATGAAAACTGACTTTTTCCCATCCTGTGGCTACTGCTGAGTTTTCCAAATTTGCTGGCATATTGAGTACAGCACTTCCACAGCATCATCTTTCAGGATTTGAAACAGCTCAACTGGAATTCCATGACCTCCACTAGCTTTGTTCATAGTGATGCTTTCTAAGGCCCGCTTGACTTCATATTCCAGGATGTCTGGCTCTAGGTGAGTGATCACACCATTGTGATTATCTTAGTCGTGAAGATCTTTTTTGTATAGTTCTTCTGTGTATTCTTGCCACCTCTTCTTAATATCTCCTGCTTCTGTTAGGTCCATACCATTTCTGTCCTTTATCGAGCCCATCTTTGCATGAAATGTTCCCTTGGTATCTCTAATTTTCTTGAAAGATCTCTAGTCTTTCCCGTTCTGTTGTTTGCCTCTATTTCTTTGCATTGATCGCTGAGGAAGGCTTTCTTATCTCTTCTTGATATTCTTTGGGACTCTGCATTCAGATGCTTATATGTTTCCTTTCGTCCTTTGCTTTTCGCTTCTCTTCTTTTCACAGATATTTCTAAGGCTTCCTCAGACAGCCATTTTGCTTTTTTGCATTTCTTTTCCATGGGGATGGTCTTGATCCCTGTCTCCTGTACAATGTCCTGAACTTCAGTCTATAGTTCATCAGGCACTCTATCTATCAGATCTAGTCCCTTAAATCTATTTCTCATTTCCACTGTATAATCATAAGGGATTTGATTTAGGTCATACCTGAATGGTCTAATGATTTTCCCCACTTTCTTCAATTTAAGTCTGAATTTGGCAATAAGGAGTTCATGATCTGAGCCACAGTCAGCTCCTGGTCTTGTTTTTGTTGACTGTATAGAGCTTCTCCATCTTTGGCTGCAAAGAATATAATCAATCTGATTTTGGTGTTGACCATCTGGTGATGTCCATGTGTATGTAGAGTCTTCTCTTGTGTTGTTGGAAGCAGGTGTTTGCTATGACCAGTGCATTTTCTTGGCAAAACTCTATTAGTCTAATAGATGAGTATTTTTACAGGCTTGGGGATATCAGTAATCTACAAATAAACTAGGAAGTAAGCCAGTACCCTTCAGAGTAGGATTCTTTCACTCATCTCTTATAAAACACTAGAAAAATTTGGTTGCATTTTGAGCCATAATGGAAGTATCAATATACTGCAAAATGCAGCCATTTAAGAGAAAATATTGATGACCATAATACAAGAGGGAAATAAACAAAATGAATAATACTCAGTAACTTGACCATCTCCCAAGTTTCGCAGGACTGTGTTACGACTTTCTTTCTGTAGAAGTTTTTTGTTTGTCTGTTTGTTTTTGTTTTTAGAGAATTTGTTAATCTAAAGACATTCTATGGCCATCACAGTGACATCACTTAGCACTTTTCTCTTGTGGTTAATAATCTATGTACTGTAATTCTTTCCAAATAGCTCTAGTTCTGGTAACACAAGACAATGGGTTAAAATCTGAGCCTTTCACACTTGCATTGAATACAGTGTGCCGTTGTCAGTACTAAAATGCCACTTAATTTTATTCCTTTATTTATTCCTATACATATCCCTTTTCACTTTTTGACAGGTAAAAATTAAACTGATAATCTTCCTAACTGATTCTTAGACCAAAAGGGAATATGAATGTAAGTTATATAATATATAAAAAGGTCAGTGGTAAGAATATTACATATCAACATTTATGAGAGATTTTCATGTGCTCAGAAGGAAATAAATGTCTCTATATGCTTCAAATACTAAAGAATAAAAAAGGAATTTTTTTAAATTTAAAATTTCATTGATTTAAAAAAAAGAATATCTAAAATAAAGCACAGGTTGGCAAACTCTAGTCCACAGGTCACTTTTAGCCCACCACCTGTTTTGGTGAATAACATTTTATTGAAACATAGCTATGCTCTTTGACTTTTAAATTTTCAATGGCTGCTTTTGTGCTACAAGGGTAGTGTTGAGTCATTGTGACAGGGACTATTAGGCCTCAAAGTCATAGAGCCCTTTACTGTAACCTTAATCTAGGGCATATAAAGAAAAGGATTATGAAAAATAAAATTATAAACTAGTGATTTGAAAATTAATCTGAGATATGTCTGTTGTTTTAGCATGTTGTAACATGCATAGAAAACCATGTAATGTTATCCTATTTTGTTAGCATCATCTCATACTAAAACACTGGATGAAAAGCATAATGAAAAAAAATACAGATACATTTCTCATATACAAGTGAAGTATTGGAAGTAAATATTATTAAATCTAATTCAGCAGTACGTTTAACTATTAATTACCTGCAACCAAGTGAAAATTTATTGCAGGATGTATAAATTATTTACTATAAGTAAATATGCTAATATGCCTAATCACATCACATAGCCCAAAGCAGAGAAATCATACATTAATCTTAATAGATACAGAAAAACAGTTGGTCTCTTTTTATGATAGAAAAATATTAATCTAGAAATGTAAAATATATTCTCAGTATGCCACAAACAGAATACATACTCTGATGTTTCTCACAGTTAAACGTCAGAGATAGTCTTTTAAAGTCATAAATGGTATAAGAATATCTTCTATTTTCATGAATATTTAAGGAAAAAAAATGAAAGTTCCAACTAGTGCATAAGACATTAAAGATTTGAAAAGAGGAAAACATTAAATTATTATTTTCAGATTATATTATTATATTTCCTGAAAACAAAGTCTGGAAATTAATAGATCTGATAGTTGACCTCATTTAAGCTTCTTCAGTTGGCAAAGGGATTCCAGTGAGTTTGACATATAACATTTATTTGTTATGTCTTTGCATTTTCCTTCCTCATTTTTTCTTTGTATTTCATACCTTGACAGTCACAGGAAACTATAAATCAGTTATTTCATGGAACGTCTGTTAATTTGGGGTGTTCCTGTTAGTTTCAAGTTAATGCATCATTGGCTGAAGTATTTCAGAAATAGTGTTGTGTTCTCATTATATGCCCATTCTATCAGATGCACATGTTTTTCCTTTGTTCTATTACTGGTAGTGTTTACCTTCAATAAGTTGACTAAAATGCTACTGACCATTCTAAACTTACTATTTTTCCATTTTTGTAATAGGTATTATATCAGGAGGTAATTTGCAACTATAAGAGTATCCTAGTCCACATTATTTTATTCATCTGTTTATTTATATTGGCATGTATTCATGACTTTCTATTTTATTCAATGGTTATAATTTGTTTCTATATATATTTAATTGCTCAAATTGTCCAGGGTGGCCAAATACTGAAAATTATCATATGGCCAGGATCTGCACTAAATATATAAAGACATTTCCTATTCAACAATATCAAAATACACTGTTTCCTAGCTAAGTTTATATGTACAGCAATGTTATATGTAACCACAAAAAATGAAAGCAATCTCAAGGTACGACATTAGAGGAACTAACAGAGATTTATACATCATTAAATATAGTGGGCTGTTGGATAGCCCTAAAATCATTAATGTTATTATGTTATTCAGGTGCTATTCATTACATCAGAAAATGCTCTTTGCAATATTAATGGAAGCAAGGTAACTAGGTACCAAATTGTATATATTATAATCTCAAACACATTAAAAAATAAAAGGAGCAGAAATTATATTAAAATATGTATAGTAGATCTTTTCAGTGATGGAGTTATGAGTGACTATTATTTTTTAAAATTTACAGATTTGCCACTGGGCATACTATGTTTTTATAATCGAACGGGAAAAAAAAGCAAAACAATAAAAAGCATTGGATCAGCTTCCCACAAATATTGATTCAGTTATTGGGCTAAGGGAAGTTTTACTACCTGGGACGCTTTCATTTTCCCACTGTGCATCACTCCACAGGAGAAAAAAACATGCCAGCCTTTTTGTTTATGGACACTGGGCAGGATAATGCACCATTAAATCTAAGTTGGGATAATGATCATTATCTGCTAGGAGACCTGGAGATGGTGGGTGTCCAGTAACTCTGTCTATATTCTACCATGGAAGCATTAAAAGAAATCTGCCCTCATATCCTTAGTGGGAAACATGGCCCTGAAAAAGGGTTAAACAGAAAGAAAAAAGGGTTAAACAGAAGTACACAACATAAACAACAAAAAATATAAGACCTATATGTTAAGTTCATTACTCTAAAAAAGATAAAATGTAGGATGTTCCTCTCGTGTGTACTATAATATTTATGAGGTCATTAATGTTTGCCAAAAACAGTACATGCAAAACTGTCTTATTCTTTCTTCTCTGGCATTATCATAATATGATCCTATATGGAGCTTTTGGTAAAAATTGGTATAGTCATTCATTATGCATTTATCTTATTTTAATCCTCTTTGGACTTGATCAGGATGACAATCCTTAGTGCTTGAGAAGTCACCATGAAAAGTATGAAAGCTCAAGATATATCTGCTTATTCACAAGTAAATAAATCATTCTTTTTAATCCTTTAATCTACTCTAGAAATTGAATAATTGAGCTAGAACAGGGATTGTTCCATCTGATTCAAAACATTTGGAGGTCAGAGTCTCAGATTTTTCACATGTTTATTTGCTCTAATTTGCATAATTAGTTAAAATGAACGAATTTGAAAACAAGTAACCAGAGGGTGCTGGATTAGCAGGAGTCTTAAAAGCTTTGCAGCTTCTTCGTATAATTATTGAGGAGGCATGTTTAATTAATATAATACCCATTAGTAACAATTAAATATAGCCAAGGTCAAGAAATTAACCCTTTTACCATTTACAGTTGGCATTTTAATTTTATAGTACTCTCAGCCCAGCAGAAATGTTCATTCATTTCAATGTAATATTCTGTGATACTGTTGGAACATCAAAAATCTCTCTTTTCCATGTCACTATAATACAGTAATTTACGGGTAAGAAATCATTTTAGTTTCTAGAGATATCTATAGAAGAATCTCATAAATGTGAAAGTTCAGTACTCAAAGGAATGAAGATGCGCATACAATTTCAAGTGACTGTGCTTTGCGAACTGGACTCTTTCTGAGCTGAGTGAAAAATAGAATGAAGAGACTTAAACAGTTGCTCCGTTTCCTAATCCCACATCTTGTACCTCAATTGAAAGGGGTTAAGAGCCCATTAAATTCTCTTCTTGGTCCATAAGCTTCTTTTCAGTACCTTTCCCAGGTTGCAAAGAAAATTTCCTGAAGGTTAGCCATTAAAGATTACTATACTCCTGAAAATCCTTGACTTATGTCTTGAAACATGGGGTCATTTTAATTATCTATGGATGAAAGACTGGTTTGACTTCAACTCACTTTAGGTGTCTCTTATGATGTATAACATCTTAAGGTTCTGAAAAACTATCTCCCTCATTACAATCTAAGAAATATCATATTTACTCAGCTTTTTGTTTTTATTTCTGCTTTATGTAATTCATTACTACTATTTCATCAACTCTGATTTCTGTGAATGAGGGAAAAAAATCTACCAAAAAAAAAAAAAAAAAGAAACAGAGAGTATGGAGTTATCCTTTTAGTTTCCATAATGAAGCTACCTTCTCTTTTGTTAAAGCTGTAAAAATTACCATCAATGAATATTATAAGAACCAGAGGATAAAGGAGGTGGGATATGAAAGATACTGACTGTTTATGTGAATGAAAATTTTCATGAATAATACCTGCTTTATGTTCTCAAATTAAAAAAAAAATTACAGTATTAATTTTAAATTATTTTTATTGGAGTACAACTGCTTTACAATATTCTGTTATTTCTGTACAGCAAAAGTTGAATCAGCTGTGGTATACGTGGGAAAGATTGGGGGCAGAAGGGGACGACAGAGGATGAGATGGTTGGATAGCATCACTGACTCAATGGGCGTGGGTTTGGGTAGACTCTGGGAGTTGGTGATGGACAGGGAGGCCTGGCGTGCTGCGGTTCATGGGGTCACAAAGAGTCGGACACGACTGAGTGACTGAACTAAACTGAACTGATACATGTATCTCCTCTCTCTTGACCTTCCCTGCCAACCACCCATCACTCTCAAAATTTTTAAAAAGATAGTTTTCAGATAGAAGAGAGATGTAGCTCTAATAGTTATACTTTTCTATGAATTATATGTGTAATATATTTAATATATATGAAATATATGTTTATTACAGAGTTGTCCTATATTAGTTGTGATTAATACTTGGTCTTTTGAAGTTCAAGATAAATCAAGCAAGATGAATTGGGTAGGAACATTTGGACAGAGTAAGGTTTTTTCACATCTGAAGCTGAAATCTTTCACCTGGATGAATTTGCCAAAGCCCAGAGGATTTCCCACAGTTCTAAGGTTTGGAAACATGAAATTTTTAGAATCCTAAATACAATTTCTTTTCCCACAGGAGGACTCACATTAAACCAGCAAACACAAATAGTGTGTAATAACAGAATGGCAAGTTGTGAATGTAATGATAAGCAAAAAAAAAAAAAAAAGAAATCACAGTACTCTCTATCTCTTTGAAGTGTACTCTGACTTGAGTTTGAGCGATCTGGATGTCAAAAGCAACCGGGATTCATGAACTTTTCTGTGTATATTTTACACCTCAATGAAATTTACAAAAACAAAGTGAAATCTCTGAAACCCAGGGTCTAAGACTTTCCAGAGTAAACAGTAAGGACAATTCTCCTGGAAATTTGGGTGGTGGTTTCTAAGGGCAAAGGGTAATAGCCACTGCAGTTGTCAGTTATTATTTGAAACTTTAATTTCTGAATCACAGATGCATGTGTTTCAGAGGAACCTTGGAAATTTGGATGGATGGTTGCCCTAAGAAGACCTTTTGTTTCTGAGTAGTGAGGATGACTCTTTAATGATTTATGGTTTTTCTGTCAGTTGTCTGAGATAACTTTTCTTACTTAATTTGGCAAAACATTTGCTGGTCTTTCCTCTAAACCAGAGGTCAAGATGTAACTCCTACAAAACTTTCCAATTGTTCCCATTTATTCCAAAACTCCTTGACCCTATCAACCTCTCTTACAGGGAACATTTCAAAATAATTGTAATTTAAATTTGGAGTTACAGCTCTCTGAAAATGTGACTCATGTATTTTATTGGTGGACCTTCAGCTCTCAGAAACTCTGAAGTATTGAACAAGTGGACGCATTGTGTTTATGGGTAATTAGAGCTACTCTCTCATTTATCACTGGTAGCTCAGATGGTAAAGCGTTTGGGTGATCTTGAGCTAATTGTGAAACTTCTCTAAGCTTTAGCTTCCTTGTCAATAAAGTTAGCTCCAACATATGTAATATTTTGTACATAATAGTATACAATGTATAGGTGAGGTGTGTTGTGTGTGCAGTGACTATGATAGGCATTTAGTACTATAAACGACTTTATCTCCATCCTTTGCGGTTAGTCGCTCAGTCATGTCTCACTCTTTGTGACCCTATGGACTGTAACCCACCAGGCCTCTCTATCCATGGGGATTCTCCAGGCAAGAATACTGGAGTGGGTTATACCATGCTCTCCTCCAGGAGGTCTTCCCAACCCAGGTATTGGACCCAGGTCTCCTGCATTGCAGGTGGATTCTTTACCCTTGAGCTAATAGGGAAGCCCCTCCATCCTTTATTGTTTAGTAAATATATTCTTACAAGTGTATCAACAATTGAATAGACACCTCTATGAGATCGTGAGGTCTCAGATAACAAAGGATCGGTTCTCAGCTGGTCAAATCTTGGTGGTGTTGGGGAAGACTTGAGAGTCCCTTGGCTGCAAGGAGATCCAACCAGTCAATCCTAAAGGAATAGGATATTTATTTCTGAATATTCATTGGAAGGACTGATGCTGAAGCTGAAACTCCAAAACTTTGGCCACCTGATGCGAAGAACTGACTCACTAGAAAAGACCCTGATGCTGGGAAAGATTGAAGGCTGGAGAACAAGAGGACGACAGAGGATGAGATGGTTGGATGGCATCACCAGCTCGATGGACATGAGTCTGAGCAAGCTCTGGGAGTTGGGATGGACAGGGAAGCCTGGCGTGCTGCAGTCTATGGGGTCACAAAGAGTCTGACATGACTGAGCGACTGAACTGAACCATAATTTTGCTTGGGGATAAGAGGAAGGAGATTCAGAATGAAGCAGGGATAAGTGCCAAGAAACTTTGTCCCTCAGAACCTTTCCACATTTGAGTTTGCCATGTGTAAGAGAGAATATGGATTAGGAGTCCTGCACTTCTGATTTAACTTCTTCCCAGCTAGCATTAATCAGAAGCCCAAATTTCAGTGTATCTCTCTGCTTTCCTTTATTTTTATTTTCCTTCTCTTTCTTCTTGCTTTTTAATGAATTATCAACCTCTTTTTTTGTTTGTTTTTATTTTTTCCTTTTGTTGTTCTTATTATCTAGTCGCTCAGTTTGTGTCTGACTCTTTGTGACCCCATGGGCTGCAGCATGCCAGGCTTCTCTGACCTTCACTGTCTCCTGGAGTTTGCTTAAAGTTATGTCCATTGAGTTGATGATGCCATCCAACCATCTCATCCTCTGTCACTCCCTTCTCCTCCTACCCTCAATTGTTTCCAGCATCAGGGTCTTTTCTAATAAGTTGCTTCTTTGCATCAGGTGGCCACAGTATTGTAGCTTCAGCATCAGTCCTTCCAATGAATAATCAGGACTGATTTTTTTTTGGATTGATTGGTTTGATCTCCTTGCTGTCCAAAGGACTATCAAGAGTCTTCTCCAGCACCACAATTCAGAAGAATCAATTTTTCAGTGCTTAGCTTTCTTTATGTTCCAACTCTCGTATCCATACATGACTACTGAGAAAACTATAGCTTTGACTAGATGGACCTACATTTCCAGGAGCTTTTCACAGTCTTCCATCTGTCTTTCCCTCTATTTCTCTTCAATCCACTTCATTTAACTAACCTCATCCAGCCTTTCCCTCAGGTCCCCCAACATGTGGTACTCATATGTTCAGCCAGGTTTTTTCCCTATTCCATAAGCCCTCTGTGCTCACTCCTCATGTTGCATATTGTCCCTTTCTTGAAGGCTCTTTGCTGTCCTTCTTCTATAATTATTCAAAACTCAATTGTACCTCATCTAAGAGGCCCTCACAGAAAAGGGCAGTGCTTTTTGAAACCCTTCTTTAAATGAAATCCCATAGCAAGTCTAATTTGTCCTCCCTGACCTGGTAATTAATTATCCATTGACCCCATCATATAGGGTATGTTGTTTTTCTTATGTGTTATTCTTATTTACATAAAAAGATTTTAATGATTTGAACTAGGAGCTATGGCATTTTCTTTTTCATTTTCGTACAAGGATCTGTGATATGAAGTTAACATCCTTTCTCTCCACTTCCCATTCACCCTCAGCACTTGTTAAACATAAAGGATATGTGGAACTTGCTGGTTTACAGGTTTTTTGTAGTCCTTGGTTCTGGTCCTTGGGTCTAAGCTGCAGTAGTATAATGCTAATTTGATTGATTTTTTTATTGTCACATGATTCAGGAATTAACTAAATCATTACAAATTTAGAAACATATAAGATATTATAAGAGAGCCAATGGATAGCACAACCTTAGGCCCAGGGGAGAGTGCTGTGCAAGTCATAGGTTGGTGGGGTTCATATTTAATGATTTAGCCTTCTAATATTCCTTTGTAATTAAGAGATATGCAAATATATAGTTAATATTTAACAGTATTGGTTAAAAGAAGAGAAAAGAGAGAAAGGGAGGGAAGAGAGAGATCTTGAAGACTCTTTGAAATTCATGAACAAATATGATTGGATGGGCAAAGAAAAAAACCAAAGGCTGACCTCCTACAAATAAGCTCAGGAAAGAGAGAAGGGCTCATCTGATATGCAAGTAGAAAGATTAGACCTCTAGCACCTTAGGAAATCTGAATAGTCTGAGCAATGTTGGCAGAAGCCACACTAAAGAGCTTGCACAATTCTGCAAATGTCTCACCCAAAGAAATATGGCATGGTGTTCATCATCCAGCTAATCCTAACATGCAGACATTTCTGAGAGTGAAATCAGATCTTTCTTTGCCAGAGTGTGTTCCTTATTTGGGCAACTGGGTCAAATCAAGAAAGGCCAATATAGGCTGCCAGAGTAGACAAGGAGAGGAGAAATAAAAGAACAAGACATATAATTCATCAGTGATTTCCTCCCAACATTCTTAGCCTCCACCTTGCCTCCATCTTACTGGTAATACAGGAACAAGGTCAAGGATCCGGTAAAAGGTATCTATAGAAACGGAGTAAATATAGAAAATAAAGTAACTTAAAACATAAAATTTTCTTTCTAGGGATAATTGTGATGATAGTTCAGTAATAAAATAAGATCAGATGAAGTCTGAAGAAATGTTAGAAAACCTGGATAAAGTGGAAAAACATCTGTTTGAAGGCATCAGAATGTTAGAGACACAAAGACGTGTGGGCCAAGTTCTAGAGAGAAAGGAAACAGAGACAGGATTGACATTTGGCCCAGCTTTTCTCCTTGGGACATTTGCTGACTCAAATCTTACAGCCTAGGGGCTGAGAAGCCAAGGAGTTCAAAAGACTACAAGCAGAGAAGCCAAGTGGCAAAAGCTCAAGCAAAAAGCAACAACTTTTTGACAAGCTAAGTCTCAACAGGGCTGATGGAACCATTGCATATAAAGCCTGACCAGTACAAGTACTTGGGAATGTTCACATGGTAATTTCAAAGGGCAGCACCCATGGAGGAAGGACAAGCCAGAAATAGACCAACATTCACAAAGACTGAGAACCCCTTTGAATGAGCTCAAACTGAGAATGGACTAAGGTTACCAGTCCCCATCGTAACTGTCTGCTATGAGCAAAAAGAGATCTTTTCAAAAGAAAGATAACGACATCCAGAGTAGGGGTATCTTTATAGTTTCCTAAAGTGAAAGTGAAGTTGCTCAGTTGTGTCCGACTCTTAGCGACCCCATGGATTGCAGCCTGCCAGGCTCCTCTGTCCATGGGAGTTTCCAGGCAAGAGTACTGGAGTGGGTTGCCATTAAAATCAGCCCAGTTTCAATATAAAACATAATTTGACATACCAGGAAAAAGACTAAATGGTCAAGAGCCCCAAAAGGAAAAGACAATATAAGTCAGCACAGCAGGACAAGATATTGGAGTTTTCAGTCATTAGTTAAAACAACTATGATTTAACAAAGAAAATACACACATGGCAAATAAGTTTATGAAAAGGTGCTACATGTTATATAACGTTAGGGAATTTTAAACTAAAATGATGAGCTACCAATACATACCTATTCAAATGGCTGAAATCCAAAACAATTGAAATACCAAAGCTGGTGAGGATATAGAACAATAGGAATTCTCATTTGTTGCTAGTGAGATTTGACAGTTTCTTATAAAAGTAAACATACTTTTATCATACAGTAATCTTGTCATCACGCTCCTTGGTATCTGCCCATAGCAACTGAAAAGTTATATCTATATTAAAAACCTGAATGTGGGTGTTTATAACAGTTTCTTTCTTAATTGCCAAAACTTGGAATCAACCAAGATGTTTTCCAATAGATGAACCAGTTGGCTTCTCTGCTTATAGTCTTTTGAACTCCTCGGCTACATACAAAGGAGTAGCATTCAGCAATAAGGAAAGTGTATGAACCCATGAACAGACATGGAAGAATCTTAAATGCATATAGCTAAGTGAAAAAGAGCCAGTCTGCAAAGGCTATGTACATACTGCATGATTCCAACAGTATGAAATTTAGAAAAAGGCAAAACTGTGGCCACAATGAAAAGATCTGTGGTCACTAGAAGTTGTGAGAGGGAGAAAAGGATAGGTGAACCATGGAAATTTAAAGGCAGTGAAACTTCCATGTGTGGTTCTGTGATGATGGATACACTATTGTCAAAAATTACATAATGTACAAAACAAAGAGTGAAGTCCAAAGTAAACCATGGGCTTTAGTTAGTAACAATGTGTCAATATTAGTTTGGTAACTATATCAAATATGTTATACTACCATAAGATGTTAATAATAAGGGAAGCTGGGTAAAGAGGGCAGGAGGTATGAGAACTCTCTATGTGTTGTTCAGTCGCTAAGTCATGTCCAATTCTTTGCGACCCCATGGCCTTCTGCTTGAATTTATGTCTAGTGAGTCAGTGATGCTGTCCAACCATCTCATCCTCTGCCACCCCCTTCTTTTGCCTTCACTCTTTCCCAGCATCAGGGTGTTTTCCCATGAGTTGGCTCTTCACATCAGGTGGGCACATGTTGGAGCTTCAGCTTCAGCAACAGTCCTTCCAATGAATATTCAGGTTGATTTACTTTAAAATCGACTGGTTTGATCTCATTGCTGTCCAAGGGACTCTCAAGAGCCTTCTCTAGTACCACAATCAAAACACATCAATTCTTTGGTGCTCAGCCTTCCTTATGGGCCAATTCTCACATCCATACATGACTACTGGAACTCTATACTTTCTGCTTCATTGTAATATAAATTAGAAATTGCTCAAAAATAATCTATTAATTTAAAAACAAATCTAGACCTGCATACAAAACTTGCAGATGAATCCAGCCACAGCAGCATTATTTAAGTAATCCCAAAGTGGAAATAACCCAAATGTCCACTAACTGATGAATGAATAAATAAGTTACAATAATAACCATACCATGAAATGTGGTTCAGCCATGTAGAGAAATCATGTACTGATACATGATTTCTTGAATGGACCTACAACATAGATGGACCTTCAAACCATGCTAAGTAATTGTATAATTCAATTTGCATGAAATGTCCAGAATAGGCAAATCTATAGCAGCAGCAGCAGCAGCAGCATAAAGACAAAGTATATTAGTGGCTGCCTAGGGTTTGGAAAAATGGGGAGTAAGTGACTTATAATAGATTCTTTTTCATTTTTGGAGAGAGGTGGACAAAAAATTTAAAATTGTGGTGGTAAATGCACAGCACATCAAATTGTACATTTGAAATTATATGGAAAGTGAATTATATCTCAATTAAAGTATTATTTAAAATTATGATTAGTTATTAAAAATAAATGGCAACATACACAATTTAAGCAAACATGGTGAAATGCAATCAAAAGAAAGTCTAGAATTTAAAAAGCAGTAGCTGAAATTAAGCACTCAGAAGAATGATTTGACGGTGTCATAGTCAAACAAAATAAAGGATTACTAATGTCAATTAAAAAATAACTAGACTAAAATTTGGAGGGAAAATGATGGAAAACAGAGAATCTATCCCAAAACCCGGGGGGCAGGAAAGACCATGACATGAAAGTAAAAATGCCACCAGGCTCTCTTGGCACAAAGAGGGAACAGGCTGGCCTGCCTTCAGGTCATTGCTGTGCTGGGAGAGGGGCCTTTTACCCACCATGCAAAATGTTAGAGACCCTGCCCTCCAAGATGCCTTGAATAGCAGAAGCCAGGGCTACCACCCCAGCTCTCAGGGCAAGAGACAGCCTGGTTGTATCTGTCTCTTTCTCTCTCTCTCTCTCTTTTTTTTTTCCATAATGGCAGAAATATGACCTAAGGGTCCTATCCTGTCCTATATATTTGAGGTGTTTCACTAGTAGTTGAGGCTGATTGGACAGGTTTGAGTCAAATTTACTTTGTTCCATTGTTAATTGAGGAACTATTTCAATAAAATTTTCTTAAAAAAAAAGGAAAAATGAGTACAAAAGACATATGGAGTACATATATAAACTACTGTGTCTAGCCAGGCCCAGGTCACACAACCTAGAGAGAAGACGCAATCTACCTGAATCACTAGGACTTCTCTGAAGGAAAAAAATGAGATTCTGATGCCAGAAGTGGAAGGAATGATTAAAAAAAAAAAAAGGTAAAATATAATCTAGATACATCAGTAGATACGTATTTCCCTGTGGTTTGAATCTGGTACAGACAATAAGAAAGGATGCAGCTCATAGTAGGGGCTGCTAGATTCTGCTGAGGAAAATGTGCTGTGGCAGTAGAGATTTTTAAGTTACATTTTAGAGTCCATATGTAAGTGACATCATGCATTATTTGTCTTTGTGTTATTTCACTTGGCATAGTGTCTTCCAATTTTATCCATGTTGTCTTAAACAGTTGGATTTTCTTCTTTTTTAAGATTGAGTAATGTTCCATTTTATATATACATCATATTTTCTTTATTCATTAGTGTACTGATGGACACCTAGGCTGTTTCCGTATCTTGACTCTTGTGAATAATGCTGCAATGAATATGGGAGTGTAGACATCTCTTCAAATAATGATGGTGTTTCCTTTGGAAGTGGTAGTGAGGAAGAGCTTATGACAAATCGACCATGTGTTAAAGATGTTGGAGGAAAGGTCATTTCAAGGTCCTACATAGTTTAAAATCATGACATTCCAGTGAGCCTGTGTGCATGAAGACTTGCTTTTTTTTTTTTCTGAATTTGAATACACTGCAAAGAAGTGTTGCAAAATTTTTGATCAATATCAAATAAATAAATAAAAAGGATGGAAATACTTTGTCTTTTACTATGAAACTGGAGGAAAGGCAAGCCTTATAAGCAGCATTGGGATGAGGCCCACTAGAATTTTCTCTGATTATAGGGCTAATTTAGGAGAAGAAGGAGCAAGGCCAAGGAACAATTCTGAAAGCAAAATAAGGCTGCTGAGTCTGCACCCAGTGTATGAGATTAAGTTTTAATGGCATATGATGAAGTGGCCGTGACACAGCTGGCAGAGCTGGTTGAGTTGCTGAAAATGGCTCTTGAAGCTACAGGAGTTGGACAGTAGACACAGAAAAAGAATAAGGTGAATCCAAAAGAGTGGAAGGACAAAATTAATAAAGAGCAAAGACAAAATAGAGAAGAAAACTGGTAAACTTGACAATACTGAAAGCGTTTTCTTTAGAAAGACTAGTAAAATAAGCAATATTTTGTAAATGCGATAGGGATGGGACTAGCTGTACAGCAGTATTTTTTTAATTACAAAAGAATACTATGCTAACTTTATACCAATACACTTGAAAAGCTGGACAAACTACATGATAATGAATAAGTTATATGCATCCAATATTGACTCATATTTTGAGTAGAAAATATAAGTAGCTTTATGAGGTTAAAAAATATAATCAACGATCTACACTTAAGAAAGATATCAGTTGTTTTCCACTTTATTAAAAAAAGCTAAGAGTCTCAAGACAAAAATCAGATTTAGAAATTTACCCTAAAATTAACCAGAAGCACATTTCTTTTACGATATTAGGTTGTAATGAATATTAGCAGATAGATTCCACCACCACATTTTTTAAAAACGTTATAATGATCAAGAGGCATTTATCACCGTAAAGCAGATCTTTTTTAAGGGAAGATAAAGTTGGAATGAGGAGAGAAATGTGCATATCCAATATCAAAGCACACTTCAAAGTTTCAGTGGTTTAAAAAAAATCTACTAAACTATAATAGTACATCAATATATTGTTAAACTTGTATAGGAACCCATGTATATATAAGAAATAAAATACAAGGTAAATAAAGTACAGACTGTCCTTATTGTAAAACTACAAAAATGGTCATACAAATTACACTGTGCAAAGTTGATCTTAATGACCAATGCGGAAAATATTATTGTTCCTTGATCTTAAAATCTTGCTGAGAAAACACTAGAAACTTTCTTGTTGGTTGTAGATATATATATAGACTTTAAAAGAGTGACTTTACTGTACACATGAAACTACCACAATGTTGTTAATCAATTGTACTCCAATATAAAATAACAAGTTAAAAAATGTTTTTAATACTAAATGTAGAGCTTGATTTATATAATTGTTTTAGATGACAATTGCTAGTCATTATATAATAATGCTAACATATTTAGATATTACAATTTTTATTTTACTTAAAGATACATTCTTTTAAGCTTTCAAAATATAGTAAACCTTATTCTTAGTTAAGAGACTGCAACCTAAAACATTAGAAATACTGAGAATTAGCATGTTTTATTCTATTGTCAAAAAAACTTACGCGACTTCTAGTTTTGAGCCCAACATGAAAGGAGCTTGGAAGTTGCCACTCTGCACTAACAAGTAAATATCTGAACAAACTGAAAAATCAACAATTCTTAGATACATTAGAGAAGTAAGGTCACAGGAAAAATCACCATGCCCAAAACTGGAGAGGCAGACACAGAATATAATAGCTTACTGGAAGAGAAATGCAAGAGCAGAAATCACTGTGGAAACCAATACTGAGGTAGGAAAAACTGAACTGTATTTGATGTATTTGCCAAAGGCTCAGTGTGCAAATGTCTATATGATAAAAATTCACGGGAGGCCTCTATACTTTGGTGAATTTTGTCTCTTGAGCTCTGCCAGGTGTCACTACTGGGTGAAGAAGGTCAGAGTAAATTCCTCTTCTGGCTGAGGAGGGAAACAGAAACAATTTTGAAATACACCAGAAAATTCTACTATTCATAATAAGGCCTGCCCTCAGTCAATTCAGTTCACTGACTCAGTCGTGTCTGACTCTTTGTGACCCCATGGACTGTAGCATGCCAGGCCTCCCTGTCCATCACCAACTCCTGGAGTTTACTCAAACTCATGTCCATTGAGTCACTGAAGCTCTCCAACCATCTCATCCTCTGCTGTCCCCTTCTCCTCCCACCTTCAATCATTCCCAGCATCAGGATCTTTTCCAATGAGTCAGTTCTTCCTATCAGATGGCCAAAGTAGTACAGTTTCAGCTTCAGCATCAGTCCTTCCAGTGAATATTCAGGACTAATTTTCTTTAGAATGGACTGGTTGGATCTCCCTGCAGTTCAAGCGACCCTCAAGAATCTTCTCCAACGCCACAGTTTAAAAGCATCAATTCTTCAGTGCTCAGCTTTCTTTATAATCCAACTCTCACATCCATACGTGACTACTGGAATAACCATAGCTTGGACGAGATGAACCTTTGTTGGCAAAGTAGTGTCTCTGCTTTTTAATAAGCTGCCTAGGTTGGTCATAACTTTTATTCCAAGGAATAAGCGTCTTTTAATTTCATGGCTGCAGTCACCATCTGCAGTGATTTTGGAGCCCCCCAAAATAAAGTCTGTCACTGTTTCCACTGTTTCCCCATCTATTTGCCATGATCTTAGATTTATGAATGTTGAACTTTAAGCCAACTCTTTCACGCTCCTCTTTCACTTTCATCAAGAGACTCTTTAGTTCTTCTTCACTTTCTGGCATACGGGTGCTATCATCTGCATATCTGAGGTTATTGGTATTTCTTCCAGCAATCTTGATTCCAGCTTGTGATTCATCCAGTCCAGTGTTTCTCATGTTGTACTCTGCATATAAGTTAAATTAACAGGGTGACAATATACAGCCTTGACGTACTCCTTTCCCAATTTGGAACCAGTCTGTTGTTCCATGTCCAGTTCTAACTGTTGCTTCTGACCTGCATACAGATTTCACAGGAAGCAGGTCAGAAGTTCTGGTATTCCCATCTTTTGAGGAATTTTCCAGTTTGTTGTGATCTACAAAGTCAAAGGCTTTGGCATAGTCAACAAAACAGAAATAGACATTTTTCTGGAACTCTCTTGCTTTTTTGATGATCCAAAGGATATTGGCAATTTGATCTCTGGTTCCTCTGCCTTTTCCATATCCAGCTTGAACCTCTGGAAGTTCACAGTTCATGTACTGTTGAAGCCTGGCTTGAAGAATTTTGAATATTACTTGGCTGGCATGTGAGATGAGTGCAATTGTGCTTTAGTTTGAGCATTCTTTGTCAATGCTTTTCTTAGGGATTGGAATGAAAACTGACCTTTTCCTGTCCTGTGGCTACTGCTGAGTATTCCAGATTTGCTGGCATATTGAATGCAGCACTTTCACAACATCATCTCTTAGGATTCAAAATAGCTCAACTGGAATTCCATCACTTCCACTAACTTTGTTGGGGTGATGCTTCTTAAGGCCCACTTGACTTCACATTCAAGATGTCTGGCTCTAGGTGAATGACCACATCATCTTGATTATCTGGGTCATGAAGATCTTTTTTGTATAGTTCTGTGTATTCTTGCCACCTCTTAATATCTTCTGCTTCTGTTAATATCTTCTATTTCTGTCATTTATTGTGCCCATCTTTGCATGAAATGTGTTCCCTTGTCATCTCTAATTTTCTTGAAGAGATCTCTAGTCTTTCCCATTCTGTTGTTTTCCTCTATTTCTTTGCATTGATTGCTGAGGAAGGCTTTCTTATCTCTCCTTGCTATTCTTTGGAAGCCTGCATTCAGATGGGTGTATCTTTCCTTGTCTCCTTTTCCTTTTACTTCTTTTCATAGCTGTTCGTGAGGCCTTCATAGACAACCATTTTGCCTTTTGCATTTCTTTTCGTGTTGATGGTCTTGATCACTGCCTTTTGTACAATGTCACAGACCTCCATTCATAGTTCTTCAGGGACTGTCTATCAGGTCTAATCCCTTGAATCTGTCTGTCACTTCTACTGTATAATTGTAAGGAATTTTATTCAGGTCACATCTGAATGGTCTAGTGGTTTTTCCATTCAGTTCAGTTCAGTCACCCAGTCGTGTCCGACTCTTTGCGACCCCATGAATCACAGCACGCCAGGCCTCCCTGTCCATCACCAACTCCCAGAGTTCACTCAGACTCACGTCCATCGAGTCCATGATGCCATCCAGCCATCTCATCCTCAGTTGTCCCCTTCTCCTCCTGCCCCCAATCCCTCCCAGCATCAGAGTCTTTTCCAGTGAGTCAACTCTTGGCATGAGGTAGCCAAAGTACTGGAGTTTCAGCTTTAGCATCATTCTTTCTAAGGAAATCCCAGGGTTGATCTCCTTTAGAATGGACTGGTTGGATCTCCTTGCAGTCCAAGGGACTCTCAAGAGTCTTCTCCAACACCACAGTTCAAAAGCATCAATTCTTTGGCACTCAGCCTTCTTCACAGTTCAATTCTTACATCCATACATGACCACAGGAAAAACCATAGCCTTGACTAGACGGACCTTAGTCGGCAAAGTAATGTCTCTGCTTTTGAATATACTATCTAGGTTGGTCATAACTTTTCTTCCAAGGAGTCAGCATCTTTTAATTTCATGGCTGCAGTCACCATCTGCAGTGATTTTGGAGCCCCCAAAAATAAAGTCTGACACTTTCCACTGTTTCCCCATCTATTTCCCATGAAGTAATGGGACCAGATGCCATGATCTCCGTACTTTATCAATTTCAGTCTGTATTTGGCAATAAGGAGTTCATGATCTGTGCCAGAGTCAGCTCCTGGTCTTGTTTATGCTGGCTATATAGAGTTTCTCCATCTTTGGCTGCAAAGAATATAATCAGTCTGATTTCGGTATCAACCATCTGGTGAAGTCCATGGGTAGAGTCTTCTCTTGTGTTGTTGGAAGACGGTGTTTGCTCTGACCAGTGCATTCTCTTGGCAAAACTCTGTAGCCTTTGGCCTGCTTCATTCTGTACTCCAAGGCCAAATTAGCCTGTTACTCCCGGTATTTCTTGACTTCCTACTTTTGCATCCCAGTCCCCGATAATGAAGAGGACATCTCTTTTGGTTGTCCTAGAAGGTCTTGTAGGTCTTCATAGAACCATTCAACCTCAGCTTCTTCAGCATTATTGGTCAGGGCATAGACTTGGATTACTTTTACATTGAATAGTTTGCCTTGGAAACAACAGAGATCATTCTTTCATTTTTGAGATTGCATCTAAATACTGCATTTCAGACTTTTTTGATGACTATGATGACTCCTCCATTTCTTCTAAGGGATTTTTGACCACAGCAGTAGATATAATGGTCATCTGAGTTAAATTCACCCATTCCAGTTCATTTTAGTTTGCTGATTCCTAGAATGTCGATGTTCCCTCTTGCCATCACCTGTTTGATCACTTCCAGTTTACCTTGATTTGTGGACCTAACATTCCGGGTTCCTATGCAGTACTGCTCTTCACAGCATCAGACTTTACTTCCATCACTTAGTAAGTCCTGCCCTCAGGAGGGACTGTTTTACCAGAGGTCCAATCTATTGGGTTTTGTTGGGTTTTGAGACTGACTGACCTGAAGGAAGGGAAATACCCTACCCTACCCACTTAAAGTGAGAGAAAATGTTGAGTAGCACTTCCCAAATTCAGTGCTGAGGAACACATGCTCATTATAAGACTGAGACCTAATCATAAAACTATAGATGTTTCTGCAGCACCACATCACTGAAGATCTGTTTGCTGCAGTTAATTCCACCAGTATACTGTGTCTGGCATTTCAAGGAGAAAACTGAATCATATGAAATGCTTGGTTAAAACCACAAGTGGCAGAAAAAGAGTGGAATATAAAAGTAGGAACAAAGAACAATGGCAATAAATGTGAAACAGAATCAGATATGATAGATATTAATCCAATGATATCAATAATCATTTTAAATACCAATGATTATACCAATTAAAAGATTGTCACAGAGCATCTAAAAACAAGATCCATTTATAAGAAATCTACTTTAAATCTTCATATAAAGACACACATAACTTAGAAGCAAAGGGTTGTGGGAAGAGATATCATACTAATTCAAAGAAGTTTGAGAAGCCGTATGAGTTTCAGTCAAAGCAGATTTGAGGGCACGGAAAATTACCAGGCACAAAGAAGGCTTTCCATAATGATAAAGGGGTCAGTTCTCCAAGAAGCCATAACAATTCTTGATGTGTATGTGCCTGACAAGAAAGCATCAAATTAGTGAGACAAAAACAGAACTGCAAGGAGAAAGAAAGATGCCCAGTATCATAGTTGGATATTTATACACCCCTCTATCCTAAATGGAGAGATCCAGCAGGCAGAAAATCAGCACAGACATAACTGAACTCAACAACACCATTGACAAAATGGATGTAATAAACGTCTACAGACTGCTTCATCCAACAACAGCAGAATGCACATTGTCTCAAGCTCACATGGCATATACACCAAGAGGGACCACATTCTGGGACATAAAGCATGCTCTAACAAATTAAAATAGCAGAAATCATATGAAGTCTATTCTATTCTCAGACCATGATAGAAGTAACTTGAAATCAATAGTAAAAAGAGAGGTGGAAAATTCCAAAATACCTAGAAATGAAGCTGTTCAGGTATAAACATTCCATGGGTCTTGCCCTCTGTATGTGAACATGCACAATGACCCAGCACCCAGAGACTTTGAAAGATGGGGCCTGATTGTTCTCTAATTGTGATATACATCTATCATTACTGTGGTGGTTTGTGAACTTGATAACAGCTGTGAAGTTTGGCACTTCCTCACTGTTAATACATGCTGGTATCTGAAATTTGTTCTGTTGGGGGGACAGGCATTATTTAATTAAATAATGGTAACTGAAATTCATGCACGAGCAAACTGTTCAGAGTGAGGACTACCTGTATAGCATACATTGAGTAATGTTCCATGGTAAGAAATAAATACCTAGAGGCCTATAGGATGAGAATTCATATCTTGTTATGTGGAAGTCTTTCTCTAAGCGGAATGTGAAACTGAGATATAAAGAAAAAGAGAGTTGCTTTGACTTCATAAAAATGAAAGAATTCTGCATAGCAAAAGGCAACCCAAATAGAGTTGAAGATAACTGGCAAACTTGGAAACATAAACATGTGACAATGTCTTTGGCCAACAATTCCTTTTCTTCACAATAGAATGAGGGAGGAAATCTCAGTGAGCCAAACCTCATGAATCGATAGATGAGAGGTTAGACTAAATTTCTCATATGGTGTGGATTTAATTTTATGGAATGCAAAGTATCTTCCAGAGGAAATATGGAGTATTACCAGTTCAGTTCAGTCGCTCAGTTGTGTCCCCTCTTTGCGACCCCATGAATCACAGCACGCCAGGAGTATTACCAGTCTTATCCAAATCCTTAGCAATGGACACAGGTAAACCTTGAATAACTGTGATGGATGAGTTTCTTTTCTGTTCTACAAGAGAGAGAGAACAATTAGCAGAATGTGTGTTTCTCCAGGGCAGAATTCTAGTATTGTCTCTGGACCACTGAGCTTTGCAAAAAATCGAAACGCACAGTCTCTGGCAAATCACTCTTAAACAATCAAAAGGGAGAGAAATGGAAAGGCTGATGAACTTGCTAGTCACCGTTGTGGTCCTGAGTCCTGAAAATAGTGATGATGGGGAGTATGTGGTGTCACATGTGTGAAACTTACAGGGCATGGAGATTCAGATGTACAGGGTGTAGATTCCAGTGAAGTTGAGTAGGGAAGAATGCCTCTCAGAACCCACCTCAGCTGAATTACTTATGGTCTCAACTGGGAAATGTTGATTAAGAAATGAGAGGATACAGGCAGGAGCAACTCCTGAAATAGTGCCTAAATAACTCAAATATTCCTAAGGAATCCTGCAGACAACTGTGTCAGAGAGGAGCTGACAAATGGAATATAATAAGCACAGAGATCATGCCCTTGTCAGCTAGCGTACGGAGAGCATTACTGATCCTCAGCAAATCATTACTGATCCTCAGAAAAATGTACTGTGACTGGGTCTAAAACCTGACTGGAATTTTCCATAGATGTGTGATATTGGAGATGCGTTTGCAGCTGCACTTGCCAAATCACCTTTTCAAAGCACAGTAGGTCATGACCAAAGGAGCAAGGGCTGCTCTGCGTGCTCTCAGGCAGAAAAGGATTTTAGAAATGCCAAGTTCTCTTCCACAAAGGAAGGGGTTAGCAGATTATGAATTAGTGATTAGTACAAGTGTCTGTGATCCCTCAACTAATTTCCATCTTGAAGGTGGGATATAAAGACTCGGGTGCTGGGTGGTGAGCCACAATCTCTCGGAATGGGTGCTTAATCAAGACTAGATGGGCTGAATTTGGGTCTCGGCATCTGATACCAGCTCTTTTTCCAGCAGGATGCCTTTAGACATGTCCCTGACACCTTTGCATCTATAGCTTTTTGTTGTTGTTTGGTTGTTTAAATATATAAACTGGTGATAACACTACTTGGTGGCATATTCTATTTAAAAAAAAAAAAGCAACCTTTCATTACTCAATGCAAATCAAACAGTAAATGCGTTCTCTTAGTAAACTGCTTAACAATTTTCTGGACTCTTCTGCTCTGGGCCAGATTCAGAAATACACAAGTGAAAGAGGAGACAGTACATCATGTTTTATTCAATTGGGTCTTGATACCTATGTGTGACTCTTAACCAAGGAGTATGCAGTAGTTAAGGACACAGATTGAAGTTGTTTAGAGTGTGTCCTAAACTCTGACTGCCAGGATTTAAATCTTAACTCTGGAAATTGTAAAACCTGGGAAAAATTGCTTCCCTAAACTTCATTTCCTGCATCTGAGAAAAATCACAGTATCTACCTTGTTGTAGACTGAATAATACCCTTGTCCCTGAATGTCCACATTCTAATGCCCAGAACCTGTGAATGTCACATTAAATGACAGAAGGGATTTTGCTAATGGAATTAAATGAAGGTTATTGACGGGAAGATTATCCTGGGCTACCTGGATGGGCCCGAAGTCATCACTGGTGTTCTCATGAGAGAGAGGCAGAGGGAGATTTGACTCCAAAGAGAAAGTGATGATGAAGCTGGGTTTGGATTGATGCAGCCCGAAACCAAGGAATGCTGACAAGGAAACAGATTCTATCTTAGAGCCTCTGGAGGGGACATGAATGATCCTACCAACTCCTGATTTCAGTTCAGTGAAACTGGTTTTGGACTGCTGTCTTCCAGAACCATGAGAAAATGTGTTTTGTTTTAAGCCACCAAGTTTGTAGTAATATTACGGCAGCCATAGCAAACAAATGTGTACCTCTTAAGAACTATTACCCCAGTTAAAATGTGTGACTGGAGGCACACTTAGTGGCATATGTGCGTGCAGCAGGTATGCCATCATAAGCCATTCTTAACAACCTGAATCCTTGGATTTGCAGGATCATCAAATCCAGTACTGTGGTTGCCATTTATCTCCTTGTTCATCCTGGTAACATGTCTAGACAGCTAGTAGAGAGAGCTCGGTCCTTCTCCACAGGTCCTCTCACCTCTATTAATTAGAAAGAAAGTAAAAGTTGCTCGGCCATGTCCAACTCTTTGTGATCCCATGGACTGTACCCCCCGAGGCACCTCTGTCCATGGGGATCCTCCAGGCAAGAATACTGAAGTGGGTTGCCATGCCTTGCTCCAGGGGCATCTTCCCAACCAAGGGATCGAACCCAGGTATCCTACATTGCAGATGGATTATTTACCAACTAAGCCACCAGGGAAGCCCATGAGTACTGGGGTGGGTAGTCTGGCTCCTTTCTTCAGGGGATCTTTCTAACCCAGGAATCGAACTGGGGTCTCCTGCATTGCAGTCAGTTTGTTTACCAACTGAGCTACCCAGGAAGCCCTAATTAGAGGAAGAGGTCACTTAAGATGTTACTTAAGTCACCTTATTCTTTTCCTTTCCTTCATGACTCTTCATCCAACTGGTCTTTATAAATTTTAAAGAAAACAAAGTCATTTCTCAATGGATTCAGATACTACCCCAAATTAATATTCCCAGTAAGTTCTTGTTTTTAGTTCCAGAACCTCATCACCAGAAATTCCTGAGCCTAAATCCCCCCTAGCTTCTGGGATCACTCATTTTTCTCATTTCTACCTTTTCCTTTTAGTTGAACCTTGTCATTTTAGTCCCTTCTTTAAACACAACTCATAATCAGGTGACATAGCCAAGTGATGAATGTATAGATGGTTTGGTTTTAATCCTGGGTTTTTTGCCATCTACTTACTATATGACATTGGACAGGCTCTTTAACCTCTCTGAGCCTCAGTTTCAAAACAATAAATAATATTATAATAATACTAAAGATAGTAAAATAATAAAATAGTATAATAATACTAAAATACAAAAAAAAAGTATTATAAATAATACATACCCAAGATTGCAATTGTGAGGATTAAATTAGTTTAATATTTGCTAAGCACTTAAAATAGTACTTGTTACAGTGTAAGCACTGTAATTGTGCTTGGTAATGATAATAAATGCAATTCAAAGCACATAACTTACTCAACTTTCTGTCATAACTTTGAGGTATGTATTTGATGAAATCAATAAAATCATTCTGTTTCAAGGGGAACAGAAAAATATTTTTGAACAATTGTCCATGTGGCTGTTTCACCACGTTTAGTGTTTCCAAATTTCTGTACAACAGCCTGGGCTAGTCCAGTAGCAAATTAGAAACAGAGCTTATGTTCTGCGCCTTTTACCTCACTGTCCCCCACCGCCGCCCCCCCCACACAAATCCCCATCTCTTTGGACATAAACTTCCATTTGTCCTCCATCTTCTGTACACCTACTTCTAAGAAAGTGTCTGGGTCCATCCATGTCATTACAAAGCAGCACTGACATATAAACACTATCATGTGTAAAATAGCAAGCTAGTGGGAAGCTGCTGTATAACACGGAGAGCCCAACCTGGTGCTGTCCGATGACCTAGAGGGGTGTGACGGGAGGGCCGAGGTAGGCTCAATTTTATATATATATATATATATATATATATATATATATATATATATATATATATATATATATATAATTATGACTGATTTGCTTTGTTGTATGGCATAAACCAACACAACATTGTAAAACAATTATCTGCCAATTTGAAAAACAAAGGTGTATGATCTCCAGCTTAGTGTGAATTTAAGACAAAGGTACCATTTACATCAGAGAGACAGCTTTTCAAGACTGGCTTTGTTTTTCAAGTTTGTTTTGTTTTCCTGTCTCTCCCAGCCTTCCAACCATGGACAAATACAGGAGATCCATATTATGGCTCAACACTTAGCACCTGTGCCATTCTCTGAGCCTGAAACGGGCATCTGGGCAACACTCCTGTCCTGGGACTGCTGAGAGGACCACGCCTAGCTCTGTCTCAGGCAAAGGATGAACTGCTGCTCAGGCAGCCCATTGCATCCCATCACCCTGGGTACACGGCAGTGACTGGTTCAGGGAGGGCCTGGGTGGGCTCCTCACAGTCAAGGGCTGTTTCTGGATCTCTAAGAAGAAAATATTTAGCGCAAGGAAGACATGCATCCTTGAGTCTGAAATTCTCAAATCTTCCACAAGCCACCTTCTAATTCTTAAGAGATATATGCAGGGAAAATGCCCTGCTTAGTAATAACTAGAGTTTTAGCCTGAAGTCCCACACAAAATGTCTAATCTTAAGAAATAGAAGAGGCCCTAGGTAAGATCTCACTTGTGGCCTAGACCAGTATTGGGCACGATATAGAATAAGGACTACCTGGCTCATAATTACCTGAAGTACTGTTGAAATCCAGACTGTTAACTCTTCCACAAAGCAAGGAAATTAAGAGTGGTGGGGCCAGAATTATGCAGTTTTCATGATTAGTAACTAGTCATTATTTCCAGTCTAACCTGAAAGCAATTTGGTCTCTTTTCTTTCAGGATCTTATCCTTACTTTGGTCTTACAGCTTCCAAACTGAGGAGGAGGAGGGACAAGTGTTCTGAAAAAGGAGGGGATCCAGGCAAGGAAACAGTGTTCAGTTTGAACATTTAAAAAATAGTTTATTCTGGGAAAATGGTGCAAGGAGAACAAAAGAAGGTGGGTCAAATTTTAGGAAAAGTAATGAAATTTAGTGAGCAAATAGCAGTTGAAGGAAAAAGCAAACTGAAATACAGCATCAGTTTAAACAGTTGATGTTAGAGACAGAAGTAGGAGCATCATGCCTACGGAGAGGAAAATACAGTTCTCCCATACTGTTGTCCCCAGGACTGAGCAGAACTTGGTTAATTTAACTTACTGGTTTTCAACCCATAGCATCCACCTGTAAATAAAACACAGGACACTGTGTTGTGATTGCATAACAAATTGTAAATATTAATCATCACAGGTCAAAAAAGCAAACATGCTATTGACAAAAGGTGAGTTGTACAAGGGGAAAGACAGAACTGGGGGCACAAGCAGTCACAGGCATAAAGAAAAGGACGGGATTAGAGTGAAAGGGAATCCTGTAGCTATGTACTATAGCTAATATTTCCTGAGAGCTTCCGTGTGTTGGACATTGAAGGCTGCAAATGTGTTATTATTTGCATCCTCACGGGCAACTCCATGCAGTGGTGGTGATCATCCATTTCCTCATTGTACAGGTGAGGAAACAGAGGCTCAGGAAGGTTGAGTAAATTGCTCAGGATTGCAGAGCTAACAACCTGAAGAACAAAGCTTCCAAGCCAAGTGGTCCATCTCCAGAACCAAGGCTTTTAGCCACTGTGCTACCACTTCTCCCTTCGGTAAAAGCCAGCAAAAATCGCGTGGCATTACGGAAGAGAAGCGGCGTAAATAATGAAATGAATACGATGTATTGAAAGGAAGAGGGATGAGAAGTAGTGAGGGTAGGGGTTTATCTTCCTGCCTCATGTTAGGGTGCTAAAATCGATCTACAATGGATACAGCAGATGAACACAACGTTTAGAATTATGGGGGTAACATTCATGTGGCCAAAAACTGTCTCTGGAGAGGGGAACTGGGGTTAGAAAAGTTGAATTTCTGTATTTGAAATGCTATCATGTCCACATATTATTTTCATAAAAATATTTCTATTTGTTTAGAAATAGCTTCAACGGTGTAAATGCATTAAAACGTGAAATTCAAAGTCATCTTTACATCTCATACATTTGTTAAGTGCTTGGCTTATTAGAATTGTTCTTTTCAGCTTTGAAGGTTTTTTTTTTTTAATGAAAAGCAGTATAAATTTTAAAATTTAAAAATTGTTCCTGGTGATATTGCCAGCAAGGCCGAGAGAAGGTGTGGAACTATTACCAGCAAACTGGATTTCAACCCTGCTTCTGGGAGGCCGTCCTGACAACAAAGGGAAGGAGAGTCTCTAAAGTCAGGGAGCAGAAGCTTTGATCCTCTGGAGTTGTAACAAACAACTTAGAGTAAATGAATCAGGCGGCAGGGTGCCGGGAGGAGGCTGTCGGGCTCTCTGTGATGGTGTTCTTTGTTTTTGTGGGACTAATCTCAGAAATATTGCATTAGGCTCAGTGCTGTGCATTTTTAGGCTGGAGTTACCATATTTTTCCATCTGTATACTTCATGAACACAAGCACTTTTATGCTTCCTTTAAAATGGGAATCTCCTATTTGAATTGCCTGGTGAAGACATTTGAAGTGATTCATTAAGTATGCATATGCGTGCTCTATCTCCATCTATGTATATGTCAATCATCCTTTCCCTACTCACCTACCTGTATTAGTCTGCTCAGGCTGCTATAACAATATAGCATAGACTAGGGGGCTTAAACAACAGACGTTTCACACTCCTGGGAAGTCTAAGATCAAGGCTGATCTGCTTCCAGGTGAGTCCTTCATTTTTGGCTTGTAGATGGCCATCTTTTGCTGTGTCCTCCTCACATGGTGGAGAGAGAAAGCTCTAGTGTTTTTTTCTGTTTCTTATAAGAGCTAATCCCAGCTCTACCTTCATGGCCTCTTCTAAACCTAGTTACCTCCTAAAAACTCCATTTCCTAATTGCATCACACATAAGGGGATAGAGCTTGAGTATATGAATCTGTGGAGGGGGACAAAAGAATTCAGTCTTAACTCTCTATATCTGTTTCTATCTGTCTTTCTGTGTAGAATAATAATAGTGGCTTATAATTCATTTCCCTGTGTTATTTTATCCTTCTCAAACTCGTGTGAGGTAAATTGGCCATAGGAAAATCACTGATTTCACTGAAACACTTGAAGGTTGAATTAACTTTGGGATCACACAATCAATAAATGATGACGCCACAGTTCAGTCCACTTCTTCTCCATCCCTCTTTCCTTCTCCCTTCACTTTCTGACTCTATTCCAGCCACATTATTTACTAGCTTTTCCCTGAGGACACTGGTATCCTTCTGGGCCTTGGAGAGGTTATTCCCATTATCTGGAAGTCTTCTTCCTCGTATATCTGATTCAGTTGCCTCCCTCTACACTGTTCACATTGAGCCTTCCCAGTAAGACTTATCCTGTCTACTGTTTAACTTGAAAACCTTGTTTCTCTGCCCACAAGGTCAATTTCCCATATACTGCTTAATCTCTATTGCGTTTGTTACTAGGCTTCCCTGGTGAGTCAGTCAGTAAAGAATCCACCTGTACTGCAGGAGACCTAGTCCGATATCTGGGTCAGGAAGAGCCCCTGGAGAAGGAAATGGCAACCCATTCCAGTATTCTTGCCTGGGAAATCCTGTGGACAGAGGAGCCTACAGGTGGGCTACAGTCCCTGGGGTTGCAAAGAATCTGACAAAACTTAGTGACTAAACCACAACAACAACTTGTCAGATAATTTACATTGATTTCTGTTCTCCCCTCTGACTAAAAGATAGGCTACACAGAGTCAGGAATTTTGCTCTTATTGAACCTAATAGAGGCCCAGCAGAACTCTAGGGTCTGCAAGAACTGGACACAGTTGTAACTCTTCTGTTTGGTATTTTAGCAGCCTATCTCAGAGCCAAGCCAGTTATTGAAGAGAATCTTTTCTGATACTTTAAGCAGTATGATAAACTTGAAATAAACTTAAATTTTCAACAATTACAGAGCAGGCATGGATTCTTCCTTTGTTTCGCCAGACACATGAACCTGGATCCAAAATCCATCCTCTCCGGGTGAAGTGGGAATGCACAAAGATGACTGGCCTAAGTCTCAGCTGGATAAAAAAGATGCACAAAAGAGACATTTAAACATTTTCAAAAACTAAAACCATAAAGTGTGTTTCCTCTTCACACATCAGGGATTATCTAGCCTTTAGTGTGGTTAGAGTAGTGTGGGGTGGTAGGGGTTGGGGAGAGAGAGATGTATAGAGAAGTAAGGATAAGTTGCCCTGTCTCTGCCTCCTCTGGACCTTAGTTCTTCCTGGACTGTCACTCCTTACACTCAAAGCAGATTTCAGGAGTCAGCACACATGGTCATGATGTGTGCCTCACTCCACAACCCAGTCACTGGGACCCAGAAAATTTTGCAACCTCAAGTCTCCCTCAACACGTCATGACTCATATATATCAATGAGTAAAGACACATAAACTGTAGTAGATTAATAAGAATAAGTTTTTATGTATATATAAATTACATATATACATATTTGTACATGAATCTGGGAAAGATAAGAGCCCATTGAGGCAAATGGATAGGGGGAGAGGAAGCAGCTAAAGATAGCAGTGGGCACTCTGCCAGTTCCAAGTGTAGGGAAAATAGCCAGAAGTTTGGGTTGGCCAAGTTTACAGTCAAACCAGGGATGTCACAGTGGATGATACATGCAGGTTATTTTCCATCCTCCAAATGGAACTTCTCAAGTCTGGTATGTAGCTTTGCACTGGGCTCATGTGTTTCTCACCTTGCAGCACACTTACACCGACATTCCTCACCCATGCACATACACCACACACATACTCCTGCACACCGCTGAGAGTGTGGTCCTTTGGCTCGTGGTAGGAAGGAAACAGGTTAACAGTTTCACTTAAGTGGGTAGAGTCGTTTTCCAGCAAAGCCCGTTCATCGTTGCACAGGATCTGCAGAACAAGATATGCTCTTTATTTGTTGAGTTACTTCAGAGAAGAAAGAAGTTCGCTAATGCTCCAGTGAAATCCCAGGCAGGTGATGAAAGTACCAGACCCAGAGCACAGACGCAGCTTCCCTGACCAGGAGCCACTAAACACAACACTGTGCTCCTCCAAAGTCAGAGGGGTGCCCTGAGTTGGGGTCCCAGGTGTTCTGAGCATAGAAGTTCCTCTCTAAATATATATGGTGCTATCCCCCGTCGTGCTGTGTGGGTTTGGGCTGGGGAGGCCTGGGTGCTTTGTGTGAGTGGAACACCAGAAGTGTACCCAGTCATAGCAGGTGTGGTGCTGTCCCCCAGCACCCCCTCTGTGCTTTGCATATATGAGTTCCAAGTCCAATGGCAGGTGTTGACACTGGGGCCTCCCATCCTAGATGAAATGTTGCGCCTCCCATGTATTCCACCCATGGTGTATTGGCCAGGTGGGCCCCAGTTGTACTGATGGGAAGTGTGGATACCAGGTCCTTCAGTCCTGGGAATGATGTTGTTCCCTCCTATACCACCACCACCACTTGCATCTTGGACAGGTGGGTTCCAAGCCAGGGGTGGGTCTCACACTTGCAAATCCAATGGATGCATTGTTGCTCTGGTGGAAAGTGGAAATTGACTTGTCCCTTAACACAAATTTCTTCTCCATGGTGATGGGATTTGTAAACTGTAGATTTTCTACACTCATGTGGGTCCTGGGTGCAGCGATGGGAAGTGGTAACACCCCGACCTCTAACCCTAAGGATGGTGGTGTCCCCTGCCATCACTCTACCACCTGGATTCAGCTCAGGTAGAACCCAGGCATTTGGCTTCAAGTTGAAAGCAGATATGTGCCCGGATGCTGGGATGGTGGCCTGCCCTTCCTACTGCAGCAGCCGTGCTGCAGTGAGATGACTCCCAGGTGGCCTGGCCCACAGTAGGAACACATGTGGTGCTGGGTGCCCCACACAGTTCTGTCCAAAAGTTAGGTGGGCCAGATGCTTCTGAATAATTGAGGCCTAGGGCATTCACACCAGCCTCAAAAATCCGACAAGCCTCCCATAGAGGCTGCAGGTCCCATCAACAGTGGGCCTGATACGGTACCACCAGACAGCAAGCTACTGTCTCCAGTACTGGGCACCAGGACCAGGCACTGTGGTATCCGCTCCAAAACCAGCAGTAGCAGATACATCCCTGGGGAAATACCTGAGTTGTAGACAAAGGCCGGCTGCATGTTGATGGTGCTGGTGGCAGACAGGGGATCTGGCAAGCCTGAATCCATTATGCTTCCTCTGGGTGTCTGGACTGCTGAAGAAGTTAGCTTTCTATCTTGTTCTAGGGCTAATGGGTTTCCCAGTGGAATAGACTTGGTAGGCTTCTTCCTACTGTTGGCCCCAGATGTGGGCTGAATGGTGAGTTCTGGGTCCAAGCTTCTGGGTTTCAGGCTTCACTTGAAACATGGGTGCCTCTGTTGACCAAATCCACAGGTAAATAAGTTGAGGCTTGGGTCCAGGCATTGCCACCACTGGGTGCTGTGTTCTCAGAACCAAGAACAGCCATGTGATATGGGTAATGGTTCTTCTTGGAGTCAGAGGTAGACTGAACAATAACAGTCTGAGGAGGAGGTGTTGTGTGCATAGCATCAGTGTCAAAGACTGGTTTGACATCTGTAGAGATGCTATCTGCTGGAGCATAGATAACTGCTGAAGCCATAGGTGGGGGGCTGGGAAAACCAGGAACTGAAGTCATAGGTGGGGGGCTGGGGGAAACAGGAGCTGAAGCCATAGATGAGAGGTTGGGGGAAACAGGAGCTGAAGCCATAGTTGGGGGGCTGGTTGAGGCAGGATTTGGGGATTGAGGGAAACAGCCAAAGCCCTGGGGGGGGGGGGCGGGAAGACAGGGCCCAAAGCCGTAGATGGGGCCCCAGGGGAGGAGCAGCCAGAACCCTAGATGGAGGGATGGGGAAGACACCGGCAGGAGTCCTTGATAGTGGGGCTGGGGAAGACAGGACCCAAGGCCGTAGATGGGGGACCAAGGGACATATCAGCCGGGGCCCTAGGTGGGGGGCTGGGCAAGACAGTAGCCAGAGCCTTAGATGGCTGGGGGCAGGGGAGACAGTAGCCGGAGCCCCAGGTGGGGGCCCGGGAAAGACGGCAGCCTGATCCCCAGGTGGGGGCCTGGGAAAGACGGCAGCAGGAGCCCCAGATTGGGGACTGGGCAAGACAGAGGCTCTCTTTTGCTCATCAGTGGTTGCAAATGTGGGCTGAGGGTTGTTTTGGGAGGCAAAGGGATAGTTAAAAATTGAAGCCTGGCAGGAGACCATGAGCACCAATGGGATGGTGGTGTCTGGTCTCTCTGCAGTGTGTGTCTGCTCCACCCCAATACCTGGGGGAGACTGAAAAATGACAGCTTCTGAAGGGGGAGTAGTGTCCGTGTCAGTGATGCCTGAATCTGAAGGAGGGCACACTTGCAGATGCCATGACTGGGGTGGCAAGAGAGGCTGCAGCAGAAGTGAGGGGCTGCTCAGTTAGAATGGGGAGTGGTGGGAGGGGGAGAATCTACACACATGGGTGTTGGGGATTCATTTTGGTTGGAGGGTGGCTGGGAGGAGAGGGTTAGGGCACTCAGAGGTATGGAGAGGTCAGAAATAGAAGGTGGTGTTGCTCCGAGTGAACACTGAGTGCCTTTATCCTCCTTAAGGGTAATTCCCACAGTGAGATTGGAAACTGGAGGAAGAAGAGAACCTGCAGCAACAGAATGAGAGAACACGGGGGCTGTGTTTCTTGCCTCCTGACCCATATAAGGTGTCAGGCAAGGTGGAAGGCCAGCCGGATTGGAGAATCTGGAGGACAGGTCGGCCAAGTGGGTGGTGGTAGGAGGGACCTGCAAAATGTGACTGACCAGGGAGCCTGTGGTCCCTGGGGCAGGCGGAGGGGCACTGCGGCGTCGCATGGCCTTCCTTGCGTCCTTCAGGATTTTGTTCCGCTGACGCTCCATGTTTTGTTTCAGGGTGCCCGAGGCTTTGGCGAGAGTCATGCCTGGAAGCTTCCGAGGCGGAGGAAGGTCACTGCGACCCCACGGCAGAGGCAGCGGTGGTGGCAGTGGCGGCAGGGGCAGAAACTGCGGCATGGGTGTCTTCCGCTTGAGGGGGTGCCTACTGCGGGCAGATCCCAGGGGAGAAGAGCTGCTCCGTGGGGTGTCTGAAGGTTGTTCACGCCGCAGCGCCTTCCCAGCCATCAGCGACTCTGGGGAGCTGGGGGTGAGGTCTTCACCCCGCGCTTCTATTGGCCTGTCGGGCAGCAGGTTGCAGCACGGACTTGGGGCAGAGAGCACCGTGGCCAGGGGGCCAGGCTGCGAGGGAGGCTGGCGGTCTCCAGCAGTGCCGTCTAAGCAGATGGCGGGGCTTTCGGAGGAAGAGTTCATCCGAGGCACCTGGGCTTCCTCATTGAAGTTGCTTTCTGGGTGCACCGGAAGGCAGTGTGGAGGCTCAGGACTGCACTGGAGGGACGTGAGGACCCCGCTGGTCTCCTGGGGCCTGGGCGTCATTGTCATATCCCTGTTGCAGTACGGACTTATCTTCCCATTGTCCTCTCCTTCAGCCTCTGTGTGACCTTCCTCCTCTGTCATGCCTTCCCTGGGCTCTTCTTGGACCATCGCCTCACTCTCCTTTGCGCAAGGAAGTGGGAGGTGACTGGTTGGTACCGGCTTCCCAACCTCAACTACCTGGGCAGGTAGCTCAGGTAGTGAACGCAGGAGAGTAATTTTGCGCCCAGGTGGAGGAATTCTGATGGTTCTCGAAGGTCCGAACATCATGGAATTACGAGTGGACAAGACGGGCTTCTTCTTCCGTGAGTTCCTCAAGTTCACCAGGGGTACGATGCCCACAGGGGAGTACCCAGCCTGCTGGATGGGGTACCGCCTTCTTGGCGCGATGTAAAAGCTGGATGATAAAGGCAGTTGATGCTGGTGCAACCTGTGAACAGGGTGGAAAGCAGAAGCTGGAGCAGCGGGGTGGCCCCGGCCGGATGTGATGGCATCTCGAGAGGGCAAAACCAGCGAGCGACGGCCCGGCGGGTGCCGGCGGCAGAGCCTGGAAACAAATTTACACAGTAAATTGCCCATATAGGACAGATTGTGCGCCAAATGCCCTGAGAATAGAGTGTGAAACTGGGAGAGCGTCTCCCTAGCTTCTGACTCCTCTCGTGGTCAAACACGCACTGGAGGAAGGATTCCTCAGCCGGGCGCTTGTGACGCGTCCATGGTATAGGCATCACAGAGAAACTGTGCTGCGCCCTGCAAGTGGCAAAGGGCAGGGCACAGGGCGGGGCACAGGGCGGGGCACAGGGCGGGGCCCCAGCGCATGACCTCTCCTGAGCTCTCTAGCAGCCTAGACTTCCCACTGGGGGTGGCAGGTGTTTGGCACCAGATGGGCCACCATTCAGAGACTGCTCAGGACTGTGGCGGCCTTCTCCTCCAGAGGTCATCCTGTCTAGCACCTCATCGTGCAGCCACCTTGGTGCCTGCATTTGTATCGGCCAGCCCTTCCCTGCCTGGGTCTCAGAGGCCTGTGCAAAGCTGAGTGCAGGAGCCGCCAACGCCGTCGGAGGGCGTTCTGGCACCTATGGGGACCTTCCCAGCTTCACTGTGAAGCCTGGAGCCAGGAGCACCTTCTCCACTGCTGCTGCTCTGCCACCATCTCCAGCCGGCAGGGAACCCTTCCTGGCAGGTAAGGCTCTTTTCACTTCTTTTAGAAATTTGGAACAGCAGTTAAACTTTCGACTGTTCTTCAGGGTGTGCAGATGGTAATGGCTTAGCCAGGATTTGAACCAAGCCTGCTCTGGGCTGTGGTGCCTCCTTGTCATACATGCTTCATGTGTTGTTGTTCTTTTTTTGTACTCCTTGTGGCACTTAGCCCTAAGTGTCATACCTATAATGAGCCTATATCCTACCCTGTAGAAGGTTTTCTTTTGCTCAGTTCATGAACTGATTGCCTACTGCACTGGGTTCTGATCTCAGAAGATGCAGGTTAGGGACCACCAGTTGTCAGCATAGCACCAGCGGAAGTTTTCCCTTTAGTCTAGTTTGAAGGATCCAGATATGTAAAGATCGTAGTCTAGATAAATCGTGGGCTTTCCTGAAAGAAATTTACCAGTGAATTATTCTGTATGGATTAGGAGCCAGTTTCTATGGATGGCCTTCCTGGAGTATGTTCAGTAAGGCAACTCATTCATGTCTAGAAAGCAAATACATCATTTATTGCAGCTTCATAGTGGAGCCCTGTGTCAGTTTAAAATAGTCAGCACAATTTGGTCACTGTGAGCATGTCAGCTTGGGCCAATCTTTACTACTGTGTATAATTCTAGAGATTCTTATGCCCAGGAGAGAAGACACACTCTTGGGTGTCTAGGACAAGGGAAAGATGTTATTATTCACAAGGTAGAAGCTTCAAAATAATAGGAAAGAACTTCAAAACCCTAGTCTAACATGGGTTGATTGAGTTTGAATCTTGTTTCTTTGGCTTACTTCATTGGAGTGTTTTCTTTCTCCTTGGCTGACATTGTGTGTTACACATCAGCCATGTGACATGTAGAGGTTTCAGAACCCAGAATTGTATTGATCAGTGAAACTTTATTTATATATTTTAGTTTAAAATCTATTTAAAATAACACTGGACATAATTCATATATTATAAATTAGTTTTGCCCTCTGCTCTTCAGATTCTTTTTATAGTATGTCAGAGCAAATTTGGACTTCCATCCCCAATAAGATTTGAGATTGGAGGACACAAAAGCTTTTTCTCAGACCTAAATTATGTCTGAAAAAAGCGAGAAATATCATAAGCTCTACCTGACCTCTCTAGGAGCAGAAATGATTTACAGCCGTGGCATTTAACCATAATTCCTTGATCTCGTTTGAGAAGTTCAGTAAGGAACAATCTCTTGATTTTTGTTTCTTGCTTGCTTTCTTGTCTTGCTTACCAACAATCCATTGTAATCCATGAATTAATATGGCATCAGGCTGAATGTTCTCTGGAGCACATTCAAGTAACTTTTTTCCCTAAAATAACTCTAATTTCCTTGTTTTTCAGCTCCTCGTCTTTCCTTGCCCTTTACTAAAACCAGAACTCACCAAAAGCTGACTGGCTTTGTGCAGACCCTTCTTAGGACAATCTTTCCTTAATTATTTTATTCATCACTCTGTTTCATTTTTTCCCTTCTAGAAATATGTTGAAATCTTTCTGTAGTTGATGACTTCCACAACATCTTGGCTTTTATTGGCTTATTAACTTGGATATTTCTACACTTTTATTTAAAAATGGTTTGAGAAGGAATAGAAAGTAAATATGTTTCCTAGTCTGCCATCTTGAGCTGAAAATCCTGGTCAGTTTTAGCATCCAACCTTCCCATAGGAAAAAAAAAAAACCAAAAAAGCCCTTGGCATTAATAGGTGTAACAACTCAAGATTTCAGCTTTTCTGGGGTAATCACTAGGGACTTAGTATGTGGTAATTTCTAATGCTGCTGCTGCTGCTAAGTTGCGTCAGTTGTGTACCAACTCTGTGCAACCCCATAGCCGGCAGCCCACCAGGTTCCTCCGTCCCTGGGATTCTCCAGGCAAGAATACTGGAGTGGGTTGCCATTTCCTTCTTCAGTGCATGAAAGCATGATTCTTTCAGATGCCTTAGCGACAAGATGAAGCTAGCAGCTTTGGACACTTTCAGCAATGAAGAGTTTGTTTGGATGTTAACTTTCATGCTGAATGAAATTCAGCTGAATGAATTTCGTGCTGAATTCACCCTACCTACTTGAAACTGCAGCACAGCACACACACTTCAGTTACCAGTTCAGTTCATTCCACAGAATTTTCATAAAACATAGTGTTCTATATACCTGGGATGTATCTCACTTAGTTTTAAGAATTTCCAGATAATTCTTCATACATAGTGTTACAATTCCAATCTTGCCAAGTCCTGCACCAGTTACATAGAACACAGCACATTTATTTCTCTGGTTGTTCAGATCCCAGTGAAAGAAGAATGGAATGGAATCAAAGAGATGAGATCAGAATTCTTGTCCCAGATTTACCATAAAATAATTGTGTTCTCAGGAAAATTATAGCTATTCTAGACCCCTTTCCTTTTCTTTATTCCAACAGAGTTGCATTCAGTTCAGTTCAGTTCAGTTGCTCCGTCGTGTCCGACTCTTTGCGACCCCATGAATCGCAGCACGCCAGGGCTCCCTGTCCATCACCATCTCCCGGAGTTCACTCAGACTCACGTCCATCGAGTCAGTGATGCCATCCAGCCATCTCATCCTGTTGTCCCCTTCTCCTCCTACCCCCAATCCCTCCCAGCATCAGAGTCTTTTCCAATGAGTCAACTCTTCGCATGAGGTGGCCAAAGTACTGGAGTCTCAACTTTAGCATCATTCCTTCCAAAGAAATGCCAGGGCTGATCTTCAGAATGGATTGGTTGGATCTCCTTGCAGTCCAAGGGACTCTCAAGAGTCTCCTCCAGCACCACAGTTCAAAAGCATCAATTCTTTGGTGCTCAGCGTTCTTCACAGTCCAACTCTCACATCCATACACGACCACAGGAAAAACCGTAGCCTTGACTAGACGGACCTTAGTCGGCAAAGTAATGTCTCTGCTTTTGAATATACTATCTAGGTTGGACATAATTTTTCTTCCAAGGAGTAAGCATCTTTTAATTTCATGGCTGCAATCACTATCTGCAGTGATTTTGGATCCCAAGAAAATAAAGTCTGACACTGTTTCCACTGTTTCCCCATCTATTTCCCATGAAATGATGGGACTGGATGCCATGATCTTCGTTTTCTGAATGTTGATGTAGATGACACCAAATAACATCCCCCTCTTTGCAGTAGTAGCTTCGATGTTATTGGTATTCTGAAACACATGAATACAATGACACATGAAGCTGTGCACCATCTCTGTAACTATGTTTTTAGAGTTGCCTCTATTTTGAAAATGAGAGCATGGCTGAGCACAGAAGTAGACGTTTTGACCAGAGGCTCCAAAGTAAATGCAACTAAACCACAAGTTTCCTTCTTTCCTGAAGCTCACTTAACTGAAACATAGGCTGCTGGACATTAAGCGGTAAAGCATATTATCAGTGTATTTTAAAAGCAGCTATTCTTCTAGGATTTCTAATTAGTAGCAGGAAGTTTAGAAATTCTTAAAGGATCATCTGCTCTTGTGAGATTTACAGCTCTGGTTTCCAGTCAACCAAGTTGAATTAGGGCATCTGAACTTTTGGATGCATCTCAGAACTAGAATTCTGAACCTCTTGAGTTTTTCTTCATGCTGTCAGAAATTCATGCCAGATAATCCTTTTAATAGAGAGTATGTACACACTTGTATATTTTCATATAAGAAACCAATGTGGTGAGTGAGGATGGAAGTGAAGCCCTCAGTCTCAGAGGGGTGTTGAGCTCCTGGTGAAATACAGTCATTATTTCTTCAAAATAGAAAAGCAGTTATTTGAAGTTATTAACACCAAATAGCTATTGATACACTTATCTGTGATACATGTATTTACTGTACCAACTAGGTGTGTTCTTTTTGGGAAGTACACAGCTGTTTGAGACACAGATTGTTTATTTTTGTTTGTTTTCCCACAAAGACTGTGACCTTCTGATCAGGAACGTCTGTATTTTACTAACATCTGGAACCACCAGCTAACATGGTGTCTAAAATGTAGCCAATGAATATGAAATCAATGAACACATTTTTTAAGTACAGATCAGGACATGGGCAAATATAAATTTTTTGTTTTCAATCATAACGTGATTGAAACCTGTAAATGATACAGACAATAAGCGCTACAGTAATTCAAAGAAGGCATAGAACAGACAACCTGTAAGGATCTATTGTATAGCACAGGGAGCTATACTCAATATTTTGTAATAACTTATTAATGGAAAAGAACCTGATAAAGCACGTATATAAAAATTAATCACTGAACTGTACACCTAAAACTAACATGGCATTATAAATCAACTATACTTCAATTTAAAAAACTGACAACAAAAGACACCTAGAAGTCATAGACATGATATTTCCATAGAGAAGCCAGATGAAGAAGAGAGAGAGAGCTTTTGAATTAACCAGAGCAGTCACAGAGAACCTAGGCTTCGACCTGAACTTGAATTTACATTAAGATTGTGTTGCAGGTACAGATGTAGGTAATCACACACACGCACTATACTGAGACTAGCTGAAGTTATGAGTGTCGTCCAAGATCCCAAAGCAAGTACAGTGTGCAGTCAAAATTTTCAGTGACACCTAATACACTAAAAAAAAAAAAAAAAGCCCCTTCTGTGATACCGTGTTGTCATTGAAATAATGTTGTTTCTTTCTGGTAGATTATAGTAGAAATTGGTTCTAGTGTCTCCTGTAATTACTAGTTCTGTTTATCCCATCTATAGTTGATCTTCAAAATTTCCATTAGAATGGCTTTGCCAAAATGAAACATACAAGTATTCGTGATGCCTGTATCCAAGCATTTCTTCTGTTGTTCCCTGCTTAGGATTATATGAACAATTCACTATCTTTTCCCTCCTCTAAGAATTCCCTCTGCCCTACTGGGCACCTGGAAAACCCACTTCATTTGTCAAAACTCAGTTTGCATATTATCTCTGTTATGCTGTCTTCTGTTTAGTGTTGTGGTCACACTTTCCTTTTTGCTCCCATTACACTTTTGCATACCTGACTGTTGCACTTGCTACACTGTATTGTAGTTGGATGTTTTACGTAACTCGGGCTTCTTCTGGGCAACATTCCTTGGGGCCAGCGACTACCTTTTCTTCACCCATTGATGCAGCCTTAGCATGTTACTTGGTATGCAGTAGTTAACATAAAAATGAGATCTGAATAAATTTTAAAAGGTAGGTACATATGACCTATCATCACTTTCCAGGTATAACAGGAAAAAACATTACTGTTGGTGCTGAATGTTCACTTCTATTGTAATGAATGGTGGTGGTACTTGACTCCACTTACATTGTTTTACCTACCATTTTATGTATTTCTACCTGATATCTCCTCTTTATTTCCATTTAGATATTTATTGGTAATCCAAGTAAAGCAGGAATGAGGGTAGGGCTAGGCTATACTTGCCTGGAATAGTAAAGACATTGTGTGACTTTTTGGTGAGAAAATCCTGAGGTATGGGAGGTTTACATCTTCCCTTTGAGGCATATGGAGGGCTCTGCCTCTAAAGAGTTTTATTAGCAACTAATCAAGATGTTTTTGCACAAGGCTCCTGATGAGCTATTAGTAATACTAAGAGTGAATCAGAACTAAAGTAGTTTCTGATTTGTTTTACATTGTAAATGTAGGCTATTATTTTTTAATGCTGGGAGTGGTGGTGGTGGAGAGTGACGGAATGGTCTTTTCCCATCTTGATGTTTCAATCCTGTCAAGAGAGATCTTAAATAATTTCAGCCCTGCTGCTTTACTTACTCCACCCGAGGGTGATCAAGTGACTTATATAGGAAGCTTGAAAAGAATTAAGTGGGCATGTTTGTCTTAACTAATTCTGTTTTCTCCCTTGAGAGTGAGAGTTGGTGTCTTCTGTTTCTGTCATCCTGTGTATTACTAGTTCAGTTATGGACTAGTAATTTCTGGGGTTCAGTTATGGGATCATTTCATTCAATTAAGCCAGGGTTAGGTCAGTACCAGGAATATTTTGACCTCCATCTTCGCTCTTTTATCTTGTTTCTTAATTAACTCTATACCTAGGTGTAATTAAGGTGTTGTATCTGTTGTACTTGCACAAATGCATCATTTGGTGTGTTACCTGGAAACACTGAATAGAAAGAAAGGAGCAGACGTTTTGGAGAGGAAAATGTCCACATGGAAATGTTTCGGTGCTTCCATGTAAGGTAGTCTTGTGCCTTGGTCTTTAACGTGTGGTGGGATGTTGGGACCTTTGACTATTTGAAAACACTTCGGCTTATGCAGTTAAAAGCAGTTAACTACTGAAGTCTAGGAAAGGTTTAATGTATGCTGTATTAGTTTCCAGTGCCTGCTGTAACAAATCAGCATAAACTTGGCTTAACATAATAAAAATGTACTGTCTCACAGTTCTAGAGGTCAAAAGTCTGATATCAAGGTGTCATAGGGTTACACTCCCTAAAGGTGGTCTACGGGAGAGTCCACTCCTTGTCTCTTTGAGCTTCCGGTGGTTAGTAGCTTCCTTGGCTTGAGGCCACATCGCTTAGTCTCTGTTTTCACTCCCTTTGTGTTTCTGTATCTTCTCTTCATCTGGTCCAAATTGCCCTCTGCCCTTCTTGTTTAATAAGGGCAATTGTCATCATATTAAGAACCCATCTGATTAATACAGGATGGGAATCCCATCTGGAGATCCTTAATGAAACTTGCAAAGACCTTTTTTCCAAGTGAGGTAACAGTTAAGAATTAGAACATGAATGTATCCTTTTGGGGGTCATCCTTCAACCCACTACACCAACAATAAGACTCTGCAGTTGGCTGCAGTTTATTGCATGGGAGAGTGGCTGTTTCTGTCAAGCCACTTAAGTAAAGATCTGGCATAAAGAAAAGGGGCCCTAGGGAATTGCAGGTGGCTGAGCGAATACCTGGAGCAGAATGAATAGGGGACCTGGAAGGTCTTCAGTATAAAGAGAACTTTACCTGGCTCTCAACTTTGGGGTGGGCAGGAGTTTTCAGGGCAGGAGGTACTCAGGCAGCTGCTCACTTTGGCTTACTCTTCAGGTAGTTTTTTTCCCAAGCAGGCTTGACTGAGACAAAGACTTAGTTGTAAGGAAAGTATGTTTTATAGAACTTGTCAGCATTGACATATATGGTTACCATAGGCTCAAGTTAATCCCCTTACATGTGGACCCAAGCTGACATGGAATTTGTCAGTTACGTTGGAGAAAGAACTGTTCTCTGAAAGGCAGGCTTCTTTGGTCTATGCAGTAACATAGCCAGAGGCTGTGAAAATGACTATGGCACCATAGGACCATGGAATCTACATTATAACTGGAGGTATAATGTTACTGGATAGAACCCACAATCAGGTCAGTACTGTAGTGTGAACAGATCATCAAAGAGGAAGGATAACTCAAGAGTCCATGTGTGATAGGTGCTCAGGGCTGTGCATTGCACATGGCAAGTTCATAGTGACCAGTCAACCTTAGGCCAGGAAAGTCCTCCTGGTTCTAAGTTTGCAGGTCAGGACTTTCAGATAAATGGCACAGAATGGACATCCTAGTGAGGCTAAAATCAGAGAGACTTTATCTTTCTTTCAAATGCCACTGAGTTTCTGCTATGTTCTTTGATAATTTCTGTACTGGATTCTGAGAATGAAAATGTGCCTAGTTTTATTATTCTAGGAGTGGGGACTGGCTTGGTTTTGAGATTTTTTAAATTGTGGGCATAATGCTGTAATCTCAGATTGAATCTTAGTAACTCTTTAAAATCGTTAAAAGCATGGTTCATGAAAGACCTGATAAACTGATAGAACAGCCAAGATCCTGGGAGACCACGGCAATGTCAGTGACAGAAGTCTAAGCTGTAGATATGGAAGGATCCCTCAGTCCACTGAGACACTGAAAGCCCTGCCACTGAGAATGAATTAAAACATGCATTTGGGAGGATTCTTTCTGGACATTTAAGGACTTCAGATTTTTAACCCAGCATAACAAGGAAACTTGATTAAAAAAAAAAGTGAGGTCTTCAACTTTGTTTTTCTTTCTCAAGATTGCTTTGGTTATTGAGGGTTCTTTTTGGTTACATATACATTTTAGACTAATTTCTTCTATTTCTGAAAAAATTGGGGATTTTGATAGGTATTGCAATAAACTCTTGATAGCTTTGTGTAATATGGACATTTTAACATATTAAGTCTTCCAGTTCATAAACATGGGATATCGTTCCATTTATGTCTTCATTAATTTCTTTCAATAACATTTTTTAGTTTTCAGTGTGCAAGTCTTTCATGTCTTTAGTTAAGTTCATTCATATTTTATTATTTTTGATACTATTATAAATGAAATTGTTCTCCTGATTTCTTCTTTAGATTGTTAATTGTTAGTGAACAGAAGTGCAAGTAATGTGTGTATGCTGATTTTGTATTCTGCCAACACACTGCCAAGTTTATTAGTTCTAATAGATTTTGTTGTGAAATCTTTACCATTTTCTGCATCTGTTTTCAGTATGTTCACTTTCTGCCTAAGTGTATCCTTAATTCTAGGTGACATTTTCACTTCCATCTTAGGTTTTCATCTTTTTATAAAATTGTGTTACCATTAATTTTTAAATTCTTATAATTGCATTTACATTTTGGCTGTACTGGATCTTCGTTGCTGGGCAAGCGTTCCCTTAGTTGTGGCAAGCAGAGCTTCCTCTCTATGTGCAGTGCGTGGGCTTCTCGCTGCAGTGGTTTTTCTCCTTGTGGAGCATGAGCTTGAGGGTGTGTGGGCTGCAGTCATTGTGGTGTGTGGGCTCAGTAGTTGTGGTTCCCAGTCTCTAGAGCACAGGCTCAGTAGTTGTGGCTCAGGGGCTTAGTTGCTTCATGGCATGTGGGATCTTCCCAGACAGGAATCTAACCCAGGTCCCCTGCACTGGCAGGCAGATTCTTTACCACTGAGCCACGAGAGAAGCCCCTTAGTCTTTCATCTTAATTCTCAGTATATTTAGGCTTTGTTGGGTATATCTCTTGTTCCTCTTCCCTGTACCTGACCATGCCTAGAATAGGAGGTGCCTCTATGAACCTGTGTTGACTTATTTTAAATGACAAAAGTGCGTGAATATGTTCATTTCCCTCTGGAAAAGGGGGTTACATTCCATAAGATTCGAACATCAAGTCTTTAAACTTCATTGAACCCATAGATTAATAAATAGTTGCATAATTATCCTCCCCTATACCACTCTAAAATAATCATATCAAAGTATGGTTATTAATTGTCTTAATTGCAAAGAAGTAATAGCAAAGAGAAAGAAATTGCCACCAAAAGTAAAAACTAAAGGTCAAAAAGTCAAATTAATATGGGATTTGTGACTATTCTAAGTGATGAAGAACTCTGACAAGAAATACTGCAGTGCTGATTGCTATTATCATCTTTTCACTTTCCATTACAATTGTTTATATTATTCTCATGAGATTTTACTTAAGTTATCAAGATTTTTATAATAGTCAAATTAAAAAAACAAAAATCAAAATATCTTGAAATGACAATACAAAGAAAATGAGTCAGACCATGAAAAATGTTTCAGACAAGTTGACAACATATATTCTTTGCTCATTTCTTTTTGAGACAAGTTCCATCTTATTCACACCCACATGTACAATACACTGAATAAAATACAACCAATCACCCTATGGTGATGAAAAACAAAAGACAGGATGGTTCTAGAAATTTCTTCTCTTTATTCCTAGTATCTTGTTGTATCTGGCAAAATAAGCAGGTTGAAATGTTCTCTAAATTTTTTGTGTTTCATTTAATAATAATTTGCTTACTTATCTTAATGTAAATATTAAAAAATATTTACACTATTCAGTGTTCAAGGACAGGAGGAGTGGCGGTGAGGAGATACCTGTCGTCCAAGGTAAGGAGCAGCAGCTGTGCTTTGCTGGAGCAGCTGTGAAGAGATACCCCACATCCAAGGTAAGAGAAACCCAAGTAAGATGGTAGGTGTTGCAAGAGGGCATCAGAGGGCAGACACACTGAAACCATACTCACAGAAAACTAGTCAATCTAATCACACTAGGACCGCAGCCTTGATTAACTCAATGAAAATAAGCCATGCCCGTGGGGCCACCCAAGACGGGCAGGTCATGGTGGAGAGGTCTGACAGAAAGTGGTCCACTGGAGAAGGAACTTCAGTATTCTTGCCTTGAAAAACCCCACAAACAGTGTGAAAAGGCAAAATGATAGAATACTGAAAGAGGAACTCCCCAGGTCATTAGGTGCCAAATATGCTACTGGAGATCAGAAGAGAAATAACTCCAGAAAGAATGAAGGGATGGAGCCAAAGCAAAAACAATACCCAGTTGTGGATGTGACTGGTGATAGAAGCAAGGTCCGATGCTGTAAAGAGCAATATTGCATAGGAACCTGGAATGTCAGGTCCATGAATCAAGGCAAATTGGAAGTGGTCAAACAAGAGATGGCAAGAGTGAACGTAGACATTCTAGGAATCAGCGAACTAAAATGGACTGGAATGGGTGAATTTAACTCAGATGACCATTATATCTACTACTGCAGGCAGGAATCCCTCAGAAGAAATGGAGTAGCCATCATGGTCAACAAAAGAGTCTGAAATGTAGTACTTGGATGCAATCTCAAAAATGACAGAATGATCTCTGTTCATTTCCAAGGCAAATTATTCAATATTACAGTAATCCAAGTCTATGCTCCCACCAGGAACGCTGAAGAAACTGAAGTTGAACGGTTCTATGAAGACCTACAAGACCTTTTAGAACTAACACCCAAAAAAGATATCCTTTTCATTATAGGGAACTGGAATGCAAAAGTAGGAAGCCAAGAAACACCTGGAGTAACAGGCAAATTTGGCCTTGGAATACGGAATAAAGCAGGGCAAAGGCTAACAGAGTTTTGCCAAGAAAATGCACTGGTCATAGCAAACAGCCTCTTCCAACAAAATAAGAAAAGACTCTACACATGGACATCACCAGATGGTCAACACCGAAATCAGATTAATTATATTCTTTGCAGCCAAAGATGGAGAAGCTCTATACAGTCAGCAAAAACAAGACCAGGAGCTGACTGTGGCTCAGATCATGAACTTCTTATCGCCAAATTCAGACTTAAATTGAAGAAAGTGGGGAAAATCATTAGCCATTCAGGTATGACCTAAATCAAATCCCTTATGATTATACAGTGGAAGTGAGAAGTAGATTTAAGGGCCTAGATCTGATAGATGAGTGCCTCAGGAACTATGGACTGAGGTTCATGACATTGTACAGGAGACAGGGACCAAGACCATCCCCATGGAAAAGAAATGCAAAAAAACAAAATGGCTGTCTGGGGAGGTCTTACAAATAGCTATGAAAAGAAGAGAAGCAAAAAGCAAAGGAGAAAAGGAAAGATATAAGCATCTGAATGCAGAGTTCCAAAGAATAGCAAGAAGAGATAAGAAAGCCTTCCTCAGCAATCAGTGCAAAGAAATAGAGGAAAACAACAGAATGGGAAAGACTAGAGATCTCTTCAGGAAAATTAGAGATACCAAGGGAACATTTCACATAAAGATGGGCTCAATAAAGGGCAGAAATGGTCTGGACCTAACAGAAGCAGAAGATATTAAGAAGAGATGGCAAGAATACACAGAAGAACTGTACAAGAAAGATCTTCATGACCCAGATAATCATGATGGTGTGATCACTAATCTACAGCCAGACATCCTGGAATGTGAAGTCAAGTGGGCCTTAGAAAGCATCACTATGAACAAAGCTAGTGGAGGTGATGGAATTCCAGTGGAGCTATTTAAAATCCTGAAAGATGATGCTATGAAAGTGCTGAACTCAATATGCCAGCAAATTTGGAAAACTTATCCACAGGACTGGAAAAGGTCAGTTTTCATTCCAATCCCAAAGAAAGGCAGTGCCAAAGAATGGTCAAAATACTGCACAACTGCACTCATCTCACATGCTAGTAAAGTAATGCTCAAAATTCTCCAAGCCAGGCTTCAGCAATACATGAACTGTGGACTTCCAGATGTTCAAGCTGGTTTTAGAAAAGGCAGAGGAACCAGAGATCAAATTGCCAGCATCTGCTGGATCATGGAAAAAGCAAGAGAGTTCCAGAAAAAGATCTACTTCTGCTTTATTGACTATGCCAATGCCTTTGACTGTGTGGATCACAATAAACTGTGAAAAATTCTGAAAGAGATGGGAATACCAGACCACCTGACCTGCCTCTTGAGAAACTTATATGCAGGTCAGGACGCAACAGTTAGAACTGGAGATGCAACAACAGACTGGTTCCAAATAGGAAAAGGAGTACGTCAAGACTGTATATTGTACCCTGCTTATTTAACTTCTGTGCAAAGTACATCATGAGAAATGCTGGACTGGAAGAAGCAGAAGCTGGAATCAAGATTGCCGGGAGAAATATCAATAACCTCAGATATGCAGATGATACAACCCTTATGGAAGAAAATGAAGAGGAACTAAAAAGCCTCTTAATGAAAGTGAAAGTGGAGAGTGAAAAAGCTAAAAGCTCAACATTCAGAAAATGAAGATCATGGCATCTGGTCCCATCAGTTCATGGGAAATAGATGGGGAAACAGTTTCAGACTTTATTTTTTTGGGCTCCAAAATCAGTGCAGATGGTGACTGCAGCCATGAAATTAAAAGATGCTTACTCCTTGGAAGAAAAGTTATGACCAACCTAGATAGCATACTGAAAAGCAGAGACATTACTTTGCCAATAAAGGTCCGTCTAGTCAAGGCTATGGTTTTTCCAGTAGTCATGTATGGATGTGAGAATTGGAGTGTGAAGAAAGCTGAGCACCAAAGAATTGATGCTTTTGAACTGTGGTGTTGGAGAAGACTCTTGAGAGTCCCTTGGACTGCAAGGAGATCCAACCAGTCCATTCTGAAGGAGCTCAGTCCTGGGTGTTCTTTGGAAGGAATGATGCTAAAGCTGAAACTCCAGTACTTTGGCCACTTCATGTGAAGAGTTGACTCATTGGAAAAGACTTTGATGCTGGGAGGGATTGTGGGCAGGAGGAGAAGGGGATAACAGAGGATGAGATGGCTGGATGGCATCACTGACTCAATGGAAATGAGTCTGAGTGAACTCCTGGAATTGGTGATGGACAGGGAGCCCTGGCGTGCTGCAATTCTTGGGGTCACCAAGATTTGGACACAACTGAGCGACTGTACTAAACTGAACTGAACTGAAATCTTAAACAAACAAACAAACAAACAAACAAACAAAAAAACCCTTGAAATGTTTTAACAGTTGTCATAAGAATTTTCCCACCTATTTTATCTAATGTTCCCTTCGCCTCCTATAATGATCTTTTAGTATAGCCTACATATACCACTCACATACTTCCCAGACTCTACAGACCAATACGTGTACAAAAATAGCTTCCTGGGATGGATTAGAATACATTAGGTTGAATTGGGAAGGCTGAAGAATCCATAATTTTTCATCTCAACATTTCAAAAGTACCTTTGGAAATTTTGCACTCAAGGTTTAGTGCAAATTCCATCAACTTACCAAATGCATTTCAGGTATACCTAAGTATGTCCAATAACATGGTGAGGCTCTATTACTGGGAGACTATTTAAATGAGCAAGTGAAAAGAAATCATCAGAAGGATACATTATAACCAAAAGGCAGATATCATGGGTCAATCAAGCAATCCCAGAAACATATCCACACATATAGGACAATTAACTTCCAGAAGAGGTGCAAAGCCCGTTTAGAAGAGAAAGAATAATCTTCTTGACAAATGGCACTGGAAACATGTAGTACATGGGTGATATCCATAGATATCCGTATGCAAGACTATGGGTTTTGATCCCTACCTCACACCATATAAAGAATTAACTAAAAATAGATCAAAACATAAATCTGTTAAACTTGGACAAAATGTGTTTGACCTTGGTTAAGCAAAGATTTCCTAGAGATGACACCAAAAATAAGATCCATAAAAGAAAAGAAACTGATAAATTAAGTTTCATCTTTGAAGTAAAGCTACAGATTGGAAGAAAACATTTTCAGATTATAAATTTGAAAAAACTTGTATCTGTAAACACAAATAGAACTCAAAACTCAGTAATTAGAAAATTTAAAAGAAAAATGAGCAAAAATATTTAAAAAGAGATCCTTCCAAGATGTATGGATGTCAAATAAGCACATGAAGTTGCTCAATGCAATCAACTAGTAGCTAAAAGGAAAGAACCACAGGAGATACCACTGCACACCTGTTGAACTAGAGTCCAACCACACTAAGTGCTGGTGAGGCAGTGTAAAAATTGGAAGTTTATACACTGCTTGTTGTTGCTGCTGTTGTTCAGTCACTAAGTCGTGTTCAACTCTGTAAACCCATGGACTGTAGCACTACAGGCTACTCTGTCCTCCACTATCTCCTGAAGTTTGCTCAAATTCATGTCTGTTGAGTCAGTGATGCTATCTAACCATCTCATTCTCTGCCTCCTTCTCCTTTTTCCCTTAGTCATTCCCAGCATCAGAGTCTTTTCCAGTGAGTTAGCTCTTTGCATCAGGTGGCTAAAGTATTGGAGCTTTAGCTTCAGCATCAATCTGTCCAGTGAATATTCAGAATTGATTTCCTTTAGGGTTGACTTGTTTGATCTCCTTGCTGACCAGGGGACTCTCAAGAGTCTTCTCCAGCACTACAGTATGAAATCAATCAATTCTTTAGTGCTCAATCTTCTTTATGGTCCAACTCTCACATTCGTACATGACTACTAGGAAAACCATAGGTTTGACTATATGGACCTTTGTCAGCAAAATGATGTCTCTGCTTTTTAATATGCTGTCTAGATTTGCCATAGCTTTCCTTCCAAAGAATGAGCATCTTCTAATTTCATAGTTGCAGTCACCATCCACAGGGATATTGGAGCCCAGAAAAATAAAATCTGTTACTCTTTCTATTTTTTCCTCTTCTATTAGCTGTGAAATGATGAGACTGGATGCCATGACCTTAGGGTTTTTTTTTTTTTTTTTTTGTTAAGTTTCAAGCCATCTTTTTCACTCTCTTCTTTCACCCTCATCAAGAGGCTTTTTAGTTCTTCTTCACTTTCTAACTTTAGAATGATATCATCTGCAACCATCCGAGATGGTTGATATTTCTCTTGGCAGTCTTGATTCCAGCTTGCAATTCATCCAGCCTGGCAGGAGAGTGGTACAGTTACTTCAGAAATCAGTTTGTGTATTTCTTTGAAAGTTAAAGATGGTAAGAGCTTATCATATGATCCAGCCTTTTTATAACTAGATATTTATTCAAGAAAAATAAAAGCATTTGTTCATACAAAGACTTGTACATGTATCTTCATAGCACCTTTATTTTTAGTACAATTGTAACAACATCAAGCATCCTTCAACAGGTTAATGAATAAACATACTATTGTATACTCATACAATGAAAGACCACTCAGCAAAATGTTATTATATTCCCATTATTATATCCACAAACATATGGATTACTTTCAAAATTATTACACTGAGTATAAAAAGCCAGGCAGAAGAGTGGATACTGTGTGAATCCATTTATATAAATTTTTAGAAAATGGAAACACCTCTATAATGATAGAAAGCTTATCAGTGGTCATCTGGGGAAGTGGAGGGATGGAATGTGGAAAGAAAATAGGGGCATTATGAATGAGGTATGGAGACACTTTTGCAAGTGATGGATATGTTCCTTTTTTTGACTGTGTTGGCAGTTTCATGGGTGTGTGTATATATATATATATTTCAGAACTTAGTCAAATTGTGTTCTTTAAGTATGTGCAGTTTATCATGTTAATTTTATCTTAATAGAACCCTTAATAGAAGGCAAGAACAGAAGTTTGTCTTAACAAAAATGTACAAAAGAACAGAAAAGTTAAGTCCATTATGATCTCTGTCAGTTGAATATTTCTATAGTTTATCTCCCTCAAAACATACATCCCAGTTCTTGAAAGAGATGGGACTCTTGCTGCTACTGCTACTGCTAAGTCGCTTCAGTCGTGTCCGACTCTGTGCGACCCCATAGACGGCAGCCCACCAGGCTCCGCCGTCCCCGGGATTCTCCAGGCAAGAACACTGGAGTAGGTTGCCATTTCCTTCTCCAATGCATGAAAGTGAAAAGTGAAAGTGAAGTCACTCAGTCGCGTCCGGCTCTTCATGACTCCATGGACTGCAGCCTTCCAGGCTCCTCCGTCCATGGGATTTTCCAGACAAGAGTGCTGGAGTGGGGTGCCATTAATAAAAAGTAATAAAACCTTATTCATTGAATTTCAGCAATAGTTTTTGATATCTCTCTAGCAACATATTAGAGAAAAGGAGAAAATAAAATTTACCCCACATGTACCCAGAACATCTGTGGCTTCACTGAGGATGCTTGAGGATCATAGCCTCACTATTACCCATCAGAGGCTGTAGTACATGTCTTTGGTTGCCCTGACACCCAATGGCAACAGCGGTATCTGGTGATAAGTGGTTTGCATATGGCTGCTGTGACTCTGGTGAGATGCCTTCTCAATGTTTTGTGCACAGAAGGAATATGAAAGGGTAGCAAGAACAAAAGTGGAATAAAATTGGATGTTCTCTATATAAATTCAGAGATCTTGATATCACTATGAAGAACATGGCTTATATATAGAAATCATCTCTTTTTCCAAAGATAAATGTAGTAATGATAGTAACATCTCTAATTGGATTGATTAAAGAATCACTAACCACTAGCAGAAGGCCATCATGTGTATAAGATGATCTCACATCCCAAGGGAGAGTCTCTTAATTTGTTATGTTTAATTGATATTTCCAGTGATTCCAAACAGAGAGATACATAAAAGTGCCCTCATTCTCAAATAATTAGGAGATTAGGAAACTGTACTAGTAATCCTAAACCTCGTATTTGAAATGCTTCCAGATTTAAGCCTTTTGAAGTGCTGTGTTTTCTCAACTGCTTTTTTTTTTTTTTTTAATTTTACTATTTAATGTTCTTTGAATCACACAACTCTCCTACAGGGGATGAATATGCCAGAACAGATAAGGACATGTATTTTCAAAAGGCTTTCTACTTCAAGTTTAATAGTATCCCAAAGTTTATATAACAGAGTCCCAAGCTGTTGCAAGGGTTTGACAAGCATGTTTTTCAGCAGTTCTGGGATTTACGTTAGGTGGCTTTTAGTGTAGTGCAGATAAAGCAAAGAAAATTTACTGAGTTCCTAAATAACCAGTGATGCAAGTTCTTATTAATATTCTTAGTGTTGGTAAATACTCTTTCTTGCTGTTCTGCCTTAGATTTCTTCATTTGTTTTCTTCTTCAGGGACTTCTTGGCTATTTTAAAGATGTATCAAGCTTGTTTTTCATTATTTGAATTTATATTGTCTCTTGCCCCTTTTTTTGTCTCCTCTATATGGCTTGATTTACTTTGCCATATTTAAGGTTTATTCATTTGGTAACATCAGGCTGCATCTTAAGGGCATGTAGATAAAAACAAAGATAATTGTTTGTGCAGTAAGCTTGAACTGTTTGCACACGTGTACACAACCATTTTATATATTTTTATTGGTCACTTCTTTTAAAGATTTGCTAACATGGTTGAACTTTTATTGTAGAATCCCCTGGCTACCTAAATCATTCAGCTGATAATCCTGATTCTCAGGTGGAAAGAAGGGGCTGACTTCCCTCTCTGCCCGCCACCACCCCCACCCCCTGCCCCGCCCACACCACCAGGACTCAACTTTACTGCATAAAGCCAGTGTTGAGCAAGCACCTAGAAATTTACAGAGTCTACCAGCAGGGAGAGTTATGACCCAAAAAAGCCCCCCTTCCTCATGACTGACATCAAGTATCCTGACCCTCCACATTTTATTATTCCTCATTCATGTGCTTACTATTAAGTGATTTTCCTGTGTATGGACCCCAAATCCTCTAGAACTCTTCTTCCATAAAATTGTCATATATTTGCAGTGCTCCTGTCTCATAGAAAGTAATATTTAGATGGGAACAGCCAAAGAAATAGTTCACATAAACTCTGAAGCTATAAAACACAGGTAGGCAGGATACTTCTTTAGGGATTTTATTTTTAAACAGTTTCAAGTCATATCTGGCCTTTACTTCCCCAAATATGAATTATTTTTCAAGCAAATGTCAAATTCTTTGACTTTTTACAGATTCCATTTTGTAATTATCTAGTGTCAGACTTTATTTTTTGGGGCTCCAAAATCACTGCAGATGGTGATTGCAGCCATGAAATTAAAAGACGCTTACTCCTTGGAAGAAAAGTTATGAGCAACCTAGATAGTATATTCAAAAGCAGAGACATTACTTTGCTGACTAAGGTCCATCTAGTCAAGGCTATGGTTTTTCCAGTGGTCATGTATGAACGTGAGAGTTGGCCTGTGAAGAAGGCTGAGCACCAAAGAATTGATGCTTTTGAACTGTGGTGTTGGAGAAGACTCTTGAGGGTCTCTTGGACTGCAAGGAGATCCAACCAGTCCATTCTGAAGGAGATCAGCCTTGGGTGTTCTTTGGAAGGAATGATGCTAAAGCTGAAACCCCAGTACTTTGGCCACCTCATGCGAAGAGTTGACTCATTGGAAAAGACTTTGATGCTGGGAGGGATTGGGGGCAGGAGAAGGGGACAACAGAGGATGAGATGGCTGGATGGCATCACTGACTCTATGGACGTGAGTCTGAGTGAATTCTGGGAGTTGGTGATGGACAGGGAGGCCTGGCGTGCTGGGATTCATGGGATCACAAAGAGTCGGACACGACTGAGCGACTGAACTGAACTGACACTTCACTTCCTGAACTGACACATTTTACTGAACCCCAGAGCTCTTTGGTTTCTGATAAGCTCTAGGTAACAAAAGCTACCTTGTAGCAATAGCTACTTTCAAACTCTTCTTGGTTTCTTTTTTGATTATTAGTGTTGTTACTTTATGTCTCACCAGTTCCTGGGGAGGGGTCTAGACTAGTACTTAGAAAGCCTGACTCTTTGTCTCCTTAGTTGGGTGAACCAGTTAATATCACTGGAATTTAGTTTCTCATCTGCAAAATGGGAATCAGAATACCAGGCCTGTCTACTGTACAGGATTTTTTTGAAGGTCAAGGGAAACTGTGTACTTACTGACGTTTTGAAGATGATTGTGTGTGGCAGCAACACACAATATCATTATTACTATTGTATTGTTCTTACTCCTGTTTCTACCATACTGCTAATAATAACACAGTGAGATGCTATCCATAAAACATGCTCATCATTTTCAATGAGTTTGTCATGCTTTGTACAAGATGATATTACAGTTTATATATCTTATATTTTGTTGAGGAACCAGTTTCCACTTGAATTTTTATTTATTAATACTGATAAATAACTGCTGGGCTTCCCTGATAGTTCAGCAGGTAAAGAATTTGCCTGCAGTATGGGAGACATAGGAGACATGGGTTCGATCCCTGGGGTCAGGAAGATCTCCTAGAGAAGGCGATAGCAACCCACTCCAGTATTCTTGCCTGGGAAATTACATGGACAGAGGAGTCTAGTGGGCTATAGTCCTTGGGGTCACAAAGAGTTGGACACAACTAAGCACAACAGTAACAAAAAATAAATAACTATAAAGCCTGATTAGATAACAAAAGGGAAAATTGTATTTAAATTCAAGGAGCAAAGAGAATCCAAAGAACAAAAGCATATAAAGTGTTCAAACCTGCTAGAAGAAATATATATTTTTATTGTGAGTTTATATCAAACAGTGGTTCCGTATGAGACAAAGTCATTGGATATGCTTATTATGATTTCAACACTCAAAGAATCCACTCAGCTTCTTTTAATCAGACGAAGAGAAGGTACACACCAGGCACAAACATTTGTGAGGTTCTGTCTGTGAAAATTGTTGCATTGCCCAAACCCCATGTATACTCCAAATCTTCATAACACAGTTTGTTAGAAGTAAATTGTTTCTGGCAATTCTGTGCCTGAAATTTCTGAGCAGCTTGACACTCCAGTTTATTGCTGGAGGACATTATTAGTCATTCTATTATTTTTTAAAATGCAGAAGTAATATGTGTGTCTATGTAGTATGCATGCTGAGTAATAACCAAGAGAATGGGATATTTTTACAGGCTAGTGATGGGCACGCTCTGCTTGTACATAGTTCCACATCTGCCCCACCTGTTGACTTCTTGCTGACTTGCCTCCTCAGCATCATGTGTGTGGCCTAACATGCGAAACTTTGCTTCCACGTTTAGTACGTGTTTCCCCAGCTACAGATTGTAAAAGAGAGTACCAAGCCTCAGTGGATGGGTTTTTATCCAGACAGGCACAAAGCTGATGATCGAATAAGTCTGCAACACTGATCTCAAGCAGGACAGGTTAGCTAAGGAGCAGATAGGGGCAAGAGGTAAGCAGCTCAAGATAACTGAGGCCACAAAGAGGCTTGATAGAAGCCACTGTTTAGCTGTGTCAAGGAATGGAGACCTTCCCTTAAGAATCAATTAGTGGTTTGTCCCTCTGAGGGCCTGCAAATGACTCAGAGCTCTGGACACAACTGTTCACCTGGTCTCTGTGACCAGTGGAATGTATGCAGCTCCATGGGCCATTTCTTTTGTCATCACTGGGCATTAACATGATCTGAGGAGGATCTGTTGTTTTTCTTGCAGAATTTTAAAAAAAAATTCATAAGAAATATTTTGCTTTACATAAGTGAAGGAGTATATGCTTACTCGTGACTTGCTTGAGACTCAAGTAATAAGAATATTAGCCATGTGAGAAGCTGGTATCTGCAAACAGCCTCCCCACTTCCACTCCCTCTACCCAAATCTACCACCACCTGGCCAGCCCAGAGTTGCACTGGCACTCTTGTGCAGGAGTGCTTTCATTACCGAATCCCAGACACCCCTTTCAATGATTAAAGAATGCCCTGTTATATTTATTAGAGAGGTGGCTGATATTGCTGCTGATTGTTGAATTTCGGTTTCCTGTGGTTGATTTTCATGCATGAGGAATACCCAGCTCCTGGGCAGGTATCAGGGCTCCATCAATCTCCCCAGGCTGCCTCAACCTCAGGATATGTAAGAGTAGCGGATAAATTGGAAGATCAATGACTTGTCCCTGCTGCCGCATCAGCTGCTATTGAGAAATTAATATGAGGATCACTATAAATAAAAGATAAAAGATGATATGGCTAACAGTGTAAAATATTAAGGCTGGACACAATGTGCCAGAGGAAACTAAACCACAAGAGGAAGAAATTAACCCTGTACAGGCCTTCCACCAACTTGCTGCAAATCCAGTCTGAAAACAAGAGGTGGTGCTGGAATGTGAGAAGGATCTCTTCCTAGAGAAAGAGTTAACAAAACAGTGTTCCTTCTCTTCTCTGTGTTGTAGAGTTTTAAGGCTTAGAAGAGATTGCAGAAATTATTTAACCCTACACATCTCATTTTACATGAGGAGACTGAGGATGAGAGTGCTAAGTGGTTTGCTCAAATATTTGTAGCTAGTCAGCAACGGAGCTGCTAATGGACCCCAGTTCCTGTGCTCAATCTTTTTTATCAAGCTATCTCCTATCACAAAGTCTCTTCATAAAACTCCCATTTTTGTGCTCTCTAGGGCTTCCCTTAGAAGAGCGCTAATTTGTAATCATGCCAGAAGCAGTAAAAGACAAGTGTGTTTCTTAACATACACTCAAGACCAGAGATCTATGTGCAGCATGACTATAACACTTGACATATCATTTGCAGAGTATCTCTGATTCTGGAGCTTCGCAGAGGGAAATATCCATGTTTCTCCTAGAGAAGAGAAAATGGAATAGATGATCAGACTCAAAAAGATATGTGGAGTCCAGAAAGGAGTTTGGGAAAGAAAAGAAAAATGCCAGTTGAATTAGGATAATGCTGGTTGTCAACAAAATAAGGCCCTAAGAGGAGCAACCTGTTGAAAAGTCATGGGTTAATTATATTTGCATCTATAAGTCTAAATTGAGCTGCTGGCTCTCATGCTCAATTGGTGTGCACTAGTCTACATGGCTCAACTCAAAGTGACTCTGAATCCCCAGGGTTTCCAGTTTTAAACTTTACTCAGCCAGTACTGGCAGCTTCCTGGGTGGCTCAGTGGTAAAGAATCTGCCTGCTGATGCAGGAGATATGGTTCGATCCCTGCATCGGGAAGATCCCCTGGAGGAGGACCTGGCAACCCATTCCAGTATTCTTGTCTGGGAAATCTCAAGGACAGAGGAGCCTGGCAGGCTACAATCCATGAGGTCACAAAGAGCTGGACATGACAGAGCGACTGAGTATGCAGACACACACTGGCAACTTGAGACATGAGAAACGAGGCTGTTGTTATTGCCAGACAGCTGAGTTAGGTATATGCCTCGATTTGCAATTCCTTCTGGCTGCTTCTCAGGACAACTAGATGGGATTTAGATTCCTTAAAATGCGTTTATGAATCTATTGGTCTTGACTCTAGGTTATACCCATGAATTCATCTGTAGTTGGCAAGGAGCATTTAATTTCTCATCTCCTATATCATTTAAGCCTCTCTTTAGAGCCTGGCCTCACTCTCACCTGTTAATAATCAGAAGTCAGCTACATGAAAGAGTCAAGGCAAGCTCCATCTTTTGAAGACAAATGCACTTTAAAAAAAATAGTGGGATGCAGATTTTATTTAAAGGCATATCACCGACTGGGTGACAAAGTCTGATTCTGTCTTCAGCAGGTTAAAAAAAATCCATGATCTCAAACTCTTGCTTTTCCTTTAAAAAAAAAAATGCAAACTTCTATCAGAGCTATTTCTTAAGGGCCAAAAGTGTACGTTACAAAAAGAGAGAGAAAAAAAAGATTAGAGATCAATGCAAGCTCTCCCTGAAATACCTGCCTCAGTTGAGAAATGAATATGAAGATCACTATAAATAAAAGATAAAAGATGCTATGCCTTTTCGAGTAAAATATGAGGCCAGTCACAATATGATGTAGCAGGTTTAACCAAATTAACCCCCTGGGATAAACAGGGGCTTGGATTTTGCTGCATTTGAAAAATGAACTGATATTTTAAAAAATAAGCTTATATATGAAAAAAAGTCATCCAGGGGCTCAAAGAGGAGAATTCAGCTTCTTTCCTTTTAGGTAGTCTCTCTCAGACACCTGCACGAGATTTGGAAAATGCTTTCCCCTGGGCGACAGAAAACAGAGCAATCATTCAGCATTCTGCAAAGGTGCACCAACTTATCTTATTGGTTGATGTGATAGCTGGAAGCTGTGTTTAGGGGATGGATTATTTTTTGCATTTCAGTCTACAAGCTTCTCTCAGAAAATATGCTTTCCATTAGGATGTACACAAATCATTTTCTAATATACCGTTCATTAGATTAATGTTAGTATTAGAGCTTCGTAGAGCATATATGTGTCTTGGGCATTTTTCCAGAAATGCATTATGTAACACATGGATTTCCAGTTCATAATTGCAAAGGTTTCAAAACTGGAGCTTCAGAGGAGAAGCAGGCTAGCTGCAATGAATTTTTCACTCCCTTGCCCAACTAGTCTTCCTGAATTGTGTGCCTTTTCCAGGAAATGAGATCAAAATAAAAGTGAAATTTGGTTCAGTCAGAGTGATTACTTTGATCTGTTGAGATTTTTCCAGTTTTTCTCTAAGTCTGTTCCATATAGGCTCCTTTTTTTTTTTTTTTTTGCATATTTTGACCTTCTCTATAACCCTAAAAGAATATAGATGGGCTGGGTGACTCACAGCACTTTTGGAGTTGTGAGCTGAATTATTTAGCATAGGCAATGGGAGAAAGTGGAGGAGTAAGCAGGGAGAAATAATTTTAAATTATATCTTTAGCTGGAGGAAAATTGGCCTACCTACACAAGAGTAAATATGGCAGATACAGTGATTCAGATACTCAAAGATGTCTGTTTTAGCAATAAAGCCCAGATCTGGACACAGTCCCTGGCAGAGTCAGACATACACCTGCACATTCACTATATCAAAAGAACCACAGAAGTGTGTTGAAAACTGCTTAAGTGAGAGACATAAACACAACTACAGATGAACGGACAGGAATTCAAGGTTTGAAATGCTGGACTGCTGGCAAAGCAGCCAGCAGGGTAAGCTCAAGCCAATTTTCAGTTGTGAGACACTAGGTTCACATTGCAGGCATGCTGGAAGGCTTGTTCTTCCTGCCCAATGTTTTCGGGAGGATATTAAACACCCCTGTTAAATGCCTGCAAGTGATTGCCAGAGTGAACCTTTTGAGAATGATGGCTATGATCTTTAATAGGGTTGTGGCTTTATCAAGAATCTCACTCAGAATTTCCAATGTGATTTTCAGTTCAACTTTTTTTTGGATGATATACACAAATAACTCATTTCAAGAATATATGTAGACATGAAGTTAGGGACCAGCTGGTGTCAATTTGTGTGGTTATCTCCTGACCTAACCTTTTAGCTTCTTTTTGTTCCTTGATTGTAGTTAAGCTTCATCTTGGTTCAGGGCCATTATATTTGCTGTTCCCATTTCTTGGAAATACCATTTCCAGAAAAATTCTCTGTAAATGATTCCTTTCTATGGCACTCGCTTCTTAAAGATATTTGGTCCTTGATTGTCCTGCTAGCCTAACTTTAGCAGATTACCTTATTTATTTATTTCACATAATAATAATAAAAATAAATAGTATTTCTGGTTTCTATTTGTATTTAGATAAGTTTCTTCCCAAAGAACAAAAGCCCCACAATGATACAGGTTGTTACCTTTGTTATCCTTTGTTCTGTGTCTTAGAATAGTGTTTGGCATGTAGTCATCATTCAAGGTCTGTTGGCTGTGAAAAGAATGTGTGAGTAGATGCATGGATTTGGAGTTATTTGAGGTCATTCTTAATGATGGCTAGGGTTGGTGATTAAATTGCACTTGTAGGTTTTAGAGGTGGAAGTGATCTTGTTGCATCTCGCAGCTGTGTCAAAACTCTTCTGTAGCATCCCTAACAGGTAATCAACAAGTCTGTGCTTGAGTAACTGTATACAAAAGACACTCACGAGGGCACACTCCTAGTTGTCTTTAAACAGATCACTGCCTTCCCTGGGAGTTTGCTCCTTGTTATTCAGCTATAATTAGGGGGGGCAGGGGAGAAAAAAAAAAACTGATTTACTCAGAATCATCTTTTCTGTCTCCTTGTTCTAGTTCCTAGAGGATAGTCCAGACAAAATTTCTCTAAATTACATCCTTTGGGTTTGCATTCATGCTTTTAACAAAATTAGCACACTACTATGGTAAAACTCACCTTGATTGTCTGCCACTTATTACTACAGTCCTTGTTAGTATTTAGAAATAATGTGTCTTCATGTTCTACATTATAATTGATGGAGTATAGGAGTATAGAAATAAAAGTAATCTTGAGGTTATATCAGAAGCAACCAGATAGATATTTTCACTCACCCTCTTAATGTAATCAGTCCTGATGCTGTGAGGGATTGAGCAGTATAGTTATAGCATTATTGCCATTGCTGGGGAAAAAAAATGTATTTATGGTGAAATATACAGTAACTTTGACAGCTTTACCTGATGGGGAATTTGTCAACTGCATCTTAGAGCTATGAGCGTTTCTCAGAAAGTTGGGATACAAAACACCTCTCCCTTTTTTTTTTTTTTTTTTGTATGTTCACCTTTACAAAAAGCATACTTCATATCCTTGAAATAATGATAGCTTAGTTGACATTCTTTTGGGTCCTAAAGGACCGACATCTGTGCATAATAGTGTCGAGTTACACAGAACCTGGGTATTTGGCTACAAACTGAAAGCTCCATGGAGTCGTTCTTTTCATGTCTGTTCACCAATGTGTATGAGTGAGAGAAAATCAAAGTCCTAGTTTGCCAATCAAGGTGATCCACACTCTTTCACTTTTTGCTCTGACAAACAGGGACAGAGGTATAAAATATCTGAAAACAGCCTCATCGGGTTTGTGAGAAACTTAAGTGGGATGACGAGAATATGTAACAAGAAGAAAAACAAAAGAGAGCTACTGGCAATTTTTTTCAAGGACAGTTTATGGAGCAATAATAATAGTAACCATAATAGACTGATTTGAAAAGACTGAAGAGCAGCACAGATTTCTAAGCTCTCTACATGCATTTAATTCCATGTCACAGCTCTATAACATGGATGAGGTTGAAAAACCCCCCGTTTTTCAAAGAAAAATACTCCTAAAAGTCCACCAATAATAAGAGGTGTAGCTGGGGAAAAGATCCAGGCAAATTGATTTCAGAGTCAGTGCTCTTAACCAGTAGGTTATATGCCATAGGCAATATTTGTACATTTTGAAGTCAGTTCACAAATACTATTTTTACCCCTAAAGTACATAGGGAATACCCAGGGAAATTGGCATTATAATTATTTTGATTTCTTTGCCAATGATCAGTTAACTTTTAGCAGTTCAATATCCTGACCCAACTTCTTAAAAATTCAACCTCCAATCCAAAAAAAAGATGGGGGGGGGGGGGCTAAAGGAAATAAATGTCTTGTATATCTAGTGCAAGAAAACAATGAAAAACTAAGACCCCGAGGATGTAAATAGGCAAAACAAAGAGACAAGAACTCCAAACCCTGTGATTAAGCTTCATGTTTTGAGGTAAAGGGGCACTTTAATGCCTTTGTGCACAGAGGCATGGCTTTACAGAAGCCAAGAGGTCTCCCTTTCATCCCTGATGCACGGTATGCTTCTGGCAGGGTCACTTCCTTCTTTGAGTCTCAAAGCTTTTCATCAATAAAATGAGGGAATTGGAACAAGGTTACTTCTCATAACCTAGCTCTTACATTCTGTGCACCGATGAGTCTAGGTAAGTGCCAAATGTCTTTAATTTGAAAAATTATACTTTTTTCTTAATCATTTATCTTCTCCTGATTTTTATGTAATTTCTAATACATAGTAGAAAAATATATATATCAAACTCCAAGTAACTGATACATTAACTTTCCAATCTCATTTTACTGCTAGTTTAGCCAAAAGCCTTCTGTAGAATTCTGATGCAGACCATGAAAACACACTGTAAGTGTCCCTAAGACTTCTCCGTATTTGGTTCTCCTGTGATTTCCATTGGCAGAACTATCTTGGACTGTCATCTGCAAATCCATCAAAAGGAAATTAAGTAATAGGAATTCATATCAATGGTATTGAAGAAAGAAATCCTAGAACTTATCTTACTGTGTGAACCTTCAGCCATATAGAGAATCAACAAGAAAGATTAAACTTTAAAGGCAACATATTCCCATGAATAGAAGGGAGAAGATAATACAAATAATATACAATGCTAAATTATGTACATGCACATATATTCAGGTGGTCTTGAAGTATATTCCTAGATATTAATTGGATTAAAGTTAGGGACAATAATAGCCTTTTTATCTCATAGAGAACATTATTATTTAAGACACATACAGACATACATATCTGCCCTGCTGACCCCTCACATGTTCAGTTGATTCCAGGCATGTCCCCAATTCATTTCCCCATATGTTTATTATAGAATTAGTGATTTTTGAACAGCTGTTCATCTCTTTAGAAATACCTGTTCCATGACCCCAAAGTACTTTTTGGCATTGGTAGCATATGAAGGGGAAAGTCATGAGTTGTATGACAGAAGCGTTAAAGGGTGAACCTTAGATTAAGTAAGATTTTGTGCATAGTTCTTAATCCCAAAATGAGAAGGATAGTAGGGAAGGTCATTGAGTAAAGGACCTCTCAGATAAGTCAGTGTTAGGATAGTTCATTGACTACTGACTGTCCAGTCATTTTAGGTTATAAAGTATTCCTGAGTGATGCCATCATTTTATGAAAGTATCTATGTAAAATAGCTTTATCTTCCTGGACTTAGTTTATATGGCAGTACTCCTTGGAAGAAAAGTTATGACCAACCTAGACAGCATGTTGAAAAGCAGAGGCATTGCTTTGCCAACAAAAGTCCATCTAGTCAAGGCTATGGTTTTTCCAGTGGTCATGTATGGATGTGAGAGTTGGACTGTGAAGAATGCTGAGTGCCGAAGAATTAATGCTTTTGAACATTAATGTGGTGTTGGAGAAGACTCTTGAGAGTCCCTTGGACTGCAAGGAGATCCAACCAGTCCATTCTGAAGGAGATCAGCCCTTGGGGTTTCTTTGGAAGGAATGATACTGAATGAAACTCCAGTACTTTGGCCACCTCATGAGAAGAGTTGACTCATTGGAAAAGACTCTGATGCTGGGAGGGATTGGGGGCAGGAGGAGAAGGGGACGACAGAGGATGAGATAGTTGGATGGCATCACGGACTCGATGGATGTGAGTCTGAGTGAACTCCGGGAGATGGTGATGGACAGGGAGGCCTGGCTTGCTGCGATTCATGGGGTCACAAAGAGTCGGACAGGATGGAGCGACTGAACTGAACTGAACTGAGTATACACAGAGAATGGCAATTGTGAATTCATGTCTTTCCAAAACTGAAAACACTCATTAAGGTACAGGTTTACCCAAGACTGCAAGTGATTTATCTATACCATACTAACTGAGACTGTATCTTACCATTTTTATTTGTTAAAGGATATAACAAGGCTACCTTTGAGTAGAGTAATAACAGAGTATTTACAAAGTAATTTCAGGTTTAAGTTTTGTAAACAAAGTTCAGTATTTACCCAGCAAAATCAAATCGGCTCAATTAATGTTACAGGAAATGCCTTGACACCTTTTCATTGCCACTGAAGGAATTTAAAGCACCTTTTGAACAGATTCCCTCCTAGAATTCCATTTGTACACTTATAATAGGACCTGTTATTTTAAATGCTAACTCATAAGCCTCAGAATAGATACCCAGTGTTTCTAGTGATCACGCGGTTTAGGGTTCTCAGATTTGGGCTCAGACTTGCCTTTCAAGCATTGCATTCTGGACTTTTGACATAACTTCCTTGCAACCAGGAAAAATGATCTGAATGTAAAATCCAATTAAATAAATGCGACAGTAGTCAATGAAGCAGACTGGCATAGTGACTAGGACAGTTATGGGTTGGTTACTTTTAACCTCTCTGTGCCTCACTTTCCTCATCTGAAACTGAGTTTATTCATCAGTGGTGATAAATAATGGTACCAATCTCATAGAATTATTATAAGAAATGAATGAGTTCACATATTCTCTTAATGTTTGGATTATAGTTAGTAAATTCTGGTAGTTATTTGTAGTCATTAGCATTATCTCAAAACAGTGATAAGGACCTGTTATTTAGTAGTTCTATTTTTTGGTCATATAGTTTAGACTATTTTATGTTGTTTAAATGTGGGAAGAGAAAAAGAAAAACAGTGCTGTTTTCCTGGTCAAGGAACCCAAATCACATAATTCAGAAATGTTTCTAAGTTGTCATCTGCTTTGACTCTGTCATAGCCAGAGAACATTTATTTTCTCAGAAACTGACAGTCCTTATATTTGTGTAGCATAAAAGAAGAAGATAAATGCTAGAAAAGATATATGCCCCTAGGCATAGTCATGCCTTATATAGTGGAACACTGTTCCTGCTGGGTTCAACCGTTGTGATTCAGAGCCTGCTATTGACTATCATCAGGAGCAGGAAAGCATAAGTAAGAACCATAGGTATTTACCGTTAGATCCATCTACAGCATTGATACTGTCAATCAGCCTGTGATCATACCCTTCCCGTGGACAGCCTTTTATGCTCTTTTGAGCACACTCAGGTGGAATCTATCTTCAATGTGGTGTACATCAATTTGTGTGTACAAATTCAAGAGTGGAATTAACAAATACCAACCAAATTTGTGGCTGTACAAACTAGGAAAATAGGTAAATGGATATGAAGAGTCAGGCAAATACTCATTTGCTGTCAACCCAATAAAAATACATTTTGGTAAGAAAAAGTTGCTGAAGATGAAAGCCCTGAATAAGTGCTGCTGTTGCTGCTGCTGCTGCTGTCACTTCAGTCGTGTCCAACTCTGTGCGACCCCATGGACAGCAGCCCACCAGGCTCCCCCGTCCCTGGGATTCCCCAGGCAAGAACACTGGAGTGGGTTGCCATTTCCTTCTCCAATGCATGAAAGTGAAAAGTGAAAGTAAAGTCGCTCAGTCGTGTCCGACCCTCAGCGACCCCATAAACTGCAGCCTTCCAGGCTCCTCCGTCCATGGCATTTTCCAGGCAAGAGTACTGGAGTGGGGTGCCATTGCCTTCTCCGTGAATAAGTGCTACTTTAGCCTAATCACAGAGTCAAAACAAATAACACATGCACACACACGTACCCTCTTCGTACTGATGCCCCACAGTCTTTTTTGGGTCTTCAAATTGAACAGGTTAGATAGGTTGATAGTTGTCCTTTATAAGCTGGGTCCACCAGACAAGCCTGGTTACTTAACAGAATATCTGTCTTGTTATTTAATAGACATCCCAAACTTCCAATCAAATACACACATGTTCTTCTGTAGACTTTCCAAAACCGAAAAGGACAGCTCCATTCTTCCTGGTATTCAGTTACAAAATGTGGTTCATCTGTGTTGTTTTTTTTTTTTTCCTTTCTCTCTCCTTTCACATCCCAATACACAAGCAAGATATGTCATCCCTATCTTAGAGACAGAGCCAGAATTTGACAATTTCTCACTGCTTCTTCTATTACCACTCAGGATTAAGATTTCGTTGTCTCTCATCCTGATTGGTATCCTCCTGAAAACTGTCCTTAACATAATGGCCAGAGAACACTTTGAGAATACAAACCAGATGAATTACATGACTTCAATGTCTTCCCCTGTCATCAAAGTTGAAGCTGAAGCTCTTACAGTGCTGGAAAGGAGCTGCATGATTACCCTCCATGTTATATACTTGGACTCATTTCTCTGACCTCTTCTCCTTGCTTGCTCTTTTCCAAACACCTTGTACTCTTTAGTCCTTGGTGTTGGTAAAAAAAACAAAACAAAACAAAAACAAAAACAAATACAGTAGCAGACATTTTCACTTGCTGTTCACATTGCCTAAATTGCAGTTCTCTTCAGTATCTACATTACTCGTCCATTCTCTTTTATAGGTCTTTTCTCAAATATCACCTTCTCCATTTTCCTTGGGCTTCCTGATAGCTCAGTTAGTAAAGAATCTGCCTGCAATGCAGGAGACCCTGGTTCAATTCCTGGGTGGGGAAGATCTGCTGGAGAAGGGGTAGGCTACCCATACCAGTATTCTTGGGTTTCCCTTGTGGCTTAGCTGGTAAAGAATCTGCCTGCAATGCAGGAGACCTGGGTTTGATCCCTGGGTTGAGAAGATCCCCTGGAGAAGGGAAAGGCTACCTGCTCCAGTATTCTGACCTGGAGAATTCCATGGACTGTATAGTACATGGGGTTGCACAGTCAGACACAACTGAGCGACTTTCACTACTCACTCATAGTTTTCTTATAATAACCTGCAACCCCACTGATACACCCTACCTCCTTAGAAATCTCTCTTTGCTGTAGAATCTATTGAATGAATGAATATAATGAATTATATCAAATTAAAAAAAACATAAACTGTAAACACTTATTGAGTGATGGGGTCACTAGGATATGAAAAAGAAGTGTAAGTTCAGGCTTTACCATTTACGATCCATTCTCTCAGGTCTGCTGTGGTATATCCATGTATAAAGAACACACTTAGATAAGACTAATTAATAGCTTAAATTTTTTAGGATCTCAATAATCTAGGAATAGAGGAGAACTTTCATAATTTGTTAAAGATTATCTATAAAAAATCGATAGCTAATGTCATACTTAATGGAGAGAAACTAAGTTTTTGCACTAAGATTAAAAAAAAGGCAAGGATGTCTCCCATTATTATCACTTCAGTATTGTGCTTTAAGCCCTTGATAATGCAATGAGGCAAGGCAAGGAGATAAGAGGTGTACAGATTGTGAAGGAAGACGTAAAATTGTCTTTGTTCACAGATGACATGATCATCGATGTAGAAAATAAAAGAGTTGACCAAAAACTCCTAGAACTAATAAGTGATGGTGGTAAGGTGGTGGGATAAAAGGTAATATATGAAAGGTAATTGCTTTCTTATATACAAAAAATAAACAAGGGAATAGATTAAAAAAAAAAACACTGTTTACATTAGCACCACCAAAAATGAATAACTTCAGTATAAATCTGATAAAACCATGTACAAAACCTCTATTGTTTTCCTCAATAGGTGGAAAACTACAAAACCCTGATGAATGAAATCAAAGAATAAATAAATCAAGAGAGATTGCATGTTCATGATAGGAATACTCAGTATTACCAAAATACTAGTTTTTTCCCAATGTAATCTGTAGAAATTCAGTGCAATTCCAATCACAATCCCAGCAAGTTATTTTATGGATATTTTCATATTGATTCTAAAATTTCTTTTTGGTCTTTTAAAAAAATTAGTTTATTTTAATTTGAGGCTAATCACTTACAATACTCTGGTGGGTTTTGCCATACATTGACATGAATCAGCCATGGGTGTACATGTGTCCCCCATCCTGAACCCCCCTCCCACCTCCCTCCCCATCCCATCCCTCTGGGTTGTCCCAGTGCACCAGCCTTGAGTTTTCTGCTTCATGCATCGAACTTGGACTAATCATCTATTTCACATATGGTAATATACATATTCCCTTGCTATTCTCTCAAATTATCCCACTCAGCCTTCTCCCACAGAGTCCAAAAGTCTTTTCTTTACATCTGTGTCTCTTTTGCTGTCTTGCATATAGGGTCATCATTACCAGCTTTAAAAATTCCATATCTGTGCGTTAATATACTGTATTGGTGTTTTTCTTTCTGACTTCATTTTTTATAGTAGACTCCAGTTTCATCTGCCTCATTGGAACTCACTCAATGGGTTCTTTTCTATAGCTGAGTAATTCTCCATTGTGTATATGCACCACAACTTTCTTATCTGTTCATCTGCCGATGGACATCTAGGTTGCCTCCATGTCCTGGCTGTTGTAAACAGTGCTGTGATAAACACTGGGGTACATGTGTCTCTTTCAGTTATGGTTTCCTTGGTGTGTATGTCCAGCAGTGGGATTGCTGGGTCATATGGCAGTTCTATTTCCAGTTTTTTAAAGAATCTTCACATTTTTCTCCATAGTGGCTGTACTAGTTTGCATTCCCACCAAGTATAAGAGGGTTCTCTTTTCTCCATACCCTCTCCAGCATATATTGTTTGTAGACTTTTTGATAGCAGCCATTCTGACCGGTGTGAGATGATATATGAAGAGGCAAAAAACCCAGAATATCTATTACCTTATTGAACGAGGACAAAGTTGAAGGAATATTACCCACCTTGAAAATTTACTTTGAAGGTACAGTATCAAGACAGCGTGATATTGGTGAAAAAACAAATAGATCAATGGAACAGAATAAAGAGCCCCAAAATGAACCTACATGAAACAGTCAACTCATCTTTGACAAAAGAACAAAGGCAATATAATGGAGCAAAGATAGTCTTTTCAACAAATAGGGCTAGAAAAATTGAATATCCATTAAAAAAAAAAAAGGAATCTAGACACAGACTTCACATCCTTCATAAAAATTAGCTCAAAATGAGACCTTAATGTACAACACAGAACTATAAAACTCCTAGAAGATAACGTACGAGAAAACCTAGATGACCTTGGGTATGGCAATAACTTTTAAGACATAACCCCAAAGGCACAATCCATGAAAGAAAGAGTTGATAAGCTCTGTTCAGTTCAGTCACTCAGACCTGTCCTACTATTTGCGACCCCATGGACTGCATCATGCCAGGCCTCCCTGTCCATCACCAACTCCTGGAGTTCACTCAGACTCACATCCATCGAGTCAGTGATGCCATCCAGCCATCTCATCCTCTGTCGTCCCCTTCTCCTCCTGCCCCCAATCCCTCCCAGCATCAGACTGTTTTCCAATGAGTCAACTCTTCACATGAAGTGGCCAAAGTACTGGAGTTTCAGTTTTAGCATCATTCCTTCCAAAGAAATCCCAGGGCTGATCTCCTTCAGAATGGACTGGTTGGATCTCCTTGCAGTCCAAGGGACTCTCAAGAGTCTTCGCTAACACCACAGTTCAAAAGCATCAATTCTTTGATGCTCAGCATTTTTTATAGCACAACTCTCACATACATAGGTGACTACTGGAAAAACCATAGCTTTGACTAGACGGGACCTTTGTTGGCAAAATTGTGTCTCTGCTTTTTAATGTGCTCTCTAGGTTGGTCATAACTTTTATTCCAAGGGGCAAGCATCTTTTAATTTCATGGCTGCAGTCACCATCTGCAGTGATTTTGGAACCCCCCCAAAATAAAATCTCTTACTGTTTCTGTTGTTTCCCTGTCTATGTGCCATGAAATGATAGGAACAGATGCCATGATCCTAAGTTTTATGAATGTTGAGCTTTAAGCCAACTTTTTCACTCTCCTCTTTCAGTTTCATCAAGAGGCTCTTTAGTTCTTCGCTTTCTGCCATAAGCGTGGTGTCATCTGCATATGTGAGGTTATTGATATTTCTCCTGGAAATCTTGATTCCAGCTTGTGTTTCTTCCAGTCCAGCGTTTCTCATGATGTACTCTGCATATAAGTTAAATAAGCAGGGTGACAATATACGGCCTTGATGTACTCATTCCCCAATTTGGAACAAGTCTGTTGTTCCATGTCCAGTTCTAACTGTTGCTTTTTGACCTGTATACAGATTAATCAGGAGGCAGGTGAGGTGGTCTGGTATTCCCATCTCTCTCAGAATTTTCCACAGTTTGTTGTGATCCATACAGTCGAGTTGGAGAAGGCAATAGCACCCCACTCCAGCATTCTTGCCTGGAGAATCCCATGAACAGAGGAGCCTGGTAGGCTGCAGTCCATGGGGTCACTAAGAGTTGGACACAACGGAGCAACTTCACTTTCACTTTTCATTTTCATGCATTGGCGAAGGAAATGGCTAACCCATTCCAGTGTTCTTGCCCAGAGAATCCCAGGGATAGGGGAGCCTGGTGGGCTGCTATCTATGGAGTCGCATAGAGTCGGACGTGACTGAAGTGACTTAGCAGCAGGAGCATACAGTCAAAAGCTTTGGCATAGTCAATAAAGCTAAAGTAGATGTTTTTCTGGAACTCTCTTGCTTTTTCAATGATCTAGTGGATGTTGGCAATTTGATCTCTGGCTCCTCTGCCTTTTCTAAATCCAGCTTGAACATCTGGAAGTTCACGGTTCATGCACTATTGAAGCCTGGCTTGGAGAATTTTGAGCATTATTGTGCTAGCATGTGAAATGAATGCAATTGTTTGGTAGTTTGAACATTCTTTGGCATTGCCTTTCTCTGCGATTGGAATGGAAACTGACCTTTTCCAGTCCTGTGGCCACTGTTGAGTTTTCTTCACAGTCCAACTCTCACATCCATACATGACCACTGGAAAAACCATAGCCTTGACTAGACAGACCTTTGTTGGCAAAGTAATGTCTCTGTTTTTCAATATGCTATCTAGGTTGGTCATAACTCAGCCATCCAACCCTTGCAACCTCTGTTGTCCCTGTCTCCTCCTTCCTTCAATCATTCCTTGTTTCGGGTGCTTTTTCAATGAGTCAGTTCTTCACGTGAGATGGCCAAAGTATTGGAGCTTCAGCTTTGGCATCAGTCCTTCCAATGAATATTCAGGACTGATTTCCTTTAGGATGGACTGGTTGGATTTCCTTGCAGTCCAAGGGACTCTCAAGAGTCCTCCAACACCACAGTTCAAAAGCATCAGTTCTTCGGTGCTCAGCTTTCTTTATAGTCCAACTCTCACATCCATATGTGACTACTAGAAATACCATAGCTTTGACTAGATCGATTTTTGTTGTCAAAGTTATGTCTCTGCTTCTTAATATGCTGTCTAGGTTGGACATAGATTTTCTTCCAAGGAGTATGCATGTTTTAATTTCATGGATGCAGTCACCATCTCCAGTGATTTTGGAGCCCACAAAATAATGTCTGTCACTGTTTCCACTGTTTCCCCATCTATTTGCTATGAAGTGATGGGACTGGATGCCATGATCTTTGTTTTTTTTTTAACGGTTGAATTTTAAGCCAACTTTTTCACTCTCTTCTTTCACTTTCTTTTTTTAAATTAATTATTTTATTTTAATTGGAGGCTAATTACTTTACAATATTGTAGTGGTTTTTGCCGTACATTGACATGAATCAGCCACTCCTTTCACTTTCATCAAGAGGCTCTTCAGTTCCTCTTTGCTTTCTGCCATAAGGGTGTTTTCATCTGCATATCAGAAGTTATTGATATTTCTCCCCAAAATCTTGATTTTAGGTTGTGCTTCATCCAGCCTGGCAATTCTTATGATGTACTCTACATAAAGTTAATTAAGCAAGGTGATGATATGCAGCCTTAACATACTCCTTTCCCTATTTGGAAATAGTCTGTTGTTTCATGTCTGGTTCTAACTGTTGTTTCTTGACCAGACCTGTGGTCTGGTATTCCCATCTCTTTAAGAATTTTCCACAGTTTGTTGTGATCCACACAGTCAAAGGCTTTGACCTAGTCAACAAAGCAGAAGTAGATGTTTTTCTGGAACTCGCTTTTTCGATGGCCCAACGGATGTTGGCAATTTGATCTCTGATTCCTATGCCTTTTTAAAAACCAGCTTGAACATCTGGAAGTTCACGATTCATGTACTGTTGAAGCCTGACTTGGAGAATTTTGAGCGTTACTTTGCTAGCGTGTGAGATGAGTACAATTGTTTGGTAGTTTGAACATTCTTTGGCATTGCCTTTCTTTGGGATTGGAATGAAAACTGACCTTTTCCAGTCCTGTCACCGCTGCTGAGTTTCCAGATTTACTGGCATGTTGATTGCAGCACTTTCACAGCATCATCTTTCAGAATTTTAAATAGCTCTGCTGGAATTCCATCACCTCCACTAGCTTTGTTTGTTCTGATGGTTCCTGAGGCCCGTTTGACTTCAAACTCCAAGATGTCTGGCTCTAGGTGAGTGATCACCCCATCATGGTTATCTGGGTCATTAAGATCTTTTTTGTATAGTTCTTCTGTTTATTCTTGCCACCTTATTTTAATATCTTGTGCTTCTGTTAGGTCCATACCTCTGCTCTCTGTTTTCTTTTTTACCTTTTTATTTCTCACACTTTGAACCAACAATGATTAAGAATCTGAGCCCCCAGGGAAGCCCAAGAATGAAAAGAACTCAGATGACCCAAATATTTTTCTCTTGCAAAGTATGGAGAATATGGGGGAAAATGAAATTTGGGAATTTGTTTTTGTTCCTTTTCCTCCACCTTTTTGGTCAGTTACCTTAGTTCTTCATCTCACTTTTTCTTTCTCACCTGGCTTTAGAAGGGAGCTAATTAGATGGACTACACAGTGTTGTAGAAGGAAATGGCAACCCACTCCAGTATTCTTGCCTGGAAAATTCCATGGACAGAAGAGCCTGGTGGACCACAGTTCATGGGGTTGCAAAGAGTTGGACACAACTGAACGTGAGCACATACATGGTATTGGAGTAGATTGCTAGAAGGGAGCAAGTTCCAAACAACTTTAAAAAGTGGCTACATGGAATTATCTTCAAAAGAAATGGTCCACCCACTTTCCCTAATTACACTGTGAAATGGATTCCCTGTTTCTAAAACAGTGGACCTATGTTCAGCTGACAGGGAGGATGGAGGTTTATCCCAGTGCATGTATATATGTGTTTGTGTGTATTTGTCTGTGTATGTCTTAAAATTACATGTATTTAATGCCTAATGAAAATATCTCAGGTGGTCTCCTACTTTCATGCATTTTCTTTAATTTTGCTTGTAAAATTGTGACCATTTTTTCAATTCAAATAGACGAGAACCTTAAAAATTAATTAAAAAGACATTCTCAGTAGTCTAAGGGTCAGGGTGACTTGGAAGAGAAAATTAATGAATGGTGAGATAACAGTGCTGGTATGCTTGGCTACTGTGACACTGTCCATTTGAGTTTCTTTTACTTGAATTTACAAGCTACTATATAACTCAAGAGAAAGACTGATAATTAGTAATATTCTGCTTGCTTTTTATATCACCTCTTGAAGACTATTTTGAGTAATTATTTTGAAGGTCATAAGAAGGAACTTTCATGATCTAACTTTTAAACAAGTAGGGTTGCAACATAGAGCTATGACTAAAAATTAAAAAGAAGTTTGAAATGACCTGTTTGTTTTGGTTTCTCTTTTTAAGAGATGTTTTCTTGGAGTATAGTTACTTTAGAGTGTTGTGTGTGTACTATAAAGCAGGGTGAGTCAGCTATAGGTACACATGTATCCCCTTTCTAGAATTTCCTTCCCATTTAGGTCACCATAGAATATTGAATAGAGTTCCCTGTGTATACAGTCGGTTCTTACATGTGCTTGTGTTCAGTTGCTCAGTTTTGTCTGACTCTCTGCAACCCCATGGACGATAGCCCGCCAGGCTTCTCTGTCCATGGGATTATTCAAGCAAGAATACTGGAATAGATTGCCATTTCCTTCTCCAGGAGATCTTCCTGCCCCAGGGACCAAACCCCCCTCTCCTGTGTCTCCTGCGTTGTCAGGCAGATTCCTTACCACCGAGCCACCTAGGAAGCTCCACCGGAGGTTCTCATTAGTCATCTATTTTATACATAGTCAATAGTGTATGTCTGTCAGTACCAATCGCCCATTTCATCCCACCTCCCACATCTCAGTCCAGGTGTCTGTCAATAAAATGAATCACTTTTCAGTCAAGTGGGTGGTCAGCAATATAATTTTTTAAAGATGGGAAGCTGAAAAACGCTGTTGCCAAACAGCATCTGCAGTATTAACATCTATATGGAACATCTTTCTTTTTCCAAAGGGATGCAGATGAGAAGAATGAGGGCAGGAAAATGCACCTGAATAAAGCTTTTCTAAATGATGGAACAGAGAACATTCCCAGAGGCAAGTCAAGTTCAACCCAAGAACAACTCTCTCAGTGCTTTCACAACTAGTTAAAACACAAGACCAATACTACCTCAGCTCTCAAATCAGTGCTGAAATCCAGCAGAAGGTTGTTAATATTGATATGGTTAATATACATCAAATAGGATTCCTTTAATTTTCTGAATCGAAAAATTCTGCACAGTGTTGACATTTCCTTACTGAACTCCCAAGATTGTTTGGTTTCAAAGGCTGTTGGGCTCAAGACGCATTTTGTTTTAAATAATCCTTCATAAAAAATTCAGCTTCAGTCTAATATGATTGAAACTCAGCTTGAGTGTGTTTTATAATGCATTGAACTGGAAAGACTATGGGCATTGAATTATTCAAAACATGGTAGGCAAAGGAGTGATATGTGGGGAGGAGGTGATCAAAGAAATCAGTGAGACTTGATATATCTTGTTATCTCATTTTATTTACCTTTTAGAACTCCTCCAAATATTAGAGAAAAGAAATCAATATCAATTTTCACCTCTGTCACGTTCCACATTTCAATTATTAATGCATGTCAAATTTGACCACAGTTCTCTATACCACCTGCTTTGCAATAATATTTCTGAGCCTTTATTAAAAATGTAAAATTGTCATTGAATTTCCAAATATGATTCTCCAGTGGCTAATTCGGCTTGTTTTATTAATAAGTGAGTTCTGGTGAGTAATACTAATTTAATACGCCTGTATGTAAGATTAAATTATAAATTATTTCAGCTGAAGGTGATGAGATATGACTGTGATGTGGTTTTTGGGCAATCACCTTCCTGAATAAACCCTGCAAGCACACAATTCTTGGAAGAAGCCAGTACTATAGATAGTAGCAAATCTGATATTATTTTGCATGTCTCCTTTAGCAGGGGAATGCACAGACACATACATACAAACATGATGGGTGAAAAAGCACACTTGCATACCTTAGATGTTTGCATTAATTTCTGAATACAATTCTCCAGGAAGAAAAAGGCTTTACTAATGATTTGTATTTTTATAGTTTATTATTTTATCCATAATAAAACACTTCAGGAAATCCTTGCTGTTTTGTTGTTCATGGAATCCTTTCAATTTTGAGATGCTGAATGTAAACTGGGGCTTCCCTGCTGGCTTAAAATCCACCTGCAATGCAGGAGATCTAGGTTTACCTCCTGGGTTGAAAAAATCCCCTGGAGAAGGGAATGGCAACCCACTCCAGTATTCTTGCCTGGAGAATCCGAGTCCCATGGACAGAAGAACCTGGTGGGCTATACTCTATGGGGTCGCAAAGAGTCATAACTAAGCACACATGCACAAATGTAGATAGAAATAATTATTATAGTCCTTGGCCGTGAAAGACTAAGTTACAGAGAACCTGGTGACTGGAGGTGAGAGATGCCATGCAATTCTTCTCTGCCCTGGAGACCATTAAAATATCACTGTGAACCCAATTAAGACTGGAAACCTGCCATCAAGAAACTAGCTATCTTTTGTTTATAATAAAAGTAGAGAACAGTGGGGAACCTTGACTGAGTGAGTGTGTGAGACTTGCTCTGTTTTGTACAATAAGCCAGAAACAATACCTGAAATAGCCTCAGGCCTTTTGTCTTTTGTATCACGCTCTTTCTTTTATTGCTCCTGATCAATTACACTTAAATCAACAAGAGTCGCTTCAACATTTTGACAGTTTTGTTCCCCATACCCTCAAGCATTTTAAAAGAGTTATTGAGATAAAACTATTGCAAAAATTACTCCCTCCAAATTTTTTTAGAGTAGTATCAATGAAGGTAACTTAGAGGGGAAAGAAAAGACCCCTTGAGTTCCTGGCTTACCATTCTAAACTCTGGGGCAAGCATAAACCTTCATAGCAAAACTAGTTTGCACTTAGTTGAGAATTGCTTTTCATAGTCTTGTTTAATAAGTAAACGGAGACTTTACTTCCCTATAAACTCTTTCCAAAAAGTAAATACAATTTATTACTCATAAGAAATGATGAAATTTATGTTTTTTGAATAGATATTTGTATATACATACATATGTGTTCAGTTCAGTTCAGTTCAGTCGCTCAGTCGTGTCCAACTCTTTGCGATCCCATGAATCGCAGCACGCCAGGCCTCCCTGTCCATCACCATCTCCCGGAGTTCACTCAGACTCACGTCCATCGAGTCGGTGATGCCATCCAGCCATCTCATCCTCGGTTGTCTCCTTCTCCTCCTGCCACCAATCCCTCCCAGCATCAGAGTCTTTTCCAATGAGTCAACTCTTGGCATGAGGTGGCCAAAGTACTGGACTTTCAGCTTTAGCATCATTCCTTCCAAAGAAATCCCAGGGCTGATCTCCTTCAGAATGGACTGGTTGGATCTGCTTGCAGTCCAAGGAACTCTCAAGAGTCTTCTCCAACACCACAGTTCAAAAGCATCCATTCTTCAGCACTCAGCTTTCTTCACAGTCCAACTCTCACATCCATACACGACCACAGGAAAAACCATAGCCTTGACTAGACGGACCTTAGTCAGCAAAGTAATGTCTCTGCTTTTGAATATGCTATCTAGGTTGGTTATAACTTTTCTTCCAAGGAGTAAGCGTCTTTTAATTTCATGGCTGCAGTCACCATCTGCACTGATTTTGGAGCACAGAAAAATAGAGTCTGACACTGATTCCACTGTTTCCCCATCTATTTCCCATGAAGTGATGGGACTGGATGCCATAATCTTCGTTTTCTGAATGTTGAGCTTTAAGCCAACTTTTTCACTCTCCTCTTTCAGTTTCATCAAGAGGCTTTTTAGTTCCTCTTCACTTTCTGCCGTAAGGGTGGTATCGTCTGCATATCTGAGGTTATTGATATTTCTCCCGGCAATCTTGATTTCAGCTTGTGTTTCTTCCAGTCCAGCGTTTCTCATGATGTACTCTGCATAGAAGTTAAATAAGCAGGGTGACAATATACAGCCTTGACGTACTCTTTTCCTATTTGGAACCAGTCTGTTGTTCCATGTCCAGTTCTAACTGTTGCTTCCTGACCTGCATACAGATTTCTCAAGAGGCAGGTCAGGTGGTCTGGTATTCCCATCTCTCTCAGAATTTTCCACATATAGATTATATATATAGATATGTAAAGCTACTATGTACAGTACTAAAACTTGCATTTTCTTTACTTACCAAGAATGAACAATGACTTGATCTCTAAATACAGTAGAGCACCAGATCATAGAAGATTCATAACAAATATTTTATTTGACATCATGATGAATTCACTGTTTAGGTATAAAGAGGGAATACCTTCAGTTTTCCTCTTTGTTGAATCTAGTTATTATGTCCTGGACAGAGGGATTTTTCTTGATTTAATCTATAATGTTCATCTTCCTTAAGATGAAAATTGACAACTTCAGTAGGCAAAAGCACTATTTTGATTCAACTGAATTAATGTTTCTAGTGTCAACCCAAAGTTTAATAGGATTTTCTCTGCAGCTCCACAATCTGAAAATGATAAGCATCTCACCAGAGTTTCACAGCACTCAGTTATCTATTTAGTGGAAATGGATATTCAAAATACCATGCTTCTCTAATATCTTCTTTGACTTAATCAACAGGCAACTACTGAGTTAAGACTGTCTTATACTTGCTTTAAAAATATATTAGTAGTAAAACTTAATATGCCAGGCCTTAGTATGGCCTGACTTGGAAATTTAGTTTCAGAGGATTTTGTGAATATAGCAAGGAAAGAGGACCTTGGTATATCTTATTCCCACAGGCACACAATAAATATTTGCTTAACAGAGAATAATGAGTATATAGTGTAGGAGAGAACCTGACAGATGATTAACATTACTGAATGACAGCAATGCCCAAACTCATCTGTGATCAAACAGTATGAAGTATCCTCCTAAGGATAAACTTACTACAAATAAGATGTGAAAATTCAATTATGGAGATACTCTCAGTTTCAGTTCTGATATGCAAAAATCTTGGAAGTTGTCACTGTGTCCTTACAAGATAATGCTGTACAAACTGAAAATCAGTGACTTCTCTCAGATGTGTCAGCGAACTGAGGTTGCTGAGTAAAGTGCCAACCCAGAGTCTGGGGAAATAGCAGATCCAACAAAGATTTGCTTACCTCGAGTAGAAGTGGCTGCAGGCATCATTGGGAGGAAAACTTAAAAAATCTCTAGAGTCTGAGTATGGACAGCATGAGACTGGGTGGGTGCAGTCTTAGGGCCCTCCATACTTCTGGGGCCTTTACCGCCAGGAATCCTACCAGGGTGTGCTAGTGAGTGAGAATCAGAGGAAGATTGCCACCCCCTCAAGCCTCTGGCAACAGAGGGAAAAAATATCATTATGATATATACCCAGAGAGCTCTTCATAGCAAAGACCCATTCTTTGTACACAGCTGGCAACTGTACACAGTGGAAATAAAAGCCTTCCTCCCATGCTGGTTTCCTCTAGCTCTCTGTTTACCTAAGGACAGGGACTCATAGTTAATGGGGCTAGAGATTTAAGGAAATAGAAACACTGAAGTCAGAGAAGAAGGTAAGGGATGGAGGGCTTAAACAAAATGAAACAAAACTTATACCCCTGGAAATATACTTCTAAATATCACAGCCCAGAGACACAGGCCCAGTGAAAGACTTTCTATAATCTTTCTATAAGATTGTAGAAAAACCTTGTCTGTCACAACTTAGCACCACACTAATAAGTTCTAGTGTTATATGGTAACAATGGATTGCAGTTGAAAGAGTCACAAGACAGACTCTGAGGGAAAATATTCAGGGAAACCCAAGGGCTGTAACAGGGAGACAAAACCAAGGATACTAGGGTTGAAGACTCTGGTACCTACAGCTATAGCAAGCATTAAACACAGCCCCAGTGCTCAACAGATTAGGGCAAATCCTCAGACTGATGGCCCATTTACCTTGGATCCTATTACCTGATGCGGCATGTCTGACTTTTAGTGAATAATTACAAGCCATGCCAAGAAGAAAGAGAAAAACACATAGAGGAGACAAACATCAGAAAAGACTGATGTGACTCTAGTGTCAGATTATCACACATGGAATTTACCTAAGATTAATGTGGTAAGAGTTCTAATGGAAAAGTAGGCTATATTCAAGAAGAAATGAGTGATAAAACAGAGAAAGAAACTTTAGGAAAGAATATAAGAAAATACTAGAAAAAGCAAAATAGCAGAAATTAAGTGTTCCTTTGATAAACTCATCATTAGATGACATAGCCAAGGAAGGAATCAGTGAATTGGATGATATGTCAATAGAAAATTTTCAACCTAAGATACAACTACAAGTATCACTATAATTGGAATGCCAGAAGAAGGAAGGAACGAAGGGAGAGCAGAAGAAATATTGGAAGTAATAACGGGTGATATTTTTCCAAAATTAGTAACAGACATCAAAATGCAGATACAGAAAGTCCAGACAGCACAAAACAAGGTAAGTACCAGAAAGAGAAAGAAGAAATAATCAACATACCTAGGAGAAGGCGATGGCAACCTACTCCAGTGCTCTTGCCTGGAAGATCCCATGGACGGAGGAGCATGGTAGGCTGCAGTCCATAGGGTCGCTAGAAGTCAGACACGACTAAGCGACTTCACTTTCACTTTTCACTTTCATGCATTGAGAAGGAAATGGCAACCCACTCCAGTATCTTTGCCTGGAGAATCCCAGGGATGGGGGAGCCTGGTGGGCTGCCGTCTATGGGGTCTCACAGAGTTGGACACGACTGAAGTGACTTAGAAGCAGCAGCAGCCATCATATCATATTCAGACTGCTGACAATGAAAGACAAAGAGACAGCTCAAGGAAGCCAGAGAGTGTTTCAATCCTGCTTTATCTAAATAGTGCAGAGGAGAAAAAGTTGTTTTCTGTCTACCCATGTTAGGCTTACTGGTTCAGTTCAGTTCAGTCGCTCAGTCGTGTCCAACTCTTCCCGACCCCATGAATCGCAGCACGCCAGGCCTCCTGTTCATCACCATCTTCCGGAGTTCACTCAGACTCACATCCATCAAGTCTGTGATGCCATCCAGCCATCTCATTCTCTGTCGTCCCCTTCTCCTCCTGCCTGCAATCCTTCCCAGTATCAGAGTCTTTTCCAATGAGTCAACTCTTGGCATGAGGTGGCCAAAGTACTGGAGTTTCAGCTTCAGCATCATTCCTTCCAAAGAAATCCCAGGGCCGATCTCCTTCAGAATGGACTGGTTGGATCTCCTTGCAGTCCAAGGGACTCTCAAAAGTCTTCTCCAACACCACAGTTCAAAAGCATCAGTTCTTCGGCGTTCAGCCTTCTTTACAGTCCAACTCTCACATCCATACATGACCACAGGAAAAACCATAGCCTTGACTAGATGGACCTTAGTCGGCAAAGTAATGTCTCTGCTTTTGAATATACTATCTAGGTTGGTCATAACTTTTCTTCCAAGGAGTAGGCGTCTTTTAATTTCATGGCTGCAGTCACGATCTGCAGTGATTTTGGAGCCCCCCAAAATAAAGTCTGACACTGTTTCCCCATCTATTTCCCATGAAGTGATGGGACCGGATGCCATGATCTTCGTTTTCTGAATGTAGAGCTTTAAGCCAACTTTTTCACTCTCCTCTTTCACTTTCATCAAGAGGCTTTTTAGTTCCTCTTCACTTTCTGCCATAAGGGTGGTGTCATCTGCATATCTGAGGTTATTGTTGGGTCCCTATAAATTAGACTGACAACAAACAGGTTAACAAGAGAAAAAATAACTTTATCAATATGTGCATTGAGCATGTACCCATGGGTGCTCAGTAATGAGTAACTCAAAGAGATGGTTAGACCTTGGGCTTATATAGCATCTTAACAGAGGAACAATGGGTTCTAGAGAAGTGACAAGACAAAGGAAAAGGACTTTGAATTCCTAGGGTGGCATTTTGTGGAAAGGTAGACTCAGGGGGAAACTAATGAAAGATGAAGGTTAGTTTTAAAAATTTGTTATGTAGATTCCTCTGGTGCAGTCTCTGGGTCTGGTGTTGTCTTTTGTGATTAACTTCTGTTCTAGTAGAGAAGGGAGGGAGAACACCTTTACAAATTTACATCCTGCTTTTAGACAGAATAGGGAGGGCAGAAAGATCTTTACTTGTGTTTGTTTTTGTTACCTTCAGCTAAGAATAATCATTATGGCAAAGTGGCTTATATTAGGGTGGTATATTCTACTCCTCTTACTAGGGAAAAGGAGAAAATTACAGGAGACTTCTCATCAGAAACTTTGTAAGCAAGAACAGATGGAGTGAAATATTTAAAAAGTATTAAAAGGAAAACACACTAACCTCAATTTGATGTCCAGAGAAGCTACCCTGGAAAAATAAAAGAGAAATAAAGACTTTCTCAAACACATACTTTGTGGAGATTCATCACCAGCAGACTTGCCCTGCAAAAAAAAAATAATAAATAAAGACAAATTCTACAGAGAGAAGGAAATGATACAGATCACAAACTCAGAATCTCCATAAAGCAGAGCACTGGATAATTAAATGGAAACAAAATCTATTTCTTATTCTTAATTGATGTAAAAGAACTGTTCAAATTAACAGCAACTATGTATTGAATGATTAAAAAACATTGAAGATAGTCTGTTATAAACCACTTGCACAACACTTGAAATATTATAGTATCATTTAAAGGTGGGTTTAGATTAGTTAAAAATGTGTATTGTAAACTCTAGAGCAACTACTAAAATTTTTTTAAAGTATAATTGATGCACTAAGAGGAGATAAATGGAATTATAAAAATTAGAGAAAGCAGGAAAGGGAGATTCCATTGTATAAAAAGATTGGAAGACTGACATTGTTTTATTCAAAACAAAAGCAAGTTGAATCGAGAGGATACAGACGCATGAGGTTTTTTTCTGGTTATATGTAAACCTTCGTCTCCTACTTTCCCCTTGCCTCACAGCTGGGGTGAAAGACTCAATCATCCACAAAATAGTTGGTGGTCTTTTGATTAAAAACCTTATGTAAACAAAGTAGGATTATTTTGATACCATTACTATCTCTGCAATGTGTGACAGAGATTGAACGATTGAAAAAGTTGGGGGAAGGCAGAGGCTATAAAAATGATTCTGAAAAGGAAAAACCATTTACACTTAAAATGATAGTTCGGAAGGTAAAAAATCCAGTCAACAAGGAAGTTATCTAATCTTTGCGATGGCAAACTTCCAACGTGATTATTTTCCATTCATTTGCCTGCCTGGTAGACTGAGTAGAATCATAGAGGATCTCATTCAGATGAAACTGGCTGTTGCTGTGGACATAGGCCAGGTCTAAACTGCTCGAGTGCTTCTGCGAGTCCCAGAGGGTGGGATTTGGAGAAGAAGGAAGGGAGAGGGCAAGGCCAGGAAAGGGAATCCCACTGTGTTGCCTGAGCTGTGGGCCAGAATAAACAATGTGCTGTGACCTATTTAGCAAATGAAAACCCAAACCAGAGAAAGCAGCCAAGGTCAGGGACACACATCCCCTCCTGCTGAGATGATTTGGGATGCTCAGAACAAGAAAATGAATAGCTCACATAAGGGAGTTTCCTTGAACTCCCCTGGCAATAAATCACCAACTGTAGTGAAGTTTCTGCCTCTCTAAAACTTCGTTAAATAAATGGCAGTGGCAAGCTGGGATTCGGTTTATAGGTTTATATGTGGTTTTATTATTATTTTTTTTAGACAAAAGGCAAATCAGCAGAAGAATTTTTCCTGGCTTATCCTGTTTATGTTTGAGCCTAGATGGTCTTCCTCTCTTCCAAGGTCACCAGGAACCTCTAAAACCAGACTCACTTCAGAGGTATCCTGGTGAAATCTTTGAGCTTGAAGGTTATTTCACAGTGCATGTTTCCTAGATGATTTTGTGACCTGAAGTTAATTGTACTCAAGACTTTGTGCTCAACAAAAGGAAGAGGAAAAAGTCAGAGTGTGTAGTCTGACATCATGAACAGCCCTCAGAATAAAGTACAGAAGGATGGTTTTAGTAGATCTCCATCTAATATCTAAGAATCAACCCATGTGTGTCTGTATGTATCTACCTACCTACGTGTCTATGTGTGTGTACTTACCATGGTCCTAATTCTGATATGCTGTAATAATAATACACAGAGAAATAATCATCAGAAAATTCACTGAAAGATTCAAAGTGACTGTCCATATATGATGGAACTAAAAGTGATAATTTTCTTCTTTATATTTTGTTGGAATTTTGCAATTTTTAAAAAACATTTTATAGCCATGATGTCCCATAGTAATAAAAGTATCAGTTTGGTTCAGTTCAGTCACTCAGTCATGTCTGACTCTTTGCGACCCCATGAATCACAGCATGCCAGGCCTCCCTGTCTATCACTAACTCCCGGAGTTCACTCAAACTCATGTCCATCGAGTCGGTGATGCCATCCAGCCATGTCATCTTCTGTTGTCCCCTTCTCCTCCTGCCACCAATCCCTCCCAGCATCAGAGTCTTTTCCAATGAGTCAACTCTTTGCATAAGGTGGCCAAAGTACTGGAGTTTCAGCTTTAGCATCATTCCTTCCAAAGAAATCCCAGGGCTGATATCCTTCAGAATGGACTGGTTGGATCTCCTTGCAGTCCAAGAGACTCTCAAGAGTCTTCTCGAATACCACAGTTCAAAGCATCAATTCTTTGGCACTCAGCCTTTTTCACAGTCCAACTGTCACATCCATACATGACCACAGGAAAAACCATAACCTTGACTAGACGGACTTTTGTTGGCAAAGTAATGTCTCTGCTTTTAAATATGCTATCTAGGTTGGTCATAACTTTCCTTCCAAGGAGTAAGCATCTTTCAATTTCATGGCTGCAGTCACCATCTGCAGTGATTTTGGAGCCCCAAAACATAAAGTCTGACACTGTTTCCACTGTTTCCCCATCTATTTCCCATGAAGTGATGGGGCCAGATGCCATGATCTTTGTTTTCTGAATGTTGAGCTTTAAGCCAACTTTTTCACTCTCCTGTTTCAGTTTCATCAAGAGGCTTTTTAGTTCCTCTTCACCTTCTGCCATGAGTGGTGTCATCTGCATATCTGAGGTTATTGATATTTCTCCCAGCAGTCTTGATTCCAGCTTGTGCTTCTTCCAGCCCAGCGTTTCTCATGATGTACTCTGCATGTAAGTTAAATAAGCAGGGTGACAATATACAGCCTTGATGTACTCCTTTTCCTATTTGGAACCAGTCTGTTGTTCCATGTCCAGTTCTAACTGTTGCTTCCTGACCTGCATATAGGTTTCTCAAGAGACAGGTCAGGTGGTCTGGTATTCCCATCTCTTTTGTAATTTTCCACAGTTTATTGTGATCCACACAGTCAAAGGCTTTGACATAGTCAATAAAGCAGGAATAGATCTTTTTCTGGAACTCTCTTGCTTTTTCCATGATCCAGCGGATGTTGGCAATTTGATCTCTGGTTCCAATGCCTTTTCTAAAATCAGCTTGAACATCTAAAAGTATAATGAGCCAAAAATATAAACCATGTGTTACCTTAAGTTTTCTAATAAAAAGAACCAAGTAGATTGATGGAAGACTCTTGAGATTCCCATGGATAGTAAGGAGATGACACTAGTCAATCCTAAAGGAAATCAACCCTGAATACTCATTGGAAGGACTGATGCTAAAGCTGAAATTCCAATACTTTGGCCACCTGATGTGAAGAGCTAACTCATTGGAAAAGACCCTGATGCTAGGAAAGATTGAAGGCAGGAGGGCAAGGGGGCAACAGAGAATGAGATGGTTGGATGGCATCACCGACTCAGGGACGTGCGTTTGAGCAAACTCTAGGAGTTAGTGAAGGATGGGGAAGCTTGGCATGCTACAGCCCATGGGGTTGCAGAGAGTCAGACACAACTGAGTGACTGAACAATCATTTTCATAATATATTTTATCTAACTCAATAAATCTGATATCATTTAAACATGTAATCTATACAGAATTATTGAGATATTCTCAATTATCTTTCCGTTAAGCCTTTACAGTTGGCTGTGTGTTTCATGCTAAATTTCTTCAGTCGTGACTCTCTTCAGTCATGTCAGGCTATGAACTATAGCCTGCCAGGCTTCTCTGTCCATGGGATTCTCTAGAAAAGAACACTGGAGTGCAGATTGCTGTTCTCTTCTCCAGGGGATCTTCCCAACCTTCCCAGTCGAACCGGGCTGTCTTAGTGTCTAGGCTGCATTGGCAGGCAGGTTCTCTACCACTGGTGCCACCTGGGAAGCCCTATGTGTTCCACACTTAGAGCAAATCTCAATTAGGAACTGGCACATTTCCAGGGACTACTGGCTACTCTTTTGGACAGTGCAGTTCTAATCTCCGGTGGCCTCGGCCTGCAATGCCTGGCAGGAGGGCTTAGGTTCCCAGCCAGAGACTGGGTTGGGTCGTGGTGGTAAAAGCAGTAGATCCTGGCCGCTAGACCAGTGCTCAGTGACAAGACCCCTGGCCCTACGGCTTTGTGAAAAAGAATTCCCACAAAGATGGAAAGTAGCGAAGCAAGTAAAGTATTCATTAGCAGGAAAAGAGCACAGTACGTGTGGATAGATACATGGGGAAATCAGGAAGAGTCCCTGAGTCACACCCTCCAGGCAGTTTGTATTACTTTTATGGAGTGTTTCTTCTGGGTTTCTTTTAGCCAGTCATTTTGATTTGCCTGGTTCACAGTCCATATTTGGTATATCTCAGGATCCTCCCATGTATGCACATGCATCTCTTACCCAAGATAGATTTTACTGAAAAGTCATCTGGGTAGAACATCCCTTGACATAACTTCCCTTTGGCCTCCAAGATTCCTTTTCTGCACATGTGTGGTTGGGGAGGTCCCCTGACTTCAGGAACAAGTAATACATGGTCTGAGCAAGTTCCAGCCTCCTCCTGTTAATTGTCCTGGTATGCTTGTCTTGGAATTTCAGTTCATAGGAATGAGTCTCTAATCACTTTACCCTGGGGCACATGTCTGACTCCTGCCTCAGTTCTACAGGAAAAATAACAAAGTTTGCATGTACTGAGTCAGGTAGATTTGTTAATACCATAATACAGTCATACAGAGAGAGAAAGTAGTAAGTGAGAATGGTAGAAATAATGTAGGTCAGTGTTTCATAAACTGTCCTATGGAACCTAGCAGTTCGATGTCAGATGAGATGTTACTGAATAGCACATCCAAAAAGTATGTTGCAAAGTCAAAGAAATGTGGATACTCTGAGAGAATAAAAATTGAAACAGTTTTTAGGCTCTAGGGCTTCTCAGACTTCAGCTAGTATGCTTGATAAGTATCTCAGAAGAAATAGGGTTTCTTATGTCCTGGACTTTTGGACAGGAGTCCTTTAGTTTTTCCTGGAACATCTTGCAGGATATATCAAACAGTTTTAAAATGAGATTTAGTGAATTAAAAAATATAAAAATATACAAGGTGAGTTGGTATTGAAATGCTGCAATTCATCAGAAATATCATGACTATCCTTTTGTATGTTTGTGTACATGTGATTTGCAGGGTGTACAATATATTGTGTATGCCTTTTCTCTCACATATTTTCACATTGTTTTAGCTTCACAATTGGTCCTGTAATGAAATGAAGAATGAATAAAATAGGGACTAGTGATTCTATTCTATATAGGGTAAAAAAATAAATAAAAGTAAGATTCTACATGCTAAGTGCCTATTGTCACATTGTTATTTGAAGATTTAGGAATTTTTGAATTTAAAGTTTATGTATCCCAGCTTTCAAATTTTCTTTCAAACTATATTATTTTTCTCTAGATTCTCATTGTAATGTTTATTTTGATGTAAATTTAATCCAGGACCTTTATATATATATATATATATATATATATATTTTTTTTTTTTTTTACTGTTTTAATTAGAATGTGTTTGGTGTAGTCTTATTTGGATTGATCCTGTTTGGGACTGTTTATACTTCCTGAACCTGGATGCCTATTTCCTTCCCCAGGTTAGGGAAGTTTTTGCCTATTGTATCTTCAAATACATTCTTTTCCTCTCTCTCTCTCTCTGTCTCCTTTTTCCTCTTCCTCCTCTTTTTCCTCTCTCCTCCTCCTCTTCTCCTTCTTCTATAATGTCAATTTTAGTGTTTAAGTTTGTCCTGAAAGTGAAAGTGAAGTTGCTCAGTCATGTCTGCAACACCATGGAGCCTACCAGGCTCCTCCATGCATGGATTTTCCAGGGAAGAGTACTGGAGTGGGTTTTCATTGCCTTCTCCAGGCTATCTTCCCAACCCAGGGATTGAACTCAGGTCTCCTGCATCACAGGCAGATGCTTTACTGTCTGAGCCACCAGGAAACTCTCCTCTTTTCTGCTGCTGCTGCTTTTCTTATTTTTCTTTTCGGCTTCAGTGATTTCCACTACTCCATCTTCCAGATCATGCATCCTTTCTTCCATATCATCTGATCTACCATTGATATTGAACGTGTCTTTTGCACTACAGTTATTGTATTTTTCATCTCCTTTTGGTTCTTCTTTATATTTTCTAACTCTTAAAAAACTTCTAACTTCTTGCTCCATTCATCCGATTTTCTCCTGAGTTCTTTGAACATCTTTATGATCATTGTCTTGAGCTCTTTATTGGGTAGATTGCTTATCTCTGTTTCATTGCCTATCTCTGCTTCATTTTGATCTTTTGGGGATTTTTCTTGTTCCTTTGTTGGGGTCATATTCTTCTGTTTCTTCCTTTTTCCTGATTTGCTGTTTTTATTTCTGTGTGTGTGATAGGTTGATTACATTTTCTGACCTTGGAGAAGTGATCTGCTGTGGGAGAAGTCCTGTGTGCAGAGCACTCTGCTGTCATTTCCAGAGCTGTATGTTCTAGGGATGTCACCTATGGGGCTACCTGGGTCCTGTTGTTTGGGCTGACTAAGTGGCTGGTCTCATAGGAGTGGTTGGCTCCCAGTCAGGTTGGTTGCCAGGCCCTGCCTTATGTGGAGGTGGCATCTGCTGACTGGCAGGCCTGGGTTAAGAGGCAACTGGTTAAGAGCCCTGGGAGTCCCAGGGCTGGTGATGGTCCACTGGTGTGCAGAGCAGCTTCTATCATGGCTGGTTGCAGGACTCTGGTTCTGTGATCTAGTGTTGACCTGCTGGTGGATAGGGCTGGTTCCTGAGTTGGCTGTCTGCAGGGACCTAGAAATCTCAAAGCTAATGTCAGCCCACTGATGGGTGGGGCTGGATCCACTGACCCAAAGCCTATGGCCCATCACATGGTCATTGTCAAACTTTCTCTTAAAAAATAAATTGAAGAACAATGGTCACATCATCCAAAACATTGTTTATATTACATTTTTTGAAACAACTTTTTTGATAGATCTGAAAAATATTAAAAGCTTTAATTACTGCTCCCTGAAAATCTGATGCCTTGTTGAACTCCAGCAAGGCTGGTGTGCTCATTGTACCTCTCTCACTAGTTTTGATAATCATGGTTGAGTCGGTCCTGCAGTCATCTGCCTTGGGCATCAGGAGAGCAGAAGTGATCAAAATGCACTCCAGTTACTTTTGCTTGTGTGCTGGTGCATGTGTGGGTGAATATGAATTGAAAAGATGTTAATAACCAACTAAGCAGAGAATGTTGATGGAAGTAGAAAAGGATTAAACTAACTTTCAGGGAACATTAGGTAAACCTGGCTCTGCATGTGTGTTTGTGCATGTATATGTGTGTGTTTGTGCATATATATGCATGTGCACACACACACATGAGAGTTCAGTCCTGTAGATGAGCTTTGGAAATCAGAAATACTTCTGTCTGCCAGTCTCAGTTCTGTTCATTTACCTGGCATGTAGAAGTGAGTTCCGTGTTTCCCCATGAATTCTTTGTAAATGTGGCAGGGATATTGGTTTGTTGTTGAATGCACGCAATAGTGTTAGCAATGGCATTTTGAAAAAGCATCAGCTCTCTGGAGCTACAGAATGACTACTCCCTTGTCTGTGATTGAATTGTAATATCTTTCACCATAAATTACCATTGGTAATCAAAGATGAGATCAATTTGCATCTCAAAATAAACCACTCACTGTGTACAGGAGTGTACATTATGCTCCCTATCTCTTAGATATGTTAATCAGAATAATTTCAGCGGTATATGGATATCCACTATTATCAGCCATCCCCTCATCATCATTTTTCATCCTTCAGTTCATCTAAAAAAAAGGGTACCTTTGGGCCAATATGCAGAGGGTAAAGAAATATTTGAGCAACTCTTTCTTCATCTTTTGGCTAGTTTTCACACTATGAAACTCAGTGATGCTTGAAGTATAGCTGGGGTGGAGGTGTGTGTGGCAGGGTGTCCTTTCTTCATAATTAATATAAGTGCAGTTACTCTAGGAATCAGATTTTCATAGGACTTCAAGGACTTTAAAGTCTTGGGCTAAGACCTCACTTAGTGCATCATTAAAAGACTAGTTTCATGCCAGTTTCCTACATAAATACCAATTGCACTTTGTTGAAATTGGCCAGAAGTATATTTCATTTCATTATACTTATAATAGGAACAGTGAAAAATCTTTCTCTTAGGCTTTTCTGTTGCTGATCTGAAATGCCTGGGAAAAAGCCTGTCTAAATCTAATCATCTAATCTACGAAAAGATTGGTCTCTTTTACTAGTTTAATAAGGGCAGTTTCGGTGTTCACTGATGCTGAGCCACTATAATGATGTTAAAGGAGGGATGTGATATCAACAGGAAAATTGCACATATACATACACTTGCACACACACATAAATGTATATAAATCTCACTGTTACCTTCTAACATTCCCCATCATTTTCAAAAGGACCCTCCCTGTGAAATAAGATAAATAGATACAAATGTATACATCATGGCTGGTGTATCTTCATATAAATACCATGTGTAAGTGATATGTGTGGGCTCTATGTGCATATTCATTAATTCATTATTTTTGTGAATTATACAGTGACTCCTCCACCGTTAGCCATATTAATGATCAGTGAGTTTCACAGTGAGGAAAATGAGTATAAGGCGAAGAGGGAAAGTTGCTTTTGTAACACTGCATTTGTAAACCTGTGAATCAGCACGTTTACCTTTTTGGTACATAATTCCTTCATCAAAATGTGGGCAGAGAACTTCACTTTTTGGCCTATGCCCATGCTCATAATTTGGGCAGAATTATTCCTCCTTTACCAAGAATGTGATCTGCATAATCCCGTTGGAGAGGCTGCCTAAAAATGCTGAAGTGATTTCGTACCACCTTGTGTTGCTGCCAGTGCAGCAACAAAATGATGATTCCTTATAGAGACCAGAGGGAATAATTTCTCTTGATACCTTAGAGATTATTTGATGAAGAATTATTAAAACCAAACAGTTATTTAAATTCCAGAGTGAACTTCAGCTCCCTTTGACTTGTGAACCTCTTCTCAAGCTCAGAAAACTCCTCTAATGTAGATAATTACACTGATGGCTGGCCTGAGAAAATAGGCCACTGAAATGGGCTTTGTGTGATTCTGTTAATTGCTGCTGTAGACAAGCAGCCTGGCCCTTTATTCATGCCTCACAAACCTTTCATCAAATGAGTAGATTATTTCTAATGCATATTAGATAGGATGAACTCATCTTCTAAGAAGGGCATTAATATATCTAGTGGGGTTTTTTTCCCCCCTAACTGAGGGAACTTGCTTTAAATGCAACTTCAGCTTAGTTTTGCTCGAGATGTGCTTTAGCATTCTTAGCATTCTGCTAACAGCCAAGTAGCAAAACAATTTATTGGTTTATGGGTTCTGATTTGATGCTGGGTACGGTTATACCATGTCAAACAAAAATGATTGCTAATATGGTGGCATATGTAGCTTACCAAGGTCATTCTGCATAAGTATGGGACATGTAACTTCTGCTTTAAGATCTGGAGAAACACTGGTGATTAAAACAGTGACCTCTCAAGTCAGAGGTCAAGGTTGAAACCATAAAAAGAAAAAAAAGAGAAAATAGTATATTAAAGCTTAGACACAAATATTACACCACTTCCTGCTCCAGGGAGGACTGAACAAGCGTGACAATGAAATGATCTTTCTAACTCAGAGGAAATATGACTCTCTTTGGAAGATAGCATACAACTAACAAAACGGAACTGATGGCAATAGGAATAGCAGAGGTTATAATGTCTGCAGGACCTAATGCTCTCATGGTTTTCTAAATTGAAGCTACGGGTTATTTTGTGATCTGGGCTTCTCATGATGAGATAGTTATACATTTCTTTGTTTGTTCCCCTATGTGCCTATGACCCAGTGGGACACAAAGCAGCCATCAGAAGCAACTGGAATTAGAGTCTTCTATTCTCTCTACATAGCAGTAGGCAGCCGTTTAACCAAGAACAGAAGAAAAAATGATTGAGCTCCATAATAGTTCATTAGAAGTGTTAGGTTACAGAAACATATACAGTGTTGTTTACAACTTTACGTTTTTACACCATAAGTGTTTCAGATAAGAGTAATTTTCATATTTTCCTCCAGAGCTGGGATATTGAGGAGGGGGTGTAGGAGGACCTTGCACAGGATGGTTAAGAGGAAGGGAGGAGACAAAATGGCAAAGAAGAAATTCGGTGACATGTTTTGGAGTTCTGGTGCCAACAGAGATGGGCTTCTAAGGCATTTAAGGCCTTAGTTCTTGCTCAGATAAGCTTTTTAAGTTCTTAAAAAGATAAGCTGAATTACATATGTATGCACATTTATATTAACATTAAGTATGGTTGTATGAGTGTGTATGTATTTGTAATGGCAGTATTGAAGCATAAATAATGTAGGTAAACATATAGGCTCAAAATGTGTTATATTTAAATGCTGCTTAAAAATGAAAGTTGTGTTTTTGGGAGCCATAGTTTCCATGTGTGTATTTGTGCATGTTTTTATGTGCAATGTATAGAATTCGTGCATATGTATACATATGTGTAAACAGTATTGCAATTTTCCCATTCTTCGTCCACCTTCATTTTCTAAAGTGGTCATTTTTAGTCACTAATTCGATACATATTGATTGGAAACTTGCCATGTGTCAGATACTGTTTTAGGTGGAATATTCGGCACTGAACACAAACCCCTCAGCTCTCACGGTGCTTTTATTCTGACAGTAATAAATCACTTTACTCAGAGGTACCCTGACTTCATAACATAGGTAGGCCTTGCTTCCTTTTACTTTCTCTCTCTAACATTCCTGAAACTAGCTGCAAAGGTTTTCATATATACTCTTGAATCATTCATTCATTTAAAAAAATTATTTATTTGACTGTGCCAGGTCTTAGTTGTGGCATGCAGGGTCTTTAGTAATGACATGTGGAATCTAGTTTCCCTGACCTGGGATTGAACCTGGGTTCCCTGTTCTTTGGAGTGCTGAGTCTTAGCCACTGGACCACCAGGGAAGCCCCTGTTGATTCATTTTCGTTCCACTCCTGCACATCTCCTGTCATTGCCCAGTGCTCACCGTTCTCATCACTACCATGTACTGTTCATGAGAAAAGGGATCTCTGTGCAAGGACTGCCCTCTGATGATTTTAAAGAGGAGTACCTAGAGGTAACTGTTTCATTTTGGATTCTTCCAAAAGATACACATGAAGGATGTGGACATAGGGAGTTTATTTGGAGGCTGATCTTAGGAAGCATAATAAGGAAGTAGAGAAGTAAGACAGGCAAGAAGGGCAAGCTAATAAATAATGCATTTAATGGGCTACTGCTAGATGACGTAAAGAGTATGCATGAGTAGATGTTACAGCTGGATTCTGTCATGAATGGGCACTAAAAGTGCACTCCCCCAAGGATTCTCTAAAAATAGGGATGAAACGTGCATCAGAATCACCTTACTCAGGGCAAAGAAGCATGCTCCAGGAGAAAGATAATGACCTCCAGTGGGGAGATGCAGAAGCCATGCACATGTTCCTGCAGGGAGCCATCCATGTCAGCGGATGACATTTGAGGAGGGCTGAGAGAAGTAGGTGGGCCACCCTCAGAGCACAGCAGCAGCGGAAGCTCACTGACCATGTGATGCCATCCTGTTTCCAGTGCTGTGTCCTACATGATCTCTCGAGTCCCAGGGAAATGTAGCCTGCTCCCTGTGCCCCAGAGAGCCTGGGAGAAAACCAGGTTATTGTCCTTAGGATCCAGAGAGGAGTTCCCTGAACTGTACATCAGGACTTATTTCCCCATCACAGTTCCTTTCCATTCACTAATGAGAAAACCAAACATTTTTCAGCAAAAAAGAAAGAAAGAAACCTTATTTAGTTATATTTCTTGTGGTTCCACCATTGTGTTTGATAATGATATTCAGACAACATGCCTGTATACAAGTTTAGGATTAAAATTGGGCCCCAATGTGTATATGGAACACGAAATATAATATATAAAGTGAAGACAATCCTATCCCATCTTACCATAGAGACTGAGAAGGAACACCAGACTCTAATCTAGAACAGATGTCATTTCTCCAAAGTTAATGCACTGTAAATGATTTCTTTCTTGAGAGAATTTTTGACACCAAAAAAGTTTAAAAATGAGAACCTTAGTAGTTGCCTGCTGCCTAGTGGTTTGACTTAAGGCCCTCGTTTAATTTATGATCCTCAGTGAAATCTCCTAGTTTCTGCTCTTCCTGGAGGTTGCAGCATAAATAGCTTTCTGGAATTTTTAGTATCACTTTTCTTGAACACTTATGTGTTCGACTCTAGCTCTCTATTCAGGGTGAAAACCAATCTCTCAGAAAGAGAGCTGTTGGCCAGGAGACCAAGCTTGCCAATGTCAGCAAGCCATCAGAGCATCCAGGATCTCGACTGCTCAAGACTCCCTCCCAGGCAGATGGCAGGAATGTCAAAGGAGGAAAGACAGTGTGCTAATGATTAACATGCTGCCCCTCAAGGAAGAAGAGCGAAGGCTTTGCAGGTCCTCTGGATTCTCGCCGTGCCTTTGGACTCAGTGTCCTCCCTGGCTTTCCTGTGGCCTTAGAGAGGGAATGCGTTTCTCATTCTCTGAGACATGCAACCCCAAAGGCAGAAAGCTGAACATATTTCACAAGTAAAGGAGTAACCGCTCCTCCATATTATTGGAACATCTCATTTCTCTCTCTCTCTCTCTTTTGGAAGCAATTAACCCAACAGACACTCAGAATTTCCTCTGAGATAAAATGTGGTGTTAAAAATGACATCTCTGTGACCCTGAATTCAGAATGTGTTTCAAAAGCAAAGATGCCAACTGAATGTCATTTCTGGAGAGAGAAATTTGTAGTTAAAAGAAAAAAAAAGTGACTGAAGAGCGCATCTAAATTAGACCAAGTCTGAAAGTTTTGGAGGTAGGTAAGGAGAGACTGAGTTTGGTTTTGGTGACTCATAAGCCATTATCCAAACCAAAAATAAAGTATTTATAGTTACTGTTAGTGATAACAATACAGTCAGATTATGTAATATGGTCTGATATAATGTAAGGTCAGAGTTTATAGATCATGTAATGCGTTTAGTTAAAGACTGCCTGAATTCTGACAACTCAATTTTCCTAAAAGTCAGCTTCACATCATTTTGGTATATAAATGTAAAGGTGCTTTGGCTGTTATTGCTCATTCTAATTGTTTCTGTGATTGTCCGTCTCTTTCATCCAGATATCTGAATATTCCCTGTCTGGCCAGTCTTATCTCCAGCCATACTCTCTCTGCCTCACCATCTAGCAAATGAGTTGCTTTGTTTAGATTTCTTGAATGAATTAATTTTCCCACTTTTGCTCATGATGTTTTCTCTAACTAGAATATGCTTCCTGTATCAAAGAGCTTTTCATATTTTATCTCAGCTCAATTATCACCTTCTTGAAGAAGCTTCTTTAAGCACCGATAACTTGCCCCACTCACCCATCTCATATTTCTGCATCCTTGATTGCTTCTTCCATTGTACTTTCAGCATTTAGCTACACATTTTTGTGTGGGTCCATTTATTTTGAAGATCCTCCAATATACTGCATGCTCCCTGAGAGCAGTCCGTGCTTGACTCATTTTGCTCTATATATGGAGTTCAGCTCAATGTCTGGTATATGCTGTACCATTAAAAAGATAAATCAGTGGCTAAATTCGCTTACAGTTTCATATCACTTGTGTCCTTTGAGTACTGTTGACCCCAGCTTTGGGCTCTATTCAGTGTCCTCAGTCCCTTATGTGTAGTTATCACATCATGAATTGGCATTAGAGTCACATCCTGCATATATTTGTTAGCAGTCCTGTTCCTGCTAACAGAAGAAATATGGGAGGCGGGGGAAGGATGCTTAGAAGAAACTGTTGGTTTTAGGGTCTCCCTGAATTGTGACACTGTCAAGATATAAGAGCACAAGGCTGAAGGAAGAATCATAGAAAAAGTTTGGATCTAGCCGGTATTGATCTAGAGAATTGGCTCTCTGGCTAGCTTCAAAACATTGTCATGTTACTTCTTCATTTATAATTTCTGGACTTGTCCCATGTTTCCTCTTTGATTGTTGGATCCTTCACATGACTCTATTTCTGGCTATCCTTTTCTACTCATCTGTAGGCTCATTGAAGTCTAGATTGGTCATTGATCCTTAGTTTTTAGAACTGAATTCTTCTGGGTTTTCTGATGTTAGTGTTCAGATCCCTTTGATGAGCCTTTTGTGTTCCTGTGCCCTTTGAATTCTGCCACTTTTAATGTTCTTCATAAACATTTTTCTCCTGATTCAAACACACTTAAATTATTTAGACATCAAATTAGAAGTTTATTATATGTAAGGTGCTTTTAAATGTGTAAAAACAAAAAGTAAGCATGAATGGAAATTCCTCATCGTAAGAAGTGTATAACATTCTGGAATCAATATTTTAAGGAAAGAAAGGTAAATAATGATAAAATGATGGGTAGATACATAGGCCTGCATAAAAACAGACCTATATAAAGTAACCTAGTAGATAGGTACACAGATGCATATTGAGAAATAATTCAAAAAGGAAGAAAAATCTATGATATATGAATGGTATAGCCAAATTTTAAAGGACTTTATAGGGAAGAGATGTATCTTTTTATTTGGAAAATCAGGGAAGACCACGTGGGAAATTAGCATTTATTCTGGTTCTTTCAGAATGATTTATTAGTGCAGCCTATGTGAGATTAATGCATTCTAATTTAAAGAAGCTGTGAATTCAGGCATAAATGCGAAGGGAAGAGAATCTGAAATATCAAAGTTCCTTATTTACATCATGTTGTCTTGAATGAAATAAGGAATTTTTCCAAAGATGTCAGAAGACTGTTAAAAGATTCCTACTAGGTAATAGGAGTGAGAAGTGGACAGGAGCACTCTGAATAGTTGTAAGTGAGATTTTAAGATTGTACCACTACGTTGTGTTTTTGGCATAGTAATTTGAACAAGATGTGCTCGAACTATGTTGTAAAAAAGGTCAGCAACTGTGAAGAAAGAAATTGTGGTTCTTGGAAGCCAGAAGAGAAACTACAAAGTCTTCAGTTACTTTGTTGGAATGATAATAAACCTATTGTTAGAATAGGCAAGTCAAGGAAGGAAAGTCTTTAGTGTAGAGGACAAGTTATGTTCTATTCTATTGAATTTGAGGCTGGTTAGAATAGGCAAGTCAAAGAAGGAAGTCTTTAGTGTAGAGGACAAGTTATGTTCTATTCTATTGAATTTGAGGCTGGTTAGAATAGGCAAGTCAAAGAAGGAAGTCTTTAGTGTAGAGGACAAGTTATGTTCTATTCTATTGAATTTGAAGCTGGTTATCCAGCGCAAAAGAAGCGTCATCAGTAGAGAGCTTACAGTTGTGGGTGCAAAGGTGCAAGGCCACCAGGTAGGCAGCAGAACCGCAGGGAACAAAAACATTTTACAGAGGATTCTGAAAAGAAAATCTTAACAAGAAGGAATCAATGGAGTGTTAAAAGATGTAGAAAGGCCTAGAAAGATGAGGACCAAGACAAGATGTTTGCACTTGTTGACTCAAAGATTGCTAGTGCTTTTAAAGCAGCCATTTCAGTAGAAGGATGGTGGCTGCAATTACAGAATAGGGAATTAGTTCAAAGAGAGGAGATGATGGCAGGTTGGAGGCTGAGGGTATTGCATACTCTCAACATGTATATTAAGAGGTAAGAAGCAAAAAGGATGAACAGAGTTCAGTAAGGATCTTTGTCATAGTCCTGGGCCTATCTGTAAACATAGCTAAGAAAATGATCTAGACCTACATTCTTTAAAAGCATCTAGTACTCTTCTGGGGATCAAATAAATATAATATGTGGGTTAATTGATATTAATACTGACCCAACTCTAGCTGAGTATGTGTATGAATTTACTGATCAAAATAGATCAAAAAGGGCATTGGGACTATCTCTGAGAGATTTTCCTCAGAGAAATTTCTGAGCAAATAGTATGTATGGTTCACGTAATAACTTTACTAGTTCATATCACACTTTTTTGGGAAAGCTTGCTGGGTCTCAGGTTCTTTATAGGAAAATAAGGAAAATAGTATTTAGCTTGTATTTGGTACAAAGATTAGCTATATTAACACATCTTAAAAGTATTTTGTAAGTGGCAGAATATGGTAACAATCACTAATGGTAACATACTAGTGAGAAGAATATAAGACTAGCTGTGGAATATTCTTTTTAGAAGTTAATTTTGAACTCCAAATACTTCCCAGTTCCTTTTACTCAGTATTTATAGACCACTCAAATCATGCTAGGTGCCATGTAGGACACAGAGGTCAACCTAGCTTCTATCCAGTGGATTTACAATCTGCCATGGTGCTAGCCAAGTTTTGTAATTTTATGCTCAATTAACATCTGGTTAGAACTTGTTCAGTTAACAAAGTGCTTGTCTCTAAAGATAAATCATGGGACTCTTTCACTAGAGCTTGGAATCTTTTTGAACATAAAGACATTCTTTTCCGTCCTAGTTTGTATCATCCAACTGGGCTCCTACTGTGAAGTGTTGTTAGATGGCAGCTCCCACTGGGAGGAACACCAGTCCCACTCACTGAATAGGGTGATTGAAGCAGACAGACATCTCTGATCATTGCTGTTAAAATGTGCCATTTACCAAAATCTGTGAGTGTATCTGCATGTAATTGATATTTAACCACAATGCCTTTTTAATGAAAACCATCTTTTTAGATTGTTTACTTGTAATTTCCCAGAAAAACTTGGGGAAAAAAATGTTGTCATCATCTCAGAGTATGCCTACCCAACATTTATGCATAGTTCATTTTTGTGAGATGTGTGTACTGAGTTATGTCCAACTCTGCGACCCCATGGATGGTAGCCTGCCAGGTTCCTCTGCCCATGGAATTCTCCAGGCAAGAATACTGGATTGGGTTGCTATTTTGTCTTCCAGGGTATCTTCCTGACCCAGGGGTTGAACCTAAGTCTTTTGTATCTCCTGCACTGACAGGCAGATTCTTTACCAGTGGCACCACCTGGAAAGCCCTTACTGAAATTTCATTGTAGTGAAGATAGAAAAGCAAGACAAGCAAATATTACTTGACATTCTGTAATTCAAAAACAAATGACTGCATTAAATACCTTTTAATTAGGTTATGAGGCATCCAGGAAATCACATTCTACTGTTTTTAAAAATATTAAACAGGTGGAATTGGTATAAGGACTAATGATGCTTTGTTTCAAAGACTACATGCAGCCTCCTGGATCGTGAAAAATATAGGTCGATTTGACAATCAGATATAAAGAGATGGAAAAAATTTTAAGGTCCAATAAATTCTCTTTGATCATAATAATGTCCAGTATTATTTTTTCAAAAGTTGGATTAAGGTAGGAAATCTGTTAACAAAATGTAAAGTGTATCAGACAATGTAGATCTGGTTGGTAGTGCTGTTAACCTTGCATTCTAAAATGGTTGATGCTGTTAATTAAAGGAGACATTCTTCTTTTGAACTGTCCCTTTTTTCTTTGTTAGCACTGACAACATTTGTTATTTCTGGTTCTTTTTGTTCATGGAAATATCCTGGGATTCATTGCTGAGACATGTTCTGCCTTTGGTATTAGCTGTTAAGGCTGATCTCTTCTTTTTGTTGGTAGTATTATTAAATGTAACCTGTGGTGATAAGTATTTTCTTTTTTGATATTACTTTAGGGATTTCTTCCATGAAATGATCTTCTTATCATAATGGATGTTTTGTTCTTCTTGATGTTCCATAACTTCTGCATTTTAAATTTATCATGTTTTTGATTATGTTTCAAAAACTGGAACAATGTCAAGAAATGGTCAGTTGTATGGTTTGGGGTATATTCCCCTTTTCTTTCCTCTTATTAATACATTGCCTTATATCTCCATGGAATTTTCAGTGTTAATGGATGCAACCTTTCAAAAAGCATTAATAGAAATAGCCACGAAACACCTGCACTTAAGAAAACAAGGTTATGGTTTTCACATTTCCCTGTTTTCTGCTTGATGGTAAGGTGTCTCAGGTTGGTCCTATAAGAGGCAAATTTTGCCAACCAAATTATATTTGCTCCCAAATATATATCTTTTCCCGTGTATCTGCTGCCTGTCTCCATATGGAGTGCAATAAGATGGAGTGAGAGAGGATGGTAAAAAAAAGATCGGGTGTTATCGTGACCAGATGGAAAGGGGCAGAGACCTGGTCTAGTAGCAAGTACACTCGTCTTCGCTTTGTCACTGTGGTTCAGCACTTCCATGTGGCAGCGCGAAGGCAGGGTCATCTCAATTCACTGTTAATTAAATGTTTTGGCTGGAAACCATTTCTCCATATGGTAGCACACATCAGCTTGAAGTAGTGCTTCAGATTTGGCCACAGAACTCAGCTGCCCACAAACATATGTAGTGACTCACAAGCAGTCTCAAAGAAGTTCATCTCAATGCAGAGGATCTTTGGCTTTTCTGAAGCATATCAATAACCCCAAATGCACAAATCTGCCCAAACTATAGCAGATGTGTTATTCAAAGGGAAAATGAAAATGCATCCAGTATAGGTCATGGCATGTATTTGGTTCAAGTTCAGAAGTGTAGTGATGCCAAGGCAATACATTCAATAGCCCTGGATTATAAATATATGTCTCACAAGCCAGAATTTAAGTTTGAGTTTCATGTGCTGTTGTCAAAACCAAGGTTGAAAACAGTAATTTTCAAGAGATATTACTTAAAGTTGTAAAAATTGTATTAAGTTTTGGGAAGCTAGATGAAGATGAGTGAATCGTATATCACACGTATTCTACTCAACTTTTTCTGGGGGCAGAGATTAAGACTTGTTTCAACACCAAGGTGTTGCTTCCCCATGGCTCAGATGGAAAAGCATCGGCCTGCAATGTGAGAGACCTGGTTTTGATCCCTGGGTCTGGAAGATCCCCTGGAGAAGGAAATGGCAACCCGCTCCAGTATTCTTGCCTGGAAAATTCCATAGGCAGAGGAGCCTGGTAGGTTACAGTCCATGGGGTTGCAAAGAGTCGGACACAACTGAGCACTTCACTTGCACTTGCAACACCAAGGATTGATGAAAGAGTTACCTTGCAGCTGTTCAGACTTTATTTGCATATGGTATGAACTGGTCACATAGCCTCTGCTGCTGTCCTTTCACTTTGCCATGTAACCCAGCTCAACACTGTCACCTGACCTTTTCTCTTCCTGGGTATCCTTAACATATATATATATATATATATATATATATATGTGTGTGTGTGTGTGTGTGTGTGTGTGTGTGTGTGCATATATATACATATACGCACACACACATATATATGTATGTATGTATGTATACACACACACATATGTATATATAAAGGATAGTGCTTGAGAAACTTAACAGTTTCACTAAGAGTCAGTTCAGTTCAGTTGTTCAGTAGCATCCAACTCTTTGCCAGTACATGGACTGCAGCACACCAGGCTTCCCTGTCCATCACCAACTCCCGAAGCTTGCTCAAAGTCATGTCCATCAAGTCGGTGATACCATCCAACCGTCTCATCCTCTGTCATCCCCTTCTCCTCCTGCCTTCAGGGTCTTTTCCAAAGAGTCAGTTCTTCACATCAGGTAGCCATAATATTAGAGCTTCAGCTTCAGTATCAGTCCTTCCGGTAAATATTCAGAACTGATTTCCTTTAGGATGGACTGTTTGGATCTCCTTGCAGTCCAAGGGACTCTCAAGAGTCTTCTCCAACACCACAGTTCAAAAGCATCAATTCTTCAACACTCAGTTTTCTTTATGGTTCAGCTCACACATCCATACATGACTACTGGAAAAACCACCGCTTTGACTAGACAGACCTTTGTCAGCAAAGTAATGTCTCTGCTTTCTAATACACTGTCTAGGTTGATCATAGCTTTTCTTCCAATGAGCAAGCGTCTTTTAATTTCATGGCTGCAGTCACCATCTGCAGTGATTTTGGGGCCCAAGAAAATTAAGTCTGTCACTGTTTCCATTCTTTCCCCATCTATTTGCCATGAAGTGATGCAACCAGATGCCATAATCTTAGTTTTCTGACTGTTGAGCTTTAAGCCAACTTTTTCACTCTCCTCTTTCACTGTCATCAAGAGGCTCTTCTGTTACTCTTTGCTTTCTGCCATAAGGGTGATGTCATCTGCATATCTGAGGTTATTGCTATTTCTCCCAGCAGTCTTGATTCCAGCTTTTGCTTAATCCAGCCCAGCATTTCACATGATGTTATCTGCATATAAGTTAAATAAGCAGGGTGACAATATATAGCCCTGATGTACTCCTTTCCTGGTTTGGAACCAGTCTTTTGTTCCATGTCCACTTCTGACTGTAGCTTTTTGACCTGCATACAGATTTCTCAGGAGACAGGTAAGGTGGTCTGGTATTCCCATCTCTTGAAGAATTTTCCAGCGTGCTGTGATCCATACAGTCAAAGGCTTTGGTGGTAGTCATAAAGAAGAAGTAGATGTTTTTCTGGAACTCTTTTGCTTTTTTGACGATACAACGGATGTTGACAACTTGATCTCTGGCTCCTCTGCCGTTTCTAAATCCAGCTTGAACATCTGAAAGTTCTCAGTTCAGGTACTGTTGAAGCCTCGCTGGAGAATTTTGGACATTATTTGACCCACGAAGAATCAACGTGGATCTTAATGCGCATTGTGGTATTTATACACAGAGTCCAACTTGGAACAGTGTTTCCATTGGGCTTTCCTTCATCTTCCTATACAGAAAGGACCATTTTGAACTATTCCCTAGCATTTTTAAACTGATTCTCTATTGGGATTGTCTAGTGTTTGCATCTAGTCATTTCTCATTAATTTTTTTTACTTTCCACAATTGCTTTTGAACTCTTGAATTTTATATTCAGAATTTTAGAATCTGTTAAGTATCTAATTGCTTGCCTGTGTTCCTTTCAATCTTGTTATATAGGATAGTGCTTGCTTATCAACGGAACAGCTCTTTACTTTGATGATAAAGTTGAACGGGGAAAGTGTTATCTTCCTCTTACAAATATTTCCTAGCAGCCTTTACCTAAAATGTAACTGATTGGGTATGCTTTAAGAAACAGAAAATGATTTTTTGTTGTTGTTTGTTTTCTTGCTGAAGCCTCCATTCATGATCTTTCTTTCTCAAAAACAAGTAGAACAGGAAACTCTTAAAAACATCCTTATGAAAGCTAAAAAACCCTAAGTTCAGTAAATAATACTTTAATCTCTTTGGAGGAAATCTGTGCTAAAATTACTGAGGGATGATATATTTTTAAGAATACACATGGTATTAAACAACCAGCATTGAGATGATTTGGGCTATTAGTCTGCAGTCACTTAGGTAGCACAGGCATTACATTTTTGACATTCACTTGCAGGAGACAAAGTTGATTGCTCAGTCATGTCCAACTCTTTGCAACCCTGTTGTAACCTGCCAGGATCCTCTGTCTAGGGGATCCTCCAAGCAAGAATACCATAATGGGTAGCCATTCCCTTCTCCAGGGGATCTTTCCCACCCAACGATAGAACCTGGGTCTCCTACATTGCAGGCAGATTCTTTACTGACTGAGCTACCAGGGAAGCCCCCTGTAGGAGAGAAGTCACAGTTGCTATTCTATGGTTAACTTCATATTATAAACATTCTTCAAAACCTTTCAAAAAATTTAATAAAATACAGAGAAGGTAGATGATCTCTCTAGTTTATTTAAACCTTTTCCTATGAGTTTATGTTGCAAAAATTACTAATGCTGTGTAATTAAACTTTATCAATTGCCTGGCCCTATTGTCTTATTATTTGAAATATTTAATCAAGATGTATTTCTGTGTCAAGGATTGATTATAGTAGTTTTAATCAGAGGTTAAGCTATTAAAGTGTTCAGACTGATTCATCTACTGGCAAGGCTATCAGTAAAACATTTCCCCTATTAATTTTATCAGAGAATTGACAAATATGGACTGCATATAAATCAAATATATGCTTGGAAAGTAATTTGCAGTTTAACTTTAAATATGATTGAATAACACCACTGCCATATTAACAGGCTTGGGAGAAATACGTTTTTAAAGCTTACCTTAAAACATAAGAGTCCAATTTCTGATATGTTTCTAATTTATTATTTAAATTGAATTTTCCACCCTTGAGCTAATTCATTTATAGCTGGTTTTGGAACATTTTACTCAGTGCACCCTTCTCAAAAAGAATGTTTACCATGTTTCCTCCTTTTCTTTGCCAGAGATGAATATTTTAAAAGTGATAATATGAAATGTTATGTAATTTGATAGAAAAATTGAGCTGAATTCAAAAATAGAATAAAACAGGTACATAGATTTCTCATCTATAAAGTTTTAACAAACACTTTCATTATTTTATTGTTTAATTGCAGTATAACGCAGCTTATTTTTAGTGTAATTCATAGGAAGATACTCCAAATAATTCATTGTTGATTATAGTCAAGCCTACTTAGCTGCTTTTAAGTTTTAATAAGTATATCTTGCGCATATGCCTTTTAGGGTATTTTTCTTAGCACAAATGAAGTATTTTTGAAAGCTGCCAGATTGATAGCTCTGTGGAAAGAAAGCCTGTGATTATCCACAGATAAACTCTACCATGGGGTTCAACAATGCATAACTGCCAAATTTCTGTACTTGAGGTGGTGGTATGTTTCCTTCTCCACACATGTAAAGTGGGCAGATCCCATTATAGCCATGGGGTGTTATGTAGCTGTAAAGAAAACTGACTTATTATTTTATTGTATTTTGCCCAACAGTTGCTCTGTTAGTTCCCTAGGTCAGAAGCAAAAGGCAGGACACTGGAAAAAGGAGCCCTGTGCCAGTTAGTACATTTTTACATGGCAGCTAACTTTCTTATACCACTGGTTTGGGCTCCTTGACAATATTCATCTAGGGCTAAAATGCAAGCAGTGCAACAAGCAACACTTTACAGATGGGTCAGCCTACCCTGAGAGCGTAAAAGTTTTCCAGAAAAATTACTGAAATCAAGGATTAATCTCTCTTCTAAGTGCAGTTGCCATTTATTTTTAAAATATTTGAAAAACAAGAAACATCTGATATATGGTAAGCAAAGCATTCTAACTGAATTATTCATTAAGGCAAGCAGAGTAATATCTGGTAGAATCAAATGTATTAAGGACATGGAAGACTCTGAACTATCGAGCTAGGTCCCCATTCCAATCTTTCGGTTTCAAACAAATCAACCCTCTTGGGTTGAGGGTCTAGTTTAGACAGTATACCTTGCTCTGTGATACAGACTCCCTGAACTCAGGGAGTAATTGATTTAAGTAAAAACAAAAGCCCAAATTAGATTGCAGCGAAAGATTAAGCAATAATGTACCCTGCATCTATGTATCTGTTAATGGGATTATCTCTACATACTTGTATTTTCAATTGCATAATATGAAAAGTTTCCAGTAGGGGAATTTGGGATAGGCCAAAGTTACATTTATGTTCTGCCTTAAAAGAACTGAATTTCAACAGTCATTTCTATGTGGTAGTAAATGTATATTTTGGGAGAGTCCTGTGCCATTTATTAAGCTATGGGTGATTTTCTGTGTCTAAAATGGATCTGTGACAGATTATTTCAAAAGAACATTGAGTTATAGACTCCCTACACCTCTGGCAGTACTTAAGATCACCTTTGTCAAAACTCATTGAGTGATACATCCAAGATTTGCATGTTGCATTGTATAACTGAAAAGACAAAATAGAAAGATAGACAAATATTGAATGCTAGTTAATGACATACATGATGAGATATTTAGGAGGAGGTATGCCAGTGTCTGAAATTTACTTTGAAATACATAGAGAAATGAAATGGATGGCTGGAGGGATAGATATAAGATACATCAAGTATACTATAATGTCAGTTGTAAAATCTAGGTAGTGAGTCTTCCCTGGAAACTTTTTTCAGCTTTTCTCTTTTATAATTTTCAAAATAAAATGTTGCCAGTAATACCTTAAAAAATATTTTGCACATTCTATCCAACGGCTTGATCTGGTTAGGGTCTGCTGCTGCTGCTAAGTCACTTCAGTCGTGTCCGACTCTGTGCGACCACATAGACGGCAGCCCACCAGGCTCCCCTGTCTCTGGGATTCTCCAGGCAAGAACCCTGGAGTGGGTCGCCATTTCCTTCTCCAATGCATGAAAGTGAAAAGTGAAGTCACTCAGTCTAGGAAACAATATATTTTTAAAAGACTTCCACTGAATCATATATAAAGTTCAGATTTGGAACCATGGTCTTAAGATCCATTTCAGCTTTAAAAGTTTTTTTAATAATTTTATATCTTAAAGTCAAATGTTAATATTGCCTAACACTAATAGTGTCTGATCCTTTTACTCAGTATTTTCCATAACCCAGAATGTAAATATGAAAACAGAATAAACTCTTATTAGTTATTTGTCCTTATATTCAGTGAAATCTATGTATTATATTATTTATATCTTCATATATTAGTTAGCTTCCCTGCTACTGCTAAGTCGCTTCAGTCGTGTCCGACTCTGTGCGACCCCATAGATGGCAGCCCCCATCCCTGGGATTCTCCAGGCAAGAACACTGGAGTGGGTTGCCATTTCCTTCTCCAATGCATGAGAGTGAAAAATGAAAGTGAAGTCGCTTAGTCATGTCCAACTCTTAGCGACCCCATGGACTGCAGCCTACCAGGCTCCTCCATCTATGGAATTTTCCAGGCAAGAGTACTGGAGTGGGGTGCCATTGCCTTCTCCTAGTTAGCTTCCCTAATTAACTGATTTTGCTCCATGAAGTACCTGAAACTGGGTAACTCAAATTGGCCCTTGAACTTGGCAAAACCCATGATCTTTTTTTTTAATTGGAGGATAATTGCTTTAGAAAATTGTGTTGATTTCTGCCTCACATCAACATGAATCAGCCACATTTATATATATGTTCCCTCCCTCCTGAGACACCCTCCCATTTCTCACCCCCCAAGGTTGTGACAGAGCACGGGGTTGAGCTCCCTGGTCATATACTCTGAGAAAACCATAATCGAAAGTCACATGTACTCATGGTCTTTTAACTGAGATCATACACCTGGTTTCAGGACTTAATGAAGCTCAGGTTCTTGATGTCTCATTGCAGAAAGAATTCAGTGAGAGACAAAGTGATAGGTAAGAAGGGAGTTTATTTGGAGAGAAACACCCTCCACACAGTTGGGGCTATCCCAGAAGGCAAGAGCAGCACTGAAATATGGCATGGTTAGTTTTTATGGGCTGGGTAATTTCATAGGCTAATGAGTGGGAGGATTATTCTGACTATTTCAGGGAAGGGGGATTTTCAAGGTGATGGGCCACTGCCCACCTTTTGGTCCTTGATGGTTGGGCTGAGAACTGGTGCTATTGGGTGTGTCATTTAGCTTGCTGATGTGTGAGGATAAGCTTGTATACTGAGGGTCAAGGTCTAGTTGAAGCTGACTGGTCTGTCATCTTGGACATATTTGGTTCTAATCACTTTATGTTGTGTCCTTGGGCTATGTCATTCTTTTAAGGTTTGTCCCCTGCTCTCTTTGCTCCTGTTTCATACCCATAAAATATGTCCTTAAACATTTTCTTAAAATATGAGAGAATAGAAAAATATACTTTTAAAAATTTTCATTGCTTGCTAAACTCGCTAAGTCACTTCAATCGTGTCCAATTCTGCGCGACCCCATAGATGGCAGCCCACCGGGCTCCCATCTCTGGGATTCTCCAGGCAAGAATACTGGAGTGGGTTGCCATTTCCTTCTCCAATGCATGAAAGTGAAAAGTGAAAGTGAAGTCGCTCAGTCGTGTTCGACCCTCAGCCACCCCATGGACTGCAGCCTACCAGGCTCCTCTGTCCATGGGATTTTCCAGGCAAGAGTGGGGTGCCATTGCCTTCTCCGAATTTTCATTAGAAACCAAATGAAAATGTTATTGGAAAGATTACTTGAAAAGTAGGTTTACTAGACAGAATTTGTGTTTCCCAGAAGAAAATATTGTCAAGACTTAAAAAAAATAAATTAATACTTTCTTTTGGATCAAAGCTTCCCCTAAGTCATGACTGTCTGCCTTAGGTACTGCTTCAAATAAAAACAATCAGAACCCAATATAGGGGAATCAGAACGTATTTCAGAAAGACAAAAGGCAGACTTCAGACCTTACAGGCCACACCTGTAGTACAACAGGAGCAGGGAGACCTTTGTTGAGGTTGGGCTGAGGTAAAGAAGGTGGGGCTCTGGGTGAGCCTCTTTTGCCTCAGTCCTGGTAGCAGCATTGCCTAGAGTGGACTGTGGTACTCCCTAACTCTCTGCAGTGGGATGTTCTGAATAAGCCAGGATCAGAGTTAGGGACTGCACGACCTCTGTGAATACCTGCCTTTAAGGAACTCTTGGGGGTGGGTAGTGACTTAGCAGTGAAACTAGGGACTTTTAAGTATATGTGAAAGTTCAGTCTATTGTCAAAGGGTGAGAATACTGATCATTTTTTTTAATTGTTATGATCATAACTCAGTGCAAAGATTATGTTACTTTTTTAACCTCATCCTTTTGTGTTTTTATGGAGACTTCATATCATAGGCATGATTGATTAAACTTAACCATTGCATTGATTCACCCTACAGCCCCTCTTCTCTCCTTGGAGGTCAGGTGGTGGGACTGAAAGTTCCAACCCTCTAGTCACTTGCTTGATTCTTGCAATCGGTTCCCATTCTTAGGTGCCTGGGGAAGGCAGAGGGGCAAAAATCATTTTATTAATATAATAAAACATATTTTTGTGCTCTCATCACTTAAGAAAGCCCAAGGATTTTAGGAGCTCTGTGCCAGAAATGAGTAAGATGCTGTATATATTTCTTATTATAAATCACAATATCATGGTTTCCTTTCAGCAAATACTTTAACCATCTACATGTAGATGATGAATTTTCTTTTAAGGCAAGGGCTATTTAATACATATTTTAGTTACTGTGTACATGGATTTCTATAGTTATGCTTTGATTATCAATTTTATAATTTTAGAGCATTGTAAAACAAGAACATAGTCTATATGATGTTCAATCTTTTAAATTTATTTTGATACTTTCTTTGAGAATTAGTCTATTAAGGACATTTGTGAATATGTCATATGTGCTAGAAAATAATGTGTAGTTTCTCTGACATGTAAGGTCACTCACTTTGAGATTTTGTATGTGGGTAACTATATGTGAAATATTACTATGCAACTTTCCTATTTATTATAAAGTTTTTTCTACTTTCCTGTCTTTTTTATTTGACTTCACTATTGCCAGTATATCTCTTTCAATTCTTTTTTTTTTTTTTTTTTACTCTTTCTGTGTCTCTTTGATTTAAATTTCTTTATTATAGGTAGCTTATTCCTGAATTTTGGTGTTTAAAAGAAATCCTTCTTTACTTGACTAATTAAATTAGTAGAGATTTATCATCATTACTTTTGTAATAGAGCTTATTTCTGATATCTTATATCATGCATTCTATTTAATGTACTTTTAAAACTACTTTTTTCTTATTTTCTGTTTATTTTCCCTGAACACTCCTTTGCTAATTTGACAACTATGTTCCATTTCTATTCATTGGTAGTTCCTCTTCTCATGATAAGATACACCTTATGTATACTTTTTTCCTCTGTGTTTCTGAAAATCATTAAAATATATGCCTTTTTTTTTCAAATTGAGAATGCTTTGGTCTGTTTTCATCTCCCTTTGATTTTTTCCTGTCATGTGGAGTTTCAGTTCTGAATTTTTGTCGCTATACTATTTTATCTTATATTTTAGTTGTTGCTAATTTATAGACTCATACATTTATTAATGTGTTTTCTCAATGTTTAACTTTCTATGAGTAAGAGACTTCCAAAATTCATGTCAAATATTTTGAGTACAATTTTTCTATAAGTGTTTGAAAATGGAGTCATTATTTCAATAAGTTTATTATTCATAATTATGTACTTGATGATATGCTTAGTTCACTTTTATTTTAAATGATATTCCAATTGGGTATGAAATTGTGGGCTCAAAGTTCTTATTTATTGTCAGCAGTTTCCAAGTATTATTTCACACCTTTTCCATTTACTGTGTTCTTTTTATATGTAAACGTTTTTGCTTCCTGGATGCTTTCAAAGTTTTGCAATTGTATTTGACATTTTTAAATTTTACTAAACTATATTTATTTCTGTGTGTGTGTGTGTGAATCTGTCATCTGTCCTGTTTGGCTCTTTATAAACCCTTTCAATTGGAGGTTTCATGACTCTTTAACTCTGAAAAATTATCTGACATTATTTTTCAAGTATTTTTGCTTTTTCACATTTTTTTCCCTTTTCCCATTCCTTCTGACAGGTCTTTTAAATAAGTATAAAAGCAAGTATTTCATTCCTACTTACCTTTTTCTTTTTGATACATAATTTCCATCTCTTTATCCCAGATGTATTTAGAAGAATTTTTTGACATGTTGTATCAGTAAGTGGTGCATTTCCTAGCTGGAAACATTCTTCTATTCAGTGTCTCCACTGACTCTTTTATTTGAAAAATTATATATTTTTTCATAACTATAGTTGGTTCTTTTTAAAACATACAAATGTTTTTGTTTTATATTTTCAATACACCCTTTTATCTCTGTAGAGCCAATTATTATGCTTAAGTTGTGTTGTTATTGTGTCTGGGCCATTAATTCTGCTTTCTGTGGTGTAGATTATTCAATTTGTTATTTCTCTTTCATAATGCTTGGAACTCATAATGTTTTATTATATAAATATACAGATATTCACTATACACCCATGGAGGCTCAAACACCCTTGGGATTTTTCATCTCATCAGTAATTTTTATTTTAATTTTCAACTATTAATAGTTATTATCAGTTACTATTTCCTTGCTGGTATTATGTATCTGGAGTGAGACAAAAGCCCAGGATGCTCCCATATTCTTGCAGTTGTATTTGGGGAACAGATTTGATGGTGTATCTCAGGGAGTACTATTTATGATGATACTGCAGCCATGAAATTAAAAGACGCTTACTCCTTGGAAGGAAAGTTATGACCAACCTAGACAGCATATTGAAAAGCAGAGACACTACTTTGCCAACAAAGGTCCGTCTAGTCAAGGCTATGGTTTTTCCATTAGTCATGTATGGATGTGAGAGTTGGACTGTGAAGAAGGCTGAGCACCGATGAATTGATACTTTTGAACTGTGGTGTTGGAGAAGGCTCTTGAGGTCCCTTGGACTGCAAGGAGATCCAACCAGTCCATTCTGAAGGAGATCAACCCTGGGTGTTCATTGGAAGGACTGATGCTGAAGCTGAAACTCCAGTACTTTGGCCACCTCATGCGAAGAGCTGACTAATTGGAAAAGTTTCTCATGCTGGGAGGGATTGGGGGCAGGAGGAGAAGGGGACGACAGAGAATGAGATGGCTGGATGGCATCACTGACTCGATGGATGTGAGTCTGAGTGAACTCCAGGAGTTGGTGATGGACAGGGAGGCCTGGCGTGCTGTGATTCATGGGGTCGCAAACAGGTGGACACGACTGAGCGACTGAACTGAACTGAGTCTTGTCTGCTTGTTTTATTTTACCATCATACTGGCCCTCTGATTCCAGGAAATGAAGTTTCCTGAACAGAGTTTGAGACAGTATTGGGGCACCAAGAGCCTATTTTTTCATCCCAACTAGTTTTCTGTATTTTTCTGGTTTATCATTTTTGAGTAATTCTGGATAGCTTTGCTGTTTCTTGACTTTCTGGGTGAACAGGACAAGCAATTATTTTCCAAGCTCAGGTAGGGAAGAGAGAAGGACACGGGAATAATTTCTCTCAGGAAGTCCTTGCCTTTGGTGCCTTGCTCCCTTTGTTTTTATGTTGACAATGCCCTCCACCTAGGGAACTAACAATCTGTATTTCTGTGAATGTTTCTACTAGACTTTGCATGCATGTTAGTCACTCAGTCGTGTCCGACTGTTGCGACCCCATGGATTGTAGCCTGCCAGGCTCCTCTGTCCATGGCTTTCTCCAGGCAAGAATACTGAAGTAGGTTGCCATTTCCTTCTCCAAGACTTTGTATTTAGTTCTGATTTTAAAAACATCAACCTCCCTTTTACTTCTGTTCACAGCCAGGGTTGACTCCCAAATCCAGAAATAATGTCTTGAATTCAGGTTTGTTTGTTTTTTTTTTTAATAATTGTTGGCTTATCTCTCATCACACTTTTCCTGTTTTTTTTTTTTTTGGTTATTTGTTTGTTTATACAAACATATAAAAAGCCAAAATTTTATTGAACCTGGTTAAAACAAGATTTTTAGAAAATAATTGTTATTTTAAAGCTCATACATTATTAAACATTTTATTACCCTATCAGTCAGAGTGTTTAACAAGAAATACAGTTTAACTCAGATGACCAAAATGAAAAGTGTTTATTGAAAGTACTACATCTGAAGAGGTACAGTTGGGATTTGAACAAATAAAGATTGGTTGGGCCCCAGAAGTAAAAATACTGGGAGGCCATTGCCACTGCTAGGGCCAAAGAGACAAGGGAGGAAAGAAGTTAAACTGGAGTCCAGTGAGAATTGGAAACACGAAAGAGGGAGGAACTACCACCATCAGGGAGGGATGCAGTTACGGCCAGAAAGGCTGTACTGAATTTAAAAGGGAGGGAGGAAGTGACATGCCTTTCTTCTTCAACACTCCTGTTCTGTGCCAGTGCCAACACTGGGCTGAACCCAAACAGAAACCAAGGTGGTAAGGAGTTTGGAGGGATAGTCCAGAGAAGCAACTTTTAGAATATGGGACAGGTCAGCAGAAGTTTTCTACTTTCTGTTTTTCAGGTAGATGTAGGGAGAGGGTAAATTGAATGTTAGCAGCATTTCAGCCTTTCTGTGCTTATATTTGTTGGCCCCAAACAGACTGTCAGGTATTTCTGCACCAAAGATGGGTTTATTTGAGATCACTAGAGAATTGCAATTCAGGATCTGCAACAGCTATCTGCAAATCTCCACACAGCAAGGAAAGGAGAATACTGTTATCAAAGGGAAAAAGCGATTGAGAGGGCGATGGCAAACAGTGTGTGTTTAAGTCACATCTGTAGTGTCCGACTCTTTGTGAGTCCATAGACTGCAGCCTGCCAGGGTCCTCTGTCCATGGGATTCTCCAGGCAAGAATACTGAAGTGGGTTGCCATGCCCTCACCAGGGGATCTTCCTGATCCAGGGATCGAACCTGTGTCTCTTACGTCTCCTCATTGGCAGGCAGGTTGCTTACCACGAGTGCCACCTCGGAAGCCTCAGCAAGCAGAGGCTCCATGGCTTCTCGTTGGCTGAGTCCTTGGCAGGAAAGAAGAGGAGTCTTTCTTCTTCCTGTTGGGCTCTGCTCTCAAGGTAGGGTAGGAGAGCTCATCCTTCTGCTTTTCCAATTCTATTTAATTGAGGTTTCTGTTTATTAATTTTTATATATTGTATCATCATTGCTTTGCACCGTGGTGGATTCATGTTGATGTATGGCAAAACCAATCTAATATTTTAAAGTAATTAGCCTCCAATTAAAATAAATAAATTTATATTAAAAATTAAAAATCAAATTAAAGACAGGAAATTAAAATCTAGAATTTGTGACTACAATTCAGAAGCCTATATCTTTAGGATAAGCATGTAAATATAAAAATGAAAGTGAAAAAAAAAATGAAATGCTGTGTTGGAGAATTCTGGTGGTGTCATGAATATCCTTCTCCTGCTTCTTCCCATGGAAATTTTTCGTCTCTTCTACAATTCTCCACTCTAACAGCAAAACCTTTTTGAAAACCTCCCTCCTTGTATCTTCTGAGTTTGGTAGGCTGTCCACTATTGTCATATATTTACTATATACTTTCATTACAACAACTTTCACGTTTTGTTTTAGTTAATTATTGACTTTTATTTTTCTCATTTTCTCTGGAACAGAAATGATCTTTGTCATTCTTGTGAACTTGTGGCCTCTCATTATTATTGGCAGATGATAAGTATCAAGAAAAATTTTGGTAAATGAATAAAAGAGAAAATGAATGGGTTTGAAATAGTATCTGCTCCACAAGAAAAGGAAGGGGTGGGTAAATAGATCACAAGCACACAGGGAAATTAGGAGATTGGAAAATTAAAAAATAAATGATAGTATAAGAGAGGGCAATATAGGAGACATAAATAAAAAATGAAACTCAGATATGGACTTGTCAGGTCAGTTTATTTCTCTTTCTTGGTTCTTGTCACGTGACAACAAAAATTTGGAACGGACTACTTGGGTGTAAAACAACAGACAAGTTACAGCTCAGTTCAGCTCAAGCAGACATATCTTTTATCAGACAGACACTCCCGAAACATGGGAGCAGGCCAATCCCAAAGGAGTCCTCTTGATGAACCCTCTTGGCTTCCTCCCTTTTATACTTCCTGTCTCCTCTTCTTCCTTGTGCCCTGTGCAAAATAGGGCTTGTACTCACCATAAGTCAATGAAAGGGAATGCGAATGGGCATATGCTCTGGCCAGTTGACAATTGCAAGTTATGTAACAGCAAGCTGTGTTGTGTATGTCTTCCCATAATTCAGTCTATTTTAATCAGATGTATATGTGTACAGGATATTTATTAACCTTTAATGGTTTCCAGATGCCAAAGGTTACTTTAAGAAGCTCCTTTGATTAGTTTGTATCCACTGTGAGCCTAGGGCACATGTACTGGAGTTGAAAAAGTTACTGTGGTTATTTTGTAGCATATCTGTCAGCTCTTCTGGGTGTGTCTGGGATGGGGTTTACCCATCACCTTGTATCCCTTTCAGTCAGCCCACCTCTCCTAGCTCATGCTTAACTTCCTACCTAATGGACTAAAGCTTAAGTGAAAACAGAAAATCCATGGAACAAAAATAAATAAACACAAAAAAGCTAAAACCCACGTTTTAAAAGATGTTTAGTCCAAATAAAGTTCACAAGTATGCTCCACTTAATTAAGAAAAAAAATCTAATATAGAAATGACTTTTCTTCAGGTGCTGAGAAAATAATTTTAAAGTCAATTAATCCTTTGGTTCTTTGATTTCAGCAGTTTCTTTTCTGCTGTTATATTTTCTACATTGAGGGTAGAGTGTGATTGGCACCATTTCAAAAATTTGTACCCATATTTTTCTTAGCAGCCAAACAGAGTTTACATTTAAACTTGGTATTTGTCTATAGTTAATACGAAGGAAAGAACATATGCTGTTGTTTAAGGGTTCTGATGAATAATTTTTCCTTATTTCTAAAAATATAACTGATATTTAAAGACTGACCCGCTCATCTAATGTTCAGATAACTCAAGGCAGATTGCAGAAGTGTTTCTTCACACTCAAGATTATTAAATATGAAAGAACATATGTCCATCCAAAACTTATAGTACTCATTTTGCTAAAATTCATTTTACATAGTGCAGCCAGAAGAGTACAGCACGTTGCTAACTTGATGGCACTTGATTTCAATAGTTGCTAGTTTCTACACATGGAAGAAAGAAGGGAGAATGAAAATGGTGAGAGAAGGTTGGAGGGAGAGAGTGAAAGAGAAAGAAGGAGGAGAAGGAGGAAGAGGAAGAGACAAAGACAAGTTTAATAAGTTTTATTGTTATTCATATCAGTAAGGTTAACAGTTCAGACTGCTGCCATTGAAAAGACAGTTTGTTACACACTGCATGTGGAGGGAATACGCTGCATCATTGATTGCTGCACAGGGAAGCACTCGTCCCTCAGGAGGTGAGGGCGGGTGGGAGGAAACTGTGGCAACAACTTTCATTGTGGTTTCTTTGGGGGAAGGAACAGGTGTGTCAGGGAAAGCCGGAAAGCCGGTTTAGGACTGGCGAGTTTGAATAACTTCAGTACACTCTGGAGTATAGGGACTGTCCCTGTTTGTCTGGTGCTTGACCCAGGGGTGATAGGGCAAGTTGATAGTGACCCTGAGAATGTAGGATCCTGATAAAAGACATTGTTGGGGGTATACGTTCTGGATTGGTTGATTTGTATTTGAAAGGCATGCTCTTGGATGAGCTGTTTACAGTCTCCAAAAATTGTCTAAGCAGGAGACCAGCTGACTCCTTCCAGGGTCAGCAAGGCACCAGATGTCAAGGCACCAGAAAATAGAAAACATGGTTAATATAAGAAGGAAGAGAGGAAACAAGTGAAGTAGGAAGGAAGGAAGGAGTTTTTGTTTTTTAATACATTCAGTACGTAGGGTAAGAGCAACAATAAATTTGTTGGAGAAAGGCTGTATGTCTGCTTTTTTTCACTGCTCTGACTTTGGATTCAAGGGGAACTGAGTGAAAATACTGGTATTTAACCCTGGTTGTGTGATCTTTCTGTGAGGTTTATATTTCTAGAATATGGAGATGAAAGTACCTTCTTTACAGGGTTATGAGATTTAAATGTGAGGATATGTACACAGTGTATTAAATAAATACTAACTGCTTTTAATTCTTTTTGTCTAAATACTCAGTGTTAATGCCCACCTGATATAGATGATGAAACCATGTGTTTGCTTTGCAACTGAAGCTATGTAGTTACACATCAAAGGCAAGTGTGGAATATATCTTACATTGCACCTAAAATGTTTTTAAATGTCTTATTTTCAAAGGGAGGAAAGAAGGGAGAAGGAGAGGAAGAAAAATGGAATATTTGATAAATGAAGAACAAATAAGCAAATATTTGAGCTTAGAATTCTGATGAGAGACTAAAAATACAACTTTTTATTAATTTAATATTGCTGTTGCTAGTAAAATAAGTAATCTAGTATAGAATATTTTGGCAAGGATAAGGTCAAATACTATTATATTTATAATTTAAAGTACATGATTCTATGAGCCATGAATTCATAGAAATTGATTTGCAAACTTCAGTTAATGACCTTGGTTATTTGTCAATAAGAAGAGAGGGAGAGGTTATGTGAGTGCAAGTAAATTAACCTTTCATTCCATACTCAACTGACTTCTTCCACACTGACAAGTAATCAAGATTGTTTGACAGAAGCAGCAAGTTGTTTAGCTTCTCAGCTCTCTTGCTGCTAAAATATGATGTCAGATAATTTGTTCCTGTTTAGTTCTAGCTTGATTACTTCTGGTTCCTTGAGATTTGAATTGATGAAGTTTTACTTTAGTTACATGGCAGTGTTAATAAATGCTGTCATGTTTATTAATGAGATGCCAAAATCATATTGTTATATTTAGAGGACAGATTCAAGTTCATGTAACTTAAAGTAGTTGAATGTGATAAAAGGTTAATTAGACTTCATGACCTGTTTGGAATATGTCTTAGGGCTCAGTACCAAGATAACTTTCAATGCAAAATACCTAACTCACAATTAATTTATACAATAACTATATCATAGTCTGTTAGTGACATAGCAAAGGATTCTTAACAGCTCCTGAATAAATTTTATGAATTGAAAAACAAGAATCAAAAAATAAAGAAAAGCAAAATGAAAGAAATCCAGCTAAGGCCAGCCATAGTGATGTTTCACTTGATACAATAGAGCTTATTACACAAATATTTTACCCACACTGTATTCCTAGGATTTTAAATTATTTCCACTGAGGAGAGATCACCAACTCGATGGACGTGAGTTTGAGTGAACTCCGGAAGTCGGTGATGGACAGGGAGTCCTGGAGTGCTGCAGTTCATGGAGTCACAGGGAGTCGGACACAACTGGGTGACTGAACTGAACTGAGGAAAGAATCCTTAGAACTTTCTGCAAAACAATTAAGATGTACTGCATGAGACTTTAAAATGTAATTGAGTCAGTGAATAGCAGAATATGTGCTTTGGAAAATTTCTTATTCATCATTGCTCACTAGTTTGTGGCTGGAGATAAATTAAGAATATTGTTCTGGAAGGCCAGGCAGAATGCCATCCAATGATAAGGACAACTCAAAAGTAAAATGAAGAAGGCACTCCAGTATTCTTGCCTGAAGAATCCTGTGGGTGGAGGAACCTGGTAGGCTGCAGTTCATGGGGTCATTAAGAGTCGGACACAACTGAGCGACTTCCCTTTCACTTTTCACTTTCATGCGCTGGAGAAGGAAATGGCATCCCACTCCAGTGTTCTTGCCTGGAGAATCCCAGGGACAGAGGAGCCTGGTGGGCTGCCATCTATGGGGTCACACAGAGTCGGACAAGACTGAAGCGATTTAGCAGCAGCAGCAGCAGCAAGCAGCAAAAGTAAAAATAAACTGGCACAACTGAAGCTTTAGCCTTATTGAAATTATAAAATAAATTCTTTTCATGTAATGAAAGACTTCACTAAGAACATTAAGAATTTATTTTTCATGCAAACAATGCAAAGTAAATCCATATCTAGACATAGCTAGTTGGAATTTTTCAAATTAGATGACAATAAAAATATCCAATGAGCTTCTAGTTTTTAAAAAAGGATCAACTTACTTAAAAAAAATCAGATCTGGAAACAAAGTGAAAACAATATTCCTGAGGAAAAACTTATTTGTCAATTATAATAATAATTAGATATAAAATTTTCTTACCTTAATGAGTTATAGAGAAATGACTTTAAAAAAAGAATATAGCATCTTATTGAATAGAAGACAATGTGGGCTCTGTATCATTCTGATTTCATAGTCAATATTTAAAAGAAAAATTACCTACTTAAAAATGATGGTAAAAAGTAAAAATTTCTATGAATTAGAGGTTTCTCTTTCTTGTGAACATTTTCCTATTACTGAAATGTCCACATTATCTGTATAGATTTTTGAGTATCATATAAATTTCTCCTTGAGTGAGACTTGGTAATTTGAAAAAATTGTCCATTTCATCTAAGTTGTTGAATTTGCAGTTCTAGATAGCTCATAGTGTTCTTTTGTTTTTTAAATATCTCTAGAGTCTGTAGTGATGTCTCTTCATTAATCCCTGGTTTTTGTAATTTGTATTTTCTTTCTTTTTTCTTTTCAGTATAGTTAGAAATGTATTAACTTTACTGAACTTAAAAAATCTTATTTTATTTATTTTCTTTTATTCTGTTCTCAATATCATTGATTTATTTTAATATCTTTTTGTTCTATTTGCTTTTGGTTTATTATTTTATTTTTTTTTAGTTTCTTAAGGAGGAAGCTTAGATCATTCAAGTAATAAGATTTCTTCTAAGAACCATTTTAGCATATCTTCAAAAACCTGATATATTGTCTTTTCACTTTTAGTAAATTCAAAATATTTTCTTGCTTCTCTTGTGTCCTTTGATATGTTGATTACTGAGAAATATGGTGTTTTTTCCCCAAGTATTTATAGATTTTCCAGTTTTATTTCTAGTTTAATTCCATTTATTTCATTGATTTATTTCTAGTTTAATCCTGTTCTATCCACCCATGGAGATGAGAAGGATTCCTTCCTAATTAGTGGACTGGATATTGAGGCGAACGATGATACACATACCGAAATAATTTGGAAGAAAATTTATCACTTAAAAAATAATTCTTGGAACAGTAGGACAGGTGCACTCTCTCCCATAAAGCCAAGAGCATAGTGGAAGTGGCGGTGTGATGACTTGATTTTGACTGGGTAAAATGCGAGTCTAGAGTGGAAGTTTCTTCCTGTGTCCAGGGTTTGTGTGGTTTGAAGTTCCCATAGGCACCAAGGGGACTGATGGATTTTTAAAATCATGATTAGCTTGTCTATATATGGGGCAAAGGGGAAAGAGGGAGTATGGGGCTTCAAAGCTGTCAGTGGTCAAAAGTCAAAAAATGAGTCAGACCTCTTACTACAATTCACCCCACTGTTTGATTGATGATGGAATTGTACTGTGTCTTATTCAACTGATTCTGAATTTGTTTAAGTATAATTTTAGGAGCCATATGCCTCTGTGCACGCATGTTTAGTCACTTCAGTTGTGTCTCACTCTTTGCGATCCTATGGACATAGCCTGTCAGACTCCTCTGTCCAGGGGGTTCTCCAGGCAAGAATACTAGAGTTGTTTGCCATGACCTCCTCCAGGGGATTTTTCTGACCCAAAGACGGAACCTACATCTCTGTCTCTTTCATTGGCAGGCAGGTTCTTTACCACTAGTGCCACCTGGGAAGCCCCGTATGCCTCTGTAGCAAATGAAAATGAAAGAGCTTGGACAAATGTATCCAGTCACCTTAGACAGTTGTTGAAAACCATGAAAAAATGTTAGCTGGCGTCTGGAGTATTTGCTCAAAAAAGCAAATTATATTATTAACATGCTTATCTGTTGTCTCATTTGTTGAGTTATTTGAGCAACTTTTTCCCATTATGTCTATCCACATGTAAGAAAAAATACCTTTAAGGAAGAAAACACCTCTCTGGCTGGGCAGTAAATAGGCTGCTGCTGCTAAGTCACTTCAGTCGTGTCCGACTCTGTGTGACCCCAGAGACAAGGCTCCCCTGTCCTTGGGATTCTCCAGGCAAGAACACTGGAGTGGGTTGCCATTTCCCTCTCCAATGCATGAAAGTGAAAAGTGAAAGTGAAGTCGCTCAGTCGTGTCCGACTCCTAGCGACCCCATGGACTGCAGCCTACCAGGCTCCTCTGCCCATGGGATTTTCCAGGCAAGAGTACTGGAGTGGGTTGCCATTGCCTTCTCCAGTAAATAGGCTAAGAATAGGTAATTATCAGGCATGAAAGTCACCAGGAAGCATTGCTCCTCACTATGGGCCTCCAAAGGATGGGCATCTTGCTGCATGTGTCTGGTGGTGGTGGTGGGGGTTTAATATTTATTATTTCTGACTGGATTGTGGGTCCTAGGGCAGTGCCAGTGTCCTCCAAGACTGTAAGTAGGGCAATCATAATGTGCAATAGTTCTTTTGTACCTAATGCTGAAAAAGAAACGTTGAGCTGAGAGGCCAGAAAGAAACGTTGCCTGCCACCCCCGTCCCCCCTTATATATAGGACATCAGAGGGAGGGCCTGGTGGTGGTGTGTAAGAACAGAGGAACAAGCAAGTGCTACTGAAGTGAACCTAGAGCCACTGGAGAGTTGAGAATCCTGGTTAAGGCATGTGGTAGTGCAAACACCCTGCTTATGAAGGGCCCGTAGGTTTATTGCTCTGAGCAAAGCAGGAAATTGTCCTAGAATTTGTAAAACAAATCAGACAGAGAGACCAAATGAGCAATTTAAATAAATATTTTAGGATCTGATTAGTTTTATGGAGTTGTACTTAAGAAGGGGATGACTGGCCAAGGATAACTTCTTCTATGAGACTGACTGGAAGTGGATGATGAAAGCTGATGACCTATCTTGGACTGGTGTCAAACTCAGCAATTAGTGAAGTAAAGGACTTGGACTGTATGCTTGATGAGTGGTAAATATATATTATGGGAGAGACCCTTCAAGACAGGGAGGGGATTACTATGATGAAATGAAGTAGGTCTTGAGAGAAGGGGAAAAAACATGAGCAGAGACAGGAATGGGAGTGAAGATGATACTGCAAACTGAATGGGGAAAATTATGGGAATGGAGCTGGAGGAAGGAGTGGAAATGTGGGGCTTGGCAAGGCAGATATGGACTTGTTCATGGGTGGTGGAGTGGTAGTTGTCAGGGTTGGAAAATATTGAAGATGGTGAAATCTGGAAGAGAATGAAGGTTGGTTGTGAAAGTTGCATGTGTCGGGCTATAGCCTAGACCAGTAGAACAGAGCAGACAGAGGGTATTCCTAGGTCCAGAGAGAACTTCAGATAACCCATCAGCAGCTCCCTAAAACACGTAGCTAAATAATAAATAAGTATGGATTTGATCTTGGTGCTATCCATAGCATGGATAGCCTGTTGTAAACACTGACACTCATTTGTAGCAATATTGAGCGTAGGCATGGTGTCACTGCATTTGTGTGATTTAGAAAATATGGTGCAGCAGAGACTGACATGCTGGAGATGGGTCGGGAAAGGCTTTAGACAGGTAGCTAAGATGAAGACAGCATTCTCTCCTCCAGTGAATTCAGAAAGGAGCTAAAGGTAAGCTTCCACTGGGTGTAAGTGCCATAGCCTGAGGAGGTGAGAGCGTGCACTCTAGTAGAGGTAGAAGGGAGCAGGATGAGCTTAGCACCGTGCCAAGCCGAGAACAAAAGAGGAGCAGCGCTAGTCACTGGCAGTAATGTTCAGGTCAGTAGTGTGACTGAAGTGAAAATCTGGTTGTGTTGGTCAGTTGGACTGAAATGCTTCTCCCTCATGAATATGTTTATTAAATGTATTGAGGTTACCTGGTGGTCAGGGAATCCGGCTGGCATGTATACTGCCTCCTATATTATGCAAATTTCAGAATAGCCAATAGGAGCTGCTTCAGACATTGTAGGAAAATTTGCCATCAAGATGAAGACGAGTTATTTTACCAGCTAGCTTGGATATGGCCATAGTGCTATCAAGCCTGAATAAGTGTGGGTGGCATCATGGTCACAGTATAGCCCAATAGTTTTTGCATTGACATGTGAGGTCTGTACAATGGACTATAGTATCCCAGGTCCAAACTGTCACCTAAAGTGATAGCCAGGCTGTGAAAAGCCAAAAGACCAATCATTTATGCAGTGTGAGTGCTGTAGTTTGAGGAACCAAACGGTTGCTGACAGATAGGGACATAACACGGAACACTTGGTGTTTCCATTCTGAATCCTGATGTGGAGAGGAAGCCTGAATCTCTCAACAGTAGCTTTAGCAGAGACCAACTTTAGTATTTGGGCTTCCCAGGTGGCACAGTGTTAAGGAATCTGCCTGCCATTGTAGGAGATGAAAGAGACATAGGTTCTATCCCTGGGTTGGGAAGATCCTCTAGAGTAGAAAGTGGCAACCCACTCCAGTATTCTTGCCTGGAAAATCCCATGGACAGAGGAGCCTGGTGGACTATAGTCCATGGCGTTGCAGAGAGTCAGACATGACTGAGCAACTGAGCACACACATAACTTTAATTTTTCTTAGCCTCACTCAACAATACACATGGTAGTAGTTGTGGGTGATAAAGCTATAGTCTTTACTTCCAGAATAAGCTCCTCATTGGCATTAATTAAATCTTTTATTGCTTGGAAATTTTGTTGAAGCTTGTGACTTAGGCAAATTGTTAGTTCAGTGCAAACATAATTATGGTTTCGGACTGTGAATTTTAAATCATTGTAAGTAGTCTCACACACATCTTTATTAATCAAAATGGGAACCATTACAATCAATACATTTTTGCCAGTGAGAAATAAGTTTGTTTATTGCTATAGCATAAAAATTCACGCTTTGGGATTTGATAGACTCTTGGAAAGCATTTTCTGCCTCCTGCTGGTTGTGGAAGCATTTTCCCTGCAAAAAGTTGTCCCGATGCTTGAAGAAGTGGTAGTTGGTTGGTGAGAGGTTAGGTGAATGTGGTGGATGAGGAAAAACTTCATAGTCTAAACTGTTCAACTTGTGAAGTGTTGGTTGTGCAACATGCGACTGAATGTTGTCTTGGAGAAGAATTGGGCCCTTTCTGTTGATCAGCACTGGCTGTAGGCCTTGCAGTTTTCCGTGCAGCTCATCGATTTGCTGAGCATATTTCTCGGATGTAATGGCTTCACTGGGACTAAGAAAGCTGTAGCAGATCAGGCCACCAAATGGTGACCATGACCATTTTTTGGTGCAAGTTTTGCTTTGGGAATTGCTCTTGAGCTTATTCTCTGTTCAAACACTGAGCTGGTTGTTACTGGTTATCATATAAAATCCACTTATCGTCGCATATTACAATCCAATTGAGAAATGGTTCATTGTTGCTGCATAAAATAAGAGAAGGTGACACTTCAAAATGATGATCTTTTCAATTTGCAGTCAGCTCATGAGGCACCCACTTATCAAGCTTTTTCACCTTTTCAGTTTGCTTCAAATGTCAAATGACTGTAGAATGGTTGATGTTGAGTTCTTGGGCAACTTCTTGTAAGAGAATCAGCTTTGATGATCCTTTCAGTTGGTCATTGTTAATTTCTTTTTTTTTCAGATTTTATTTTATTTTATTATTATTTTTTTACTTTACAATATTATATTGGTTCATTGTTAACTTCTGATGGCAAGCCACTTTGCTCCTCATCTTAAGACTGATCTCTTTTGCAGAACTTCTTGAACCACCACTGCACTGTCTGTTCATTAGCAGTTCCTGGGCCAAATGCATTGTTGATGCTGTAAGTTGTCTCTGCTGCTTTTTGACCCAGTTTGAACCCAAATAAGAAAGTCATCCAAATTTGCTTTTTGTCTAACATCATTTCCATGTGTTATTCGGTTGCCCAATAATGTTTGACTCTTTGCAAAGCCATGGACTCTAGCACACCAGGCCTCCCTGCCCCTCACCATCTCCCAAAGTTTGCTCAAGTTCATATCCATTGCATCGGTGATGCCATCCAGCCATCTCAGCCTCTGATGCCTTCTTCTCCTTCCGCCCTCAGTCTTTCCCAGCATGAGGGACTTTTCCAGTGAATCAGCCGTTTGCATCAGATGAACAAAATACTAGAGTTTCAGCTTCAGCATCAGTCCTTTCAATGAGTATTTAGGATTGATTTCTCTTAAGATTGACTGGTTTGATCTCCTTGCTGTCCAAGGGACTCTCAGGAGTTTTCTCCAGCACCACAGTTTGAAGGCATCAATTTTTCAGTGCTCTGCCTTATTTATGATGTAGTTCTCAGAACCATATGTGACCACTGGGAAGACCATAGCCTTGAGTATATGGACATATGTCAGCTGAGTAATGTTTCTGCTTTTCAACATACTATCTAGGTTTGTTATTGCTTTCCTTCGAAGAAATGGTTGTCTTCTGATTTCATGGCCACAGTCACCATCCGCAGTGATTTTAGAGCCCAGGAAGAGGAAATCTGTCACTACTTCCACCTTTTCCCTTTCTATGTGCCATGCAGTATTGGGACTGGATACCATGATCTTAGTTTTTTTTTATTATTTAGTTTTAAGTTGGCTCTTTCACTCTTCTCCTTCACTGTCATCAAGAGGCTCTTTAGTTCCTCTTTGCTTTCTGCCATTAGAGTGGTATCATCTGCATATATGAGGTTGTTGATGTTTCTCCTGCCTATCTGGATTCCAACTTGTAACTTATCCAGCCTGGCATTTCTCATGATGTGCTCAGCATATTGGTTAAACAGACAGGGTGACAACAGACAGCTCTGTCATACTCCTTTGTCAATCTTGAACCAATCAGTTTTTCCATACAGGGTTCTACTGTAGCTTCTTAACCCACATATAGGTTTCTCAGGAGAGAGGTAAGATGATCTGGTATTCCCATCTCTTTCAGAGCTTTCCGTAGTCTAAATTAAATATAAAATAAGTAGCATGTAGTAGTAAGTCATTAGCAAAAAAAAAAATAGTGATAAATGCACATTAAAATGATGTATAACATAACCACATTTATTTAGAATGTATTCCAATACCAATGGCAAATTTCAACAATGCAAAAACCATTTGCACAAACCTATCCCCTTATTGCCAAATTCAGACTTAAATTGAAGAAAGTAGGGAAACCCACAACCCCATTCAGGTATGACCTAAATCAAGTCCCTTATGATTATACAGTGGAAGTAAGAAATAGATTTAAGGGACTAGATCTGATAGATAGAGTGCCTGATGAACTATGGATGGAGGTTTGTGACCCTGTACCAGAGACAGGGATCAAGACTATCCCCATGGAAAAGAAATGCAAAAAAGCAAAATGGCTGTCTAAGGAGGCCTTGCAAATAGCTGTGAAAAGAAGAGAAGCAAAAAGCAAAGGAGAAGAGGAAAGATATAAACTTTTGAATGCAGAGTTCCAAAGAATAGGAAGGAGAGATAAGAAAGCCTTCCTCAGTGATCAATGCAAAAAAATAGAGGAAAACAACAGAATGGGAAAGACTAGAGATCTCTTCAAGAAACTTGGAAATACCAAGGGAACATTTCATGCAAAGATGGGCTCGATAGAGGACAGAAATGGTCTGGACTTAACAGAAGCAGAAGATATTAAGAAGAGGTAGAAGGAATAAACAGAACTGTACAAAAAAAGATCTTCATGACCCAGATAATCACGATGGTGTGATCACTCATCTAGAGCCAGACATCCTGGAATGTGAAGTCAAGTGGACCTTAGAAAGCATCACTATGAACAAAGCTAGTGGAGGTGATGGAATTCCAGTGGAGCTATTTCAAATCCTGAAAGATGATGCTGTGGAAGTGCTTCACTCCATATGCCAGCAAATTTGGAAATCTCAGCAGTGGCCACAGGACTGGAAACGGTCAGTTTTCATTCCAGTCCTAAAGAAAGGCAATGCCAAAGAATACTCAAACTACTGCACAATTGCACTCATCTCACACGCTAATAAAGTAATGCTCAATATTCTCCAAGCCAGGCTTCTGCAATACGTGAACTGTGTACTTCCAGATGTTCAAGCTGGTTTTAGAAAAGGCAGAGGAACCAGAGATCAAATGGCCACCATCTGCTGGATCAGGGAAAAAGCAAGAGAGTTCCAGAAAAATAACTATTTCTGCTTTATTGACTATGCTAAAGCCTTGACTGTGTGGATCACAATAAACTGTGGAAAATTCTAAAAGAAATGGAAATAACAGACCACTTGACCTGCCTCGTGAGAAACCTATATGCAGGTCAGGAAGCAACAGTTAGAACTGGACATGGAACAACAGGCTGGTTCCAAATAGGAAAAGGAGTACATCAAGGCTGTATATTGTCACCCTGCTTATTTAACTTCTATGCAGAGTACATCATGAGAAACACTGGGCTGGAAGAAGCACAAGCTGGAATCAAGATTGCCAGGAGAAATATCAATAATCTCAGATATGCAGATGACACCACTCTTATGGCAGAAAGTGAAAAGGAACTAAAAAGCCTTTTGATGAAAGTGAAGGAGGAGACTGAAAATGTTGGGTTAAAGCTCAACATTCAGAAAACGAAGATCATGGCATCTGGTCCATCACTTCATGGGAAATAGATGGGGCAACAGTGGAAACAGTGTCAGACCTCATTATTTTGGGCTCCAAAATCGCTGCAAATGGTGATTGCAGCCATGAAATTAAAAGATGCTTACTCCTTGGAAGGAGAGTTATAACCAACCTAGATAGCATATTGAAAAGCAGAGACATAACTTTGCCAACAAAGTTCCATCTAGTCAAGGTTATGGTTTTTGCAGTGGTCATTTATGGATGTGAGAGTTGGACTGTGAAGAAGGCTGAGCGCCAAAGAATTGATGCTTTTGAACTGTGGTGTTGGAGAAGACTCTTGAGAGTCCCTTGGTCTGCAAGGAGATCCAACCAGTCCATTCTAAAGGAAATCAGTCCTGGGTGTTCATCGGAAGGACTGATGCTAAAGCTGAAACTCCAACACTTTGGCTACCTCATGCGAAGAGTTGACTCACTGGAAAAGACTCTGATGCTGGGAGGGATTGGGGGCAAGAGGAGGAGGGGACGACAGAGGATGAGATGGCTGGATGGCATCACCGACTCAACGGACATGAGTTTGAGTGAACTCCGGGAGCTGGTAATGGACAGGGAGGCCTGGCATGCTGCGATTCATGGGGTCGCAGAGTCGGACATGACTGAGAGACTGAACTGAACTGAATATTAGTATCATCATCAAGGTACTATCAGAAACCTAGCAGATAGCCAAATAGACATTCATTGGTGAATGAATCACAATATAAACTTTGTATGGTGTCAGTTATGTTACGTTTACTAAGGTGTATTTTATGGTCTAGAATATGGTCTCTTGGTGAATGTCCACTGGAAAAGAATGTGTGTTATATACTATTGTTATGTGAAGTTTTGTATAAATGCATTTAAGCCAAATTGGTGATATATTATTCAGATCCTCTGCATCCTTGTTGATTTTCTGTGTATTTGTTTCATTGATTACTAAGAAGAATGTTGAAGTCTTTAATAATAATTGTGGCTTTCTCTTCCCTTTTTATAATTTAGAAATTTTTTTCTCTGCATTTTAAAGTTCTGGTATTAGGTGTTTATACATTTAGAACTGTGCACTTTCTTCTTGGTGAGTTGAACTTTTTATCATAATGTAATATTTCTTGTTCTTAAGTCTACTTTGTCTGATATTATAATGGGGCATGTGTGTGTGAGTGTTTGTACATTGGTAATTATTTTCCTTGGTGTTTTCTGAGATCTGGGAATTATGGTTATTATCTTGATACTTTTGGAAAATTCTCAATTATACTATTATCCCTTCAAGTATTTCTTCTCCATTATCTCTGTTTTCTTTTACAATTTTGGTATTTCCCACAGCTCTTGGATGCTCTTTTTTTTCTAATGTTTTATTCTTTGTTTCTGTGTGGATAATTTCTATTGATGTATCTTGGAGGTAATTATTTCCTTAGCTTTATGAAACCTACTGATGAGTCTATTGATATGATTCTTCATCTTTGTTAGTATATGTTTCTTTTGGATTATTTGTCTTTCATTCTCTCATATATTTCATCTTTCTGCTGAAATTCTCCACTTGTTCATGTATGTTGCCCATTTTTCAGCTAGATCTTTTAACATATTAATCATTGCTATTTTTAATTCTTTTCTGATACTCAAATATTGGGATCATATCTCTGAGTCTAGTGTGTGTAATCCTTTATCACTTGACATGATGTTGTTTTTGATTGGTCTGACTTCTTTGCATATCTTATATTTGGTGAACATTTGTTGTAAGACAGTAGAGACTGAGGTAATTAGTATTACCTCATACTAATGGCATATCTTTTTTTTTTTTTTTTTGGTCAGACCTTCATTATATACATTTAGTTAATCTTGTCAGGAGTTGAGTTAGTTTTGAATTTTGTTGTTAGTTATCCTAGTACATCCTAGTTTTAAAATTACTGTAGTAAAGTGTTACATGTAAGATGTGGGCTGGTTTGTCAGAAGTTTTGTTTTCAATGTTTCCCCCTCAACTTTAGGTTTTCCCTTGTCTCTTAGAGAGGGTCTCTCTTCCTGCTCATTTCTCCTCTGGCAGTACCTCATATCCAATATCTGACATCCATCCCAGCCAAACAATTACCCACTTCTCATCTTACCATGCAGACTCCTGTCTTCCCTTGAGTTTCGCTTGATTGGTTGCCTTACAACCCCAGTTTTCTCATGGTTTCAGTAGGAGTTATAATTTTTCAGATTATTAAACTTTTTGTTCTAAGAGGGGAAATGTTTCTCTTTGGCATTTTAAGAGGGAAGCAGAAATCAAAAATATTTTTAAAATCAAATATATTTCCTAAATCTCTGGTTAAAAAATATGTATATTTGACATACAAACAGAATAGAATCAAGACCCTCTAAATAATATGCCATGAATTTGGAATTTGTATCATGACTCTAGGTAACACAACTCGATGAGAAAGTATTCTTAATGACTCTTTTTTTCTGAATTTCCTTGGTCCCTTGCTGAGAGAAGACCATGAATGTCTCACCAGAATTTCATTTCAGTTTAGCACATAGACTGTATTCTGTGAATGGCTCTGTCTAGTTGAGAGTTCTGGTAAGGAGCTGATATTTAACTATTTTCTAGCATAATAGAGACTTAAACTGTAAAGGTATTTATTTTCCTATCTACATAGATAAAGCTAGACCAGAATAAGTGACTTGTCAAAGAATTTATGCTATCATCTAAATAATCTGGTTAGATGAACTTTAGTGAGAAGACTGGTATTTTCAAGTTGGAGTAAATACATAGGATCTCCCCAAACCATATCTTTTCATAACAACCCTTTCAGTGTCAAACTCACATGATACACAGTGGAGGGACCTTGAATCCATGTGCATGCTGGACAAAAGCATTCCTCTAGTCCAAGCTGGAACTGGCACCTGAACCATTATCTCAGTCCCTGAATTGGATTGCTTGGATTCCCCTCAGTTGATACTGTGGCTTTGGATGTTGAAGCACATGTTTTATGTTTCTCGGAAGATGTCAGTATGACAGTTTATTAACAGACAGTATTGTTTTTCTCAAGTTCATATAAAAGGAAATTTTCATATACTTTTAGAAACAAGAGAGGCTGTTTTACTATATTTGTTAACATCCTCAGTCGTAGCAGTCTGAGATTATAAATCAGTACTGGAACAATAAACTATGTGCCAATGTATGTGAAAAGAAAAATAAATGGATTTTAACTGATGAAATCCTAAGAGGTTATTAAAAATGAGAGAGATAAAAAAGGGGGGAAATCCTTTAAAAGAAAATGTAATAGATAATACACAGAGCTATTATTGTCCCACTTCTATTTGGCTAGGCTTCCTAAACCTCTTGATGGTCTCTTCTACTCTTAAGACTCTCTGGGAAAAGCACTGAGATTATTTCTGTTCTTACTCTATTCACCTCTTCACATTTTGAAGGCTGTAACAATTGGTCTTGATTGAAATCTTTCCAGACTACACGAACAATAACCAAATACAATAAGAGTGTACATAATGGGCATAAAAGAAACATCATTGTTAAGTTTTCATGTGATTTAAGTTGAGATGTTAGTACTAATCATCTGTTATTATAAAAGGTTTGTTTGACTCTTTTCTGTTTTATTTCCAGTGAATGTTATTTTCTTTTCATTATTATGCATGTTTTATGAGTTATTATTTATTTGTGTGTGTGTTGGATTTGATTTATTTCTGTGGGACTCTGCTGTTTCCACAGTAAACTGTGGAAAATTCTGAAAGAGATGGGCATTCCACACCTGACCTGCCTCTTGAGAAACCTGTATGCAGGTCAGGAAGCAACAGTTAGAACTGGACATCGAACAACAGACTGGTTCCAAATAGGAAAAGGAGTATGTCAAGGCTGTATATTGTCACCCTGCTTATTTAACTTCTATGCAGAGTACATCATGAGAAACACTGGGCTGGAGGAAGTACAAGCTAGAATCAAGATTGCCGGAAGAAATATCAATAACCTCAGATATGCAGATGACACCACCCTTATGGCAGAAAGTGAAGAAGAACTAAAGAGCCTCTTGATGAAAGTGAAAGAGGAGAGTGTCCCATCACTTCATGGGAAATAGATGGGGAAACAGTGGCTGACTTTATTTTTCCGGGCTCCAAAATCACTGCAGATGGTGACTGCAGCCATGAAATTAAAAGATGCTTACTCCTTGGAAGGAAAGTTATGACCAACCTAAGCAGCTTATTCAAAAGCAGAGACATTACTTTGCCAACAAAGGTCCATCTAGTCAAGGTTATGGTTTTTCCAGTGGTCATGCAAGGATGTGAGAGTTGGACTATAAAGAAAGCTGAGCACCAGAAGAATTGATGCTTTTGAACTGTCAAAAGCAGTTTTGGAGAAGACTCTTGAGAGTCCCTTGTACTGCAAGGAGATCCAACCAGTCCATTTTAAAGGAGATCAGTCCTGGGTGTTCATTGGAAGGACTATTTTGAAGCTGAAACTCCAATACTTTGGCCACCTGATGCGAAGAGCTGACTCATTTGAAAAGACCCTGATGCTGGGAAAGATTGAGGGCAGGAGGAGAAGGGGACGACAGAGGATGAGATGGTTAGATGGCATCACTGACTCGATGGACATGGGTTTGGGTGGACTCTGGGTGTTGGTGATGGAGAGGCTGGCCTGGCTTGCTGCAATTCATGGGGTCGCAAAGGGTTGGACACGACTGAGTGACTGAACTGGTGAACTGAACTACTATTTCTTAAAACCTGACTAAAAAGAGCTTCCAAATATAAAACTTGTGCTCTGAATTGTCTATTTCTCCAGCAATCTTTGATGATCTTGACCAAATGGTGATCTAATGTTATTCACTTATGTTTTCCTACTGCATATAGTTTGGAACCACTATGTTTCATTCCTAGTCACATTCTTTATTGTATACTTCTTATTTTGTAGTTTCTGTTCCTCAGCATCAACATTCTACTAAACTAAGATGACTACTTTGAGGCAATTTGAAACCAGAATTCTCCCGCCATCTGAAATTATTCATGTACATATAAAGTAAAGAGATAAAAACAAAGATGGCAGCCAGGGGACTTTATTTGTCTTTTAATGATTTAATATCATTTTTCTATACCTTTAACTATTGTAGAGTTAGCGTTCTAGCTAGCAATAAAGGAGTCACAGAAAAGGAGAATTCAGGAAATATGCAGTATCGAGTTTTCTTGGTAAGTTCGTCAATCTCAAAAAAAAAATTGGCATGTGAGCAGAAACAGTTCCATTACTTAGACAGCCAAATATGTTTGTGCAAAGAATGTGTGCATAATACTGAATATCTGTGGATGGACTAGAATAGGAAAGATGTGTCTGTTTTCTCATTTGTTTTAGGAAAAGGGAATCTTTTAGAAGATTTCCCCTATCACTAGTGTCATATTTTGTGAGACTAAGGTCTCAGTAGGTCTAACTTTATAACCTTCTAATTTTAGACAAAGAGAGACTGGAAAGTTAGGAAAGATAATTCAGTTGCAGCCAGTTCAAACTGCAAGGAAAGAGAGTAGAGAACATCATTGAGAAGCTGCATGCAAACACACATACGTCTTTTCTGCATCTGTTTCCAGCTATACTGTGTCTATCTTAAAAAGTGAGGGTATCAAAACCCGATAAAGACATTGAAAGAGAGTAAAAGTACAGACTAATAACTTTCATGCTTATGAATACAAAAACCTCAACACCTCAACAAAAGATTAAGAATGTAAATTCAGGAATATGCAAAAATAATTTTATGCCATAACCAAGAGGAATTTATTCTTAGTTTGCCAGGCCAACTCAACATTTGAAAAATAAGTAATTTAATTCATCACAACAACAAGTTAAATAGGAAACATCATGTGCCTCATCAGTAAATGATAAAGTTTCAGAAAACTTTAAATAGAGGGGAGTTTCCTCAACTTAATAAAGAAAACATACAAAAAACCTGCATCTAACAACATACTTAATGGTGAAAAACCAGATGCTTTCCCCTGAAGATCTAAAATGATGCAAGGAAGTTCCTTCTTGACTCTCCCATTCAGCACCCTATTAGAAGTCTTAGCTAATGCAATTAGATAAGAAAAGGAAATAAACACATACAGATCAAAAAGGAACAAATAAAATGGTCTTTTTTCACAAATGACATGATTATCTATGTAGAATTCCCAAAGAATCAACACAAAAAGCCTCCAGAACTACTAAGCATTTATAACAAGTTTGCATGATACATGGTTAGGATAGAAAGGTCAATTGCTCATAGCAACAATAAATGATTAGAGTTTGAAATTTTAAAATGCAATTTATTTACATTGAAAGCAAAAATTAATAAATATAAAGCTAACAAAATATGCATAGGATCTATAAAAATAAACCTACAAAACTCCAAAGAAAGAACTCAAAGAAGATTTAAATACATAGAGAGATATTCTGTGTTTATGAATAGGAAAACTAATACTATTAAAATGTCAGTTCTTCCCAGTTTGATCTATAGATTCAATACAATCCCACTCAAAATTTTAGTAGGTTATTTTGTGGATATTAACAAAATGACACTAAAGTTTATGGAAAGCCAAAGGACTCAGAATATCCAACACAAAGCCAACAAAGAACAAAGTCAGAAGACTGATATTACCCAACTTCAGGGTTTATTGTGCAGCTACAGTAATCAATACAGCATGGTATTAATGAAGGAACAGACAAATAGGCCAATGGAACAGAGTGGAGAGGCCAGAGAGATTTGTTCAGTAGTGGAAATGTTAGGAATGAAACCACAGTAGTGAATAAACGACATTATGTATTTGTCAAAACCTATAGAACTGTACAAGAGTATATCTTAATGTAAATTGTGTACTTTAAGTACTGAAATAATGTATCAGTGTTGTTCATTGGTATTTAACAAATGTACCATGCTAACACAATTTATTTATAATAGAGGACATTTAGACCTTGGACATATGGAGACTTTCTCCTCAATTTTTCTGTAGATCTAACACTGTTCTTTAAAAAGCAGTCTGTTTTTTAAGATAATCTAAAAACATAAGCCAGATATATGGGGATTGTTCTTTTATCTTCCTCTTTCTTCATACCCATTCTTCATTCAGTGCAAGGATTCAGTGTTTTAAACTGCTTTCAGTTTTATTTTCTTTTCAGTGTTATTGCCATATTCTAGCAGAGATCATCTCTACCTGGAATTTGCAGTAACTTTCCAGCTATTCTTGTTGGCCTTCTATCACACAGTCTTCAAAATATTGATAGAGTGAGCTTTCTTGGATACAAAATGTATCATCATTATACTGCTTAAAACCCTTCTTTGGATTTCTATTTCCAAACTTGCTTTTTCTTTTCCTAACTTTTTGTTTTACATTGAAATGTAGTCAGCTAACAATGTTGTGATAGTTTTAGGTGGACAGCAAAGGGACTCAGCCATATATGTACCTGTATCCATTCTCCCTCATATTCTCCTTGAATCCAGATGGTCACATAACATTGAGCAGAGTTTCCTGTGCTATGCAGTAGGACCATGTTGATTATCCATTTAAAATATAGCAGTGTGTAGGTGTCCATCCCAAACTCCCGAACTATTCCTTTCCCCTATTCTTCCCCCCCTGCAAACCATGGCAACCATAAATTCATTCTCTAAGTCTGTAAGTCTGTTTTTGTTTTGTAAATAAGTTCATTCATATAATATTTTTTTTTAGATTCTACATATAAGGGATGTCATATGATATTTCTCCTCTGTCCGACTCACTTCACTCAGTATGACAATCTCTAGATCCATTCATATTTGATAAATCCATCCATGTTGCAGAAAATGGCATTATTTTATTCTTTTTAATGGGTGAATAGGATTCCACTGTATATATGTTCAGTTTAGTCACTCAGTTGTGTCCGACTCTTTGCGACCCCATGAATTGCAGCACGCCAGGCCTCCCTATCTATCACCAACTCCTGGAGTTCACTCAGACTTACGTCTATCGAGTCAGTGATGCCATCCAGCCATCTCATCCTCGGTCGTCCCCTTCTCCTCCTGCCCCTAATCCCTCCCAGCATCAGAGTCTTTTCCAGTGAACTCTTCGCATGAGGTGGCCAAGGTCACCAGCTTTAGCATCATCCCTTCCAGAGAAACCCCAGGGCTGATCCTGTGTACCTCATCTTATTTACGCACTCCTCTGTCAATGGACATTTATGTTGCTTCCATGTCTTGGCTATTGTAAACAGTGCTGCAATTAATGTTGGGGTGCATGTATCCTTTCAGACCATATTTTCCTCTGTATATATGCCCGGGAGTGGGATTACAGGGTCATATGGTAGCTCTATTCTTTATAAGAAAGAACTTAAGAGAACTTTAATCATTTAGCCATAAATGAGTATATCTTTCAGTTCTTTTTTCCGATTGCTTTTTTGCGTTCTGGTTGGAGTTAGTCTGAACTTCCCAGGGGTCCACCAAAACCAGGCTCCGTATTGTCTTCAGTCTTATCTGCTAATCCCATTGCCTGAATACTTTTCTTGCTAATCTTTATTTGCCTGGTTTATGTTTTATCCTTTGGAATTTTGCTTAGATAGTACACCATCCAGGAATTTTTCTGCTCCCCACAAACTGACCTAAATATTCCTCCTAAATTATCTTAATTTTTTCTTAACATTATATGCAAACTTCATGCTTTCTTCTCAGTATCTTTGTTTGATCATCACCTCTCTCATTCTCTACATTTTGCATTGTCTTCCCAGAATCTGTAGTGTAACACGATCTGTATTACATACTTATAAAAGCAATAAGAAAAAACACTTAAAATCAGTCCTGATAATGTATCATAGTTAAATTCATGTCACTAATGAAAAAAATGCATTATAACTTGAATGAGTTCAGTGGAAAAGAAGAGATGTGGACTAAAAGAATTAAGCCAAGGAGTATAATATTAAATTCTGTTCTTCCAGGACCCTTTTAGTCACTCAAGTAACTTTTTGGTAACAGTTTTATTAAAATACAATTCACTTACTATATAATTCACTAATTAAAATGTATAATTCAGTGCTTTTTATTATATTAAGATTGTACAACCATCAATACAATCAATTCTGGAATATTTTTACTACAACAAAAAGAAACTCTGTATAGCCATCACCCCTCAATCCTCTCATAACCAAGGCAACCATTAACCTACCTTCTGTCTCTGTAGATTTGCCTAAACTGGACATTGCATATACATGGAATCATATATTGTGTGGTCCTTTATGCCTGGCTTGAGGGAGTAATGTTTACAAGGTTCATCCATGTTGTTCAAATAACTTGATAGTTTTAACTGTATGTCTTGAAATTTTCAACAACAAAGCTAGCCAAAATACATCCAGATCTAACCCAATCCATTAATTAAAAGTTTTAAATATTATAATTGCAGTTTTTTTCTATTGGTCAATGTACATTTTACAGAATATATATTATATGAGAAAGTTTAAGATTTATCACCAGTTATGAAGAACTTTATCCTTTAGGATAAAGTTTGAGCCATTGCAAAGGTACATTATATGGTGTGAATAGAATGCACATTTTTTCTTCATAAGAAAAAAAGTGAAAATTAAATTGCTCAGTTGTGTCCGACTCTGCGACCCTGTGGACAGTAGCTCACCAAGCTCCTCCGTCCATGGGATTCTCCAGGCAAGAATACTGGAGTGGGTTGCCATTTCCTTCTCCAGGGGATCATCCCGACACAGGGATCAAACCCAGGTCTCCTGCATTAGAGGCAGATGCTTTAACCTCTGAGCCACTGAGTTTACTAAAGTGCACATGGAATGGAATAATAATACCAAATATGTTGTATTCAGTCTACAGACCCATCTGTGGTTATTGAAACTGACTCTTTAAAAGTATGTCTCAAGAATATTGTTTGACTAAATCTTCCACCCTTGTAGTTCAGCCTGCTCCTGAAAGCATAAAGGCTGACTTTGTTTAATACAATTTGGCATTATCTTCTTTTAACAGTTGGTGATGAAAACATCAGGAATGCTTTTAAAATACTGAAGAAATATGCATGTTTACTTCGGAGCACATGTGAACACTTGATTTACTGCTGATAAAACATATTCACAACTCCAGCTTACTTCATTATGTGTAAGAAAGTACCTAATATTCTTTTCCTCCCTTTTCTGGAAATGGTAAATGAAGATTTGCATTCAGGGTACAGCATCCTCTTGGGGAAGCAGTAGATGCCTAGACTGACATTCCCTAAGCCCCAAACCTTGTTAAAAGTGGTTTCAGTCCTGGGGACCTAATGCACTGATTGCTTCCCTAGAAGGAGTCTCATCGCTTGCTCCGTTCGGTCCTATTACTGAAGGTCTAATTACATCTGTTATGCGGTTCAGTTTCGCAGAAGGTTGGGGAAAGACATTAGGGGTATTAGGGGATAGGGATGGGGGCATGTAACACATGGACACACACATACACACACATCTACCCACACACTCATGTGATGGGTTTTGAGAAATAAACTGGTGACCAAGCTAGAGTAGTTGTGAAATTGTATCTAAACTATCACGTGTCTTACTGTAACAAGACAAAATGGAGATGGTTCCAATTCTGTATGCTTGCCCAGGCAACAGGGAACCAATTACACTGTCAAAATCTGAAACACTGGGAGCTTAAAAGCCCCATAGGACTTCTTTGGAACCAAACACTTTTTTTTTGCTATCTATAAAAGGACAAGTAAAGCATTATTTTTATCCTGTTGCATACTGTCATTTATATTCTGAGCTTCCCAAACCTTGCCTAGCCCACTCTTTGCCTGTATACTGCAAACAGTATATGCTTATGCTATGCTTTTGTGTAGCCCAGATGAAGACTGTCATCATGGCCTAATAGAGCTCAAAATGGAAAGGGAGAGGGGGTGGAAAAGAGGCTCATTATTTTTTAAATGGCTTCACTTTCCCCATAGGAATCCTATAGATCCCACTTAGCAGAAGCTCATTCCAGCACTGATTAAGTGGGAAATACACAGAATCTCAAAAGGTCAAACCTATAATCAGCTGTCCTCAGGGACTTCTATGGAAAACTTCTTCATCCAACTTGAATTTATTGCCATCTTAAAAGATAGTACAATAGATGATATGACATTAAAAAATATATGCAAATATCTTTATATATAGTCATACACATATATGACACGTGCATGTATGTATATGTGTGTGTGCAGATCATATGACATTAAGAAAAGATAAACATGACATTAAGAAAAGATACCTATGTATGTGCACACACGTATGACATATGCATGCATGTATGTGTGTATGGGTGTGTGATGGATGTCTGCCCGCCTAAACTCACAGTAGCCTGATTTACCTGAACCATTGGATTTGTTAGGTAATCTTCCCTATAGTGTTTTACTTTATGTTATTGGTTTGTCTTTATATTGTTGGAAACTTTGAAATTATAACAAGCTAAGTTTACTTAGAATTGGCTTTGTGTTTTTGAGAGTTCACAAATTATAGACTCTAAAAGTGTATGACTAAAAAAAAAAGTATATGTAAAAGGAATAGGATAATAGAGGAGAAACAAATAGAATTCTTAATATGTTTTCAGACTGTGTGCAAGCCTGTGATAAACATTTCTTTGTGGGGAGAATATACATGGGGGAACCGGATGGCTTAAGCTGGACAAAGCTTGGTTTCTTTTTTCTTCAAATGCATTTTTACTTATTTTAGTAAAGAATTATAGTCAATATTTTATTTAAAAAATGACTTTGGTCACAGGCTGAAGGTTCTTTGCTCATCACACCTTAAAATGCCATCTCTCTTTATGTCCGCACATAAATTTGCAGTCTGTTCATCACCTTGATGCTGAGAGCAGCACCCAAATACAAAATGTTAAATCAGTCATGAACCTCCGTGCTTGCTTATCTGCGTGGAAGAAAATAGATTGTTCCTCTCTCCTCTGCTTGTTCCGAGTAGTTATTTGGTTAATACTGGAAGAAAATTGACCTTGGAGTTGTCTTGAGCTGTGCGACTGGGAAAGACTGTGACGGTTCTCACTTAAGCCTCATTCTGTGCCCCTGGTTCCTGGGAGACAACACAGTCTTATGCGAGTGATGGAAAGGCAGTGGTGAAAGTGCAGAGTGGCTGCTTTTCTGAGTCACTTTTCCTTTTCAGGGTTTAGGAAAGTGGTTGTCATTCCTACCTCTTCCTACCTCCTGAAGAAGAGTAAGAAAGGAAGAGAGAAACTGCAGTTTAGAGCAGATGTTTCCCTAGTCTTCTGCTTATTGGAAAGCTGGGAGAAAGTACCCTGTGAGTGGACACAATAAGGAAATGAATGTGTTTGCCTCTCTAGTTTTGAATATGTCACAATGAGTTAGAGTATGACTCTTCTGTGAGTAGAGTAGCTAGGAAGCAGGAAGACTAGTGACAAAAAGGAGCCTCTCCTGGGGGACAGGGATAAACCTCCACGGATACTATCAGTGGAAATATAAGAATGGATTGGCCAGGAGCCCAGGACAGGATTCACATAACTGGGCTTGAGTCTTCACCATATGACCCTGGAAATCTAGTTAACTTCTCTGAGCCTCATTTTTCTCATCTACAACACGGAGATAATAATGGTAGCTGTTTTCAGAAGTTTTGAGGGGATATTAAATGAAATAGAGATTGATAAGTGACTAGCATTTAGTAAGTGTTCATTCGAAGTCAGCTGCTGATCCTCTTAATGTTGGGAGGCAAAGACATTATAAAAATGGTGACACTTCTTGTCCTAATCCAACAGTAATGTCATGAGAAAGTATGACTGGATAGTTACCAAGAGACACAGATGTTTTGCCTATTTGACTTGAAGGGGTCAAGTATTAATATATTCAGGAATGTTCAGTTCAGTTCAGTCACTCAGTCGTGTCCGACTCTGTGACCCCATGAATTGCAGCATGTCAGGCCTCCCTGTCCATCACCAACTCCCGGAGTTCACTCAAACTCATGTCCATCGAGTTGGTGATGTCATCCAGCCATCTCATCCTCTGCCGTCCCCTTTTCCTCCTGCTCCCAATCCTTCCCAGCAGCAGAGTCTTTTCCAATGAGTCAACTCTTTGCATGAGGTGGCCAAAGTACTGGACTTTCAGCTTCAGCATCATTCCTTCCAAAGAACACCCAGGACTGATCTCCTTCAGAATGGACTGGTTGGATCTCCTTGCAGTCCAAGGGACTCTCAAGAATCTTCTCCAACACCACAGTTCAATTCTTTGGCGCTTAGCCTTCTTCACAGTCCAACTCTCACATCCATACATGACCACTGGAAATACCATAGCCTTGACTAGATGAACCTTTTTTGGCAAAGTAATGTCTCTGCTTTTTAACATGCTATCTAGGTTGGTCACAACTTTCCTTCCAAGGAGTAAACGTCTTTTAATTTTATGGCTGCAGTTACCATCTGCAGTGATTTTGGAGCCCCCAAAAATAAAATCTGACACTGTTTCCACTGTTACCCCATCTATTTCCCATGAAGTGATGGGACCAGATGCCATGATCTTCGTTTTCTGAATGTTGAGCTTTAAGCCAACTTTTTCACTCTCCTCTTTCATTTTCATCAAGAGGCTCTTTAGTTCCTCTTCATTTTCTGCCATAAGGGTAGTGTCATCTGCATATCTGAGGTTATTGATATTTCTCCCAGCAATCTTGATTCCAGCTTGTGCTTCTTCCAACCCAGCGTTTCTCATGATGCACTCTGCATAGAAGTTAAATAAGCAGGGTGACAATCTACAGCCTTGACGTACTTACTCCTTTTCCTATTTGGAACCAGAATGTACCTATAGGAAAATAATAAACTGATGAAGGACAGAAATAAGTTGGTTGAGCCTTCAGCATAGTTTACATGGAGTGTGTATTGCAGTTGCTTTCGTAACCAAGTGAAGTCCAGCTTCTATTGGAAAGCTCATCTTGAATCAGAAAGTATGCTCTTGAATAGTTGCAGATATCCAGGCAGCATAGTGTTTTGCTTAAGCATATAGAGAATTCTCAGGAGTCCCACAGATCTGAAATGAGCCTAAGAATTTTGGATCCTGGCTGCAGTTGGTATCTGTTAAACCAGCGGTGCTATAGTATTTCCTTGAAAATTTCTCAATAAACATTTCTGTCACAAAAAAAGGAGTCAAATAAATATTCAGCTAGACTCTGGGTTGATAATCTTTTGTATCTAACTGATACGGATATTGTTCACTAAAAAAATGCTATAAAGAATATTGACAGGTCATATAAAATACTTTGTTTTCTGTTGCTGTCTATGAACATCAGTGTGGGGAGACTGGAAATCCTAAATCAGTGTTACGTTTTACCACACACATGCATAAATAATTTTCTCTCATCCCTGTGAATTAGTGCAATTATTTGAAGAGTCAACATTTGTGAATAATGAACAAATTGGTAAGCTGAATTTTTGTACGTTCTGCAAATAATTTTTAGTTGTGAAAAGTACAGAGCACAATGAGCTTTTGTTATTTTATTAATATAGAATAATGCTTAAGTGCTATTCTCCTTCATTTGAACATAACATGTATATTGAAACATGCCTTAATTTTCTTGTTTATTGAAGGTCTGCTCTGTAACTAGCACTACTCTAAGTACTAGAATTCAATGGAGAACATGCCTTCTAAGATTTTGTATGCTAGTGGAGGGAATACAATAAGCCAATAAAAGACTAAACAAGTAAACAACGTAGGTTCACATGGTGAAGAAATGATACAGAATATCTTATGTGTATGGAAATGCTACTTTAGGGAACACTTCTTCAAAGTGCCTTTGAGCTGAAATATAAGGAATGGAAAGGTACTGGTCATGCAGAGGAAACCCTCAGCTGGAGAAAGCTCAACATGTTTGGAGGATGAAATGGCATAGAGCATGGCTGGAGCACAGGGAGGAGAGGGCAGGCAGTACCTGAGGCTTGGGCGTTGAAAGGAAGTAGGGCCAGATCAGGGCAAGATTGAAGATTTGGAAGCCACTGATTAGAGAGAGTGTGTGAGAGAGGGAGAGAGAGAGAATTTCAGTTGAGCAACCAAATGATTGGTTTTCATTTTCTTCCTACCCTTATTTGCATGCACACAGAGCTGTACGCAGCTGCAACTGCGGATCTTAACATTGGAGAGAGTTGCACATTTCAGGTGAAGTTCCTCTCTGAAAGAAACCATGCTACTTGAGAGAGAGAAACGTTTTCACATACATACAATTATACACATATATTCCACATCTCTCTATATTTTTTCTTTAAGCAAGGCTATGACCTTGTCTAATTTACATTAGAAATTCACCATTTGACTATGGGATGAACAATGGATTGTGGGAGGGCAAGACTGAAGTCAGGGAGACCAATTAAGAGGTCATTACAGAATCCTAGGAAAGAGATGGTGACAGCTTGAAATAGGATGAGGGCTTAGGAGATATGCCATGTTAACACACACACACACACACACACACACACAGAGGATGTGTTTTGGAGACAGAGTCAATAAGACTTGTGATGGATTGAATGTAGGGGCTGAGTCACAGGAAAATTAATGTGAGTTGTGGTACAAAATGGGCAGAAAGCTGGTGGGTGTTTTAATACAACAGACCTTTGTTATAGCAAAACACTTTGGCCTTCCATAAATCACCATAGCTTGCAACATCAGGAACTCAAAAGGACCAAAAAACTCCATTAGCACTGAAGCATAGCATCTCTATAATAGACGTATTTAACGAAATGGCATTTGTGCTATTCGTTTTACTTATTATGCATATTTCAGAGAGCAGGGCAGAGGAGTACACAATAGTACATAAGGTGTGACCACATTGTTCCTGAGAATGCAGGAGAAGGCTGTTTTACTGAGGTGGGAGCTCAGGGACTCAATGTTCTGTCAAACCCTCAAATCTCCTGTGGAATGTTTAGGCATGGCTGTGGCACAATTCCTAATAGGGTGCACTCACAGCTGTGGGTGAGGACAGAGTGCTGCTGATGCTTCCTCTGTGGTAGTGTTCTTTCAGATGATGGTTGTGACCCTCTAGTGGGTAATTAATAAAATGATGGAGAATTATCAGCATTGGAGGAAAAAGGGTAATAGAAAGCATTAGAGTGTGCCTTCTGTGATACTGTTCTATGAGTTCTTTGTTTTTGTTTCATTTGTATATATGGATGCATGGATGCATCACAGTGCAAAATGGATTTATTACAGTGGGTCTGGGTTAAAAAGAAAAGTTGGAAAACTACTGTTCTCAGGTACATTTGGGGAAATGTACTGGCAATTAATCCTTGATTTCTTGCTTGAATTTATCTGTCTAAAGACTTGGAATAGGTTTATTTCCTTACCTCATCAAGTTTAATCTTTATGGAAGACAGAGATGAACTGAACACATGTTGGAGATGAATAAGTTGGCGGATCTTGGAAAAGAGGTGGGGAACATGAAAGCTACCAAAACACTGGGGAAATAAATGGTAAAAAGTATCCCCAAAAGCCAGATGAAAACAACAGAGCTCCAGCCCAGTAGTCACAAACTTCCTATATGGGAAAGGGTTAGCAAAAAGAAGGATTGAGAGTCTCGTGGGCAATCTTGGCCCATCCGAGTTCTGCGTGTGTCTACCTTTGGTATTCAGTGCTGCAAAAGGGAGACCCATAACTGACATTTGAGGAATTTTTAGACAGGCACCATCTTGATAATGGAAAATCCAAGAGCTCAGAGATGTCACTGCATATCTGTGGTTCTGCATCCCCAGTTCCTAGGTCAGTTATCATTTATTGGATTTGCACTGCACACAATGCCTGTGCCTTATTTCTTCATGTCACTCACAGGCAAACCCTGTGAAATTACCAGAAGATCAGAACAAAGCCAGATTGTAAGTGAAGAATGAAAAGATGGGAGCCTTCCTAAATTACAGATCAAGGAAGAGTCCAGGATCCCTCCTGGCAGTAACAAGGGAGAGAGTTCAAAAGTTTTAGTGACTAAAAAAAGATTTCTAACTTGCCAAACATCCTCTCTTTAGGGCCCCTCATTCAGACAGAAGTAGCTGCATAAGACGAGACTTCAGTTGCCTGTTCCCACCCTTTCTCCTTGCACTTGTTGTCTCTTAGTGTGCGCAAGACATGAACAGTTGTACGGTAGGCCAACACCTGAGATGCTGCAAGTGTGATATGTGATACTTGTGATATACAATACTAATACACTTATGAAATGTAATCATGTAAATATGTAATATATTATGAACACTTTATTTTCTTACAGCGTGCCTGAACTACTATTCCATAACTGCTTTTGTTGTATAATTCTAACATTGGAATTGAAACTATTGTTGACTTTTTAAAAACTATTCTTAATGAAAGATATGGTTTTAAGTATCCATATCTTGCCTCATGTTTCCAGTTAAACCTTGGGCCTCTTTTGAAAGTTGTATTCAAAGAGAATGGTGTGGTATGGCAACTGGAATGAATCTATGGGAAGGGAATTGTTGATAATTTTAATTAGTGAACATTAAACTTGCAAATTTAAATATAGACAACAGTTTTGGGTGCTACAATTTGAAAGGGACATCCGTAAACTGGAATATGTCCATAAAAGGGAAATAGGACTATACATAGAGATCTAAAAAATAAATTGTATGAGAAACAACTGAAAAAGAAATAATTCAGGAGGAAACTGTGAGACACTGTTACATTGTTGGCACTGACTTCAGACTGAAGACAGAGCAGGAGCCTCTGAGGAAGTTTAGTATAAGAAGGAAAAGTTTAGTGTAAGAAGCGAAGCTTTTTGGGACTTGTGAAGTTGGCTACCATGTATCTTAAGAATATTGGCATAGATAGAGGATGGATTAAACATCTTTATTTCTCCATTTTCTTAATTGTTGAAGAGAAAGAGACAGAGTTTGATCCAGATGATGCTTTTCAACAGGGGTGGTGCAGATTTCTAGAGATCTAAATCTTACATAATTTCAGGACCCTCTTTAAGAAAAGCAAGTTAGGTATGTAAGTTGATGTAATTTGTTGACTTAAATAGATTTCCAATTACTTTTCCAGTGAAGATGGGTTCATTTGGGATCAGCAGAGAATTGCAATGTGGAGTCTGTAATTGTAGTGAGCCATGTCCAAGTGCTTGTACAGGAAGGTAAGGAGAACATTTTGGGGGAAATGGAAGTTGAGAGGGCAATGGTAAACAGAGTCCATGGCTTTTTGTTGACTGAGTCCTTGTCAGGAGAGAGTCTTTTTTCTTCCTGTCGGGCTCTGCTATCTTCACAGAGCATGAGAGCTCCCCCGTCTGGTCTCCTGACTCTGTTTAATTGAGATTTCTGTTTATTATATTTTCCTAAAAAGAAGCCACACAAGTGACAATTCTTTAAAAAATGGCAAATCCTAAAATCATTCTAAAGTCCAAGAAAAAAACCAAAATGTTCTTATTAGCTGCCTGACATACATACCTCTGTGATACTCTTTAGTCTGTATTTGGGAATACAGACTCTGAGCAACTCTTCATATTACAACATACTGTAGTATACGCATCTATATTTATATAGAGAAGAGAATATAAGGATACAGAGAATAGAAAGATGCTTCGATCTTCCCCCATTGTAGTCAATTAGTGTTTCTGTGCTGTGCTTAGTCACTCAGTCATGTCCAACTCTTTGGGACCTCATGGACTATAGACCGCCAGGCTCCTCTGACCATGAAATTTTCCAGGCAAGAATACTGTAAAGCAATTATCCTTCAATTAAAAATAAATTTAAAAAAATACTGGAGCATGTTGCCAGTTCCTACTCCAAGGGATCTTCCACCCAAGGGATCAAACCTGCATCTCTTTGGTATTTTTAGTTATTGGTAGTTTAGAGCTTGTACCACAAGCCAGTTTTTGATGCTCTGCATTTCAGGCCTTTCCCCAGTACTCTCACTTGCTTCCAGTGAAAAGGAGAAGCCTAATCTAGATAAGATTGACTTTGATTTGTCGATTTCCTTCGTGGAGCCCTGGTGCTTCTGTAGAAATGCCTAAGGTGGATCTTGACTGACACTTCCCCAACCATACATGGCTGAGATGGTGGAAGCCCTCTGCCCAGATTTAACAAGAGAGATTCTGCTCTCCCCAGACTTATAAACAGGATTTTTCTCATTTATGGGAGATTCCGAGGGTAAATATCAAGGGAAAACTGCCCTGAATGAAGGCATTAGGGTGACTCAGAAATAATCATAAAACCAAGAAATGTTTGTCTGCTTTTTATTATCACTTTGCGCCAGCAAGTCTGAACAATGTCAGTGAAAAATATACTTCATCACCAAAAGCTTTTGTTGGTCAAGGTTCAAAATAATTGTTGCAGTTACTCTTAGGTTTTAATAATAAATATGCTAGCTTTAGATTGGCATGGTTTTATTATGTATTCTTCAGTAAACATTGTATTCTGCATGGAAGCTAATTTGGAAAACTCTGATTCTCAGAACACACAGACTTAGAGAAATTGGTTTTTAGAGTAAGTTCCTGATGGTTCTTGGAGAGGGCAACAGCGACCCACTCCAGTACTCTTGCCTGGAAAATCCCATGGACGGCAGAGCCTGGTAGGCTGCAGTCCGTGGGGTTGCTAAGAGTCGGACACAACTGAACAACTTCACTTTCACTTTTCACTTTCATGCATTGGAAAAGGAAATGGCAAACCCACTCCAGTGTTCTTGCCTTGAGAATCCCAGGGATGGGGAAGCCTAGTGGGCTGCAGTCTATGGGGTCGCACAGAGTCTGACACGACTGAAGCGACTTAACAGAAGCAGCAGCAGCCTGATGGTTCTGAACCATTCAGACTTGCTTTGGTTACAGTCTGTGTCTTCAATCACTGTGGGGTTACATATTCCTGCAATTAAACAGTAGACATGAAATAAACAATGTTAGTAGAGTGACTGGAAAGATGAATAAATAGTACTTGAGGCACAACAGTTTTGTCATTCTTTGTGACCATTTGGGGATTTGTGTTTAAAATATAAAACTGTTAAACAGATTGCAAACTGTGAGGTTGTCTAAGTCCTTTCAGGCTGCTGTAACAAAGTACAGCAGACTGGGTAGCTTATAAACAACCAGCATTTCACAGTTGTGAAGGCTGAAAGTCCAGAGTCATGCTACCAGCAGTTATGGGATTTAGTGAGGACTTCTTGGTTCCTTAATAGTGCCTTCCTGCCTTACATGGTGGAAGGGGCTGAGCATCTTTTAGGGGTGGAGTTTCTTTTATAAAGGCACTGACCTCGTAGCTGTCGGTAAAGAATCTGCCTGCAACTTAGGAGACCCAAGTTCAGTTCCTGAGTTGAGAAGATCCCCTGGAGAAGGAAATGGCAACACACTCCAGTATTGTTGCCTGGAAAATCCTATGGACAGAGGCCTGGCAAGCTACAGTCCATGGGGTCACAGGAGTCGGACACAACTTAGTGACTAAACCACCACCATCACCACATTCATGAGGCCCCCACCTTAACCACTTTCCAAAGGCCACATCCAAATACCATCACCTTTGAGGATTAGGATTTCGGCTTAATGAATTCTGTGGGAACAGGGACTAGACAACTAGGGACAGTCTCTATATATGAGACTTTCAAGGCTAAAAGCAGGAAAATTCCAGGAAAACTTGGATAGGTGCTCACTCTGGCAAGACTTGGCAGCTAGCTTTCCCAAAATAGAGCAACTGTTCAAGCTGTAGTCCTTTTATAACTTATCCTAGAATCTGTATCTTATCAATTCTGCCATATTATATTGGATGTAAATTAAGTCCAACCCACACCTAATGGGAAATTATATAAGGCAGTGAATACCAGGAAGCTGTGCATTGATTTGAAAACCGCCTACCATACCATCCTCGCCTGTCTTATCTTTTCACCTCTACAGCAGTTCTTGAGAGAATACATTTTTATTTTGCGTAGCACAGAAGTCAACATTTCTTGATGCTATCATAGGTATATATATTTACCAACACAAGAAGGAATCAAATGAATCTGAAACATATAAAGTATGCTTTGTGTGGCAAGGATATGACATGATGATAAAACATGAGATATAATGTCTGTTAATTAGTGTGAAACTACTTATATCACGAATAATGAACATGGCCCATGGCATACCTTCCTCAGAGAACCTCAAGGAAAATGCACAACTCAAATTTCCCCATAGATTCAGCAGTGCCTGATGATTATCTCCTTAATGTACAGTGAGCACTAAGCATCCTCAGCTATATTTAAAAAGTACATAGCCATCTGTACTTAAAATAATAGATTAGTCCATAAAAGATCCTTTCATTGATGCATTTCCCTCATTTTTCCCTTTTTCAATTTCTATCCTTTATTCTAGAAAAAGAGATCATTAGCTGAATGATTACTTAATAAGCATCTGCATTCTAATTATGATTTTCCCTTAATGTGGATAATCTTTCCATTCATTTCTACTCTTTTAGTAACATCTGCTTGAAAACATAATCTTTATTTGCAAGATATCATCTGTCCCCACAGTTCCTTTTCCTCTTTGAAGCTCCAATGTTGGACTCTGATATCACCATTAGTTGCTATAGAGATTATTATGATGCCACAAACAGAATTATGAATTCATGCTGGGAAGCAGTGGTGGGAAGCCTACTATTTAAAAAAAACAGAAACAACTTTATGGCTCATTTAAAAATGAGTGAACTAAATTCAAGGAAGACAACACTAACCTATTTCTCCAAGTGCACGGTGTTTTCAGAATTGTCCACCTGACGTAGAAGAATTTATACCATTCAATCTGACTTTTCTGATGAGTCACTTAGTTTGCAAACTTTGAGGGACCTTTCAGTTTATGTAAACTCTGCTTGAGTCTGTATGCAGTGGGCGATGGAATTGTAAATGCACTGATTGCTGGCATTTCAGTCTCCTTAGGCTCAATGGTAAAGAATCTGCCTGCCAATGTCAGAGCAGCAGGAGACAGGGGTTCAATCCCTGGATGGGGAAGTTCCCCTGGAGGAGGAAATGGCAGTCCATTCCAGTATTCTCACTGGGATAATCCCATGGACAGAGGAGCCTGGTGGGTTCACAAAGAGTTGGATATGACTGCGTGAATGAGCATGCACACACGCACAGTGATAAATAGCAGTCTCCATACTCATACCAATCACAGGGCAATTGCCAAAGATCATTAGAGGGGCAAATCAAAGGGACCGAGAGTGCTGCATTTCCTGTGTTTCATAAGTATACACAGCCTCTATCCAAAATAAATATTACAGCACTGAGCAACTCATGATAATATGAATCCTACTGCATAAAATGTGATTGAAGAGTCACCTTCCAGGACAGCCATATTATTTATCTCACAGAGGAAATGCCATATGGAAAGGGAGCCCCAGAGCCTAGATTCTAGGTTTAGCTACTCTTCTGCTTCAGTTTATCATCTTGGGCAATTCATGGAACCTCCCATGGCTTCCATTTCATGGGAACAGTCATGGTGCTAGGAAAACCTCTACTACAGTTGCTGGCCTGGGATCTTCTAAGAAATAATGAGATAGTGTCTATAGAACATATTGAAGCCCTTAGACAAAATGAGACAGATAACTAAGAAATATTTTAAGATATTTTAAAATTGGACTCCAGGATTTTTAGGATTTTAGGATTAGACTCCAATTTGGATTTTTAGGATTAGACTCCAGTTTGGATTTTTTTAAGGTAGCCTGCTCAAGGCTGATTTATTCCTCAGTCCAAAGGTAACAAAGTCATCAAGCTGAGTTGCACTACAGATTTTAAAATAATACAGTTATCTTCATCAATTATGAGATTGATTCTGGCAAACAAAACTAATTTCTATTTATAATGAGGAAATATGAAGGAAATTATGTTAGGCAGAAATGGATAGAATGTAATTTATTTCCCAGACACATTATTTTTCAATTCACTTTTGGTTTAAAGATGTCTATGTTAAGTGTTCACACTTCAAAAATTCAGTCAGCAATTTTTTAGCCTTCATTTTAGAACTGCCTTTGAGTTTACACAGAATTCAATATTTGTAAAATATTTCTAAAATATTTAACACACACCAACTGATTTAAACTAGCAGTAATAAAGAATACCCATCTCATTGTGGTTGGTTATTTTTTTTTTTCTTGGAGTTTATGTATTTTTTTATTTATCATTTCATGCTTACCATATGCCAGGTCCTGTTTCAAATAGTAACCTCATTTTATTTTTATTTATTTATTTATTTATTTTAATTAATTTTTTTTAACAACTCGAGTCTTCTAAAACAGTATATTTAAACACATTGCATTTTATATCAAATTATCAGCCATTTAAAAACTGATTTAGATATCTAACTAATGGACTTAAATATGCTAATGAAATATGAATAAAAGCGGCTTGCAAATTAATATATGTAGTATAATCCTCTATTTTTGAATATCACTAGGAAAAGTTATTAAGTCCATATCTGGAGATATTTACATTGGTTATCTGCATAATAAGATGTCAAGAATTTCTAGTTTAAAATAGTTTTCCTGTATGTTCAGAAATTCCACACAATAGTAAAATAAGCTAATTTTATTTAAAAATATAAGGTATTTTATACAGAAAATTGGATTACAGATTCACTGAGCATGCCCCCGTGCATCAGAACAAAACCCAGTTTCATCCTAAGTCAGTCTCTCCCATCAGGAAGCTTCGATAAGCTTCTTATCTATATCCATCAGAGGGCCAACAGAACGAAAAGAACAATCACAGAAAACTAACCAAAATGATCACATGGACCACAGCCTTGTCTAACTCAATGAAACTATGAGCCATGCCATTTAGGGCCACCCAAGACAGATGGGTCATGGTGGAGGGTTCTGACAAAATGTGGCCTACCAGTGAAGGGAATGGCAAACCACTTCAGTATTCTTGCCCTGAGAACCCTGTGAACAGTATGAAAAGGCAAAAAGACAGGACACTGAAAAATGAAGTCCCCAGGTCGGTAGGTGCCCAATGTGCTACTGGAGTTCAGTGGAGAAATAAGTCCAGAAAGAATGAAGAGACAGAGCCAAAGCAAAAACAACACCCACTTGTGGATATGACTGGTGATGGAAGAAAAGTCCAATGCTGTAAAGAACAATATTGCATAGGAACCTGGAACGTTAGGTCCATGAATCAAGGCAAATTGGAAGTGGTCAAACAGGAGATGGAAAGAATGAACATTGATATTTTAGGAATCAATGAACTAAAATGGACTGGAATGGGTGAGTTAAACTCAGATGACCATTATATTTACTACTGTGGGCAAGAATCCCTTAGAAGAAATGGAGTAGCCATCGTAGACAACAAAAGAGTCCAAAATGGAGTTCTTGGATGCAGTCTCAAAAATGACAGAATGATCCCTGTTCATTTCCAAGTAAAACCATTCAATATTACAGTAATCTAAGTCTATGCCCCTACCAGTAATGCTGAAGAATTTGAAGTCGAATGGTTCTATGAAGATCTATAAGACCTAGAATTAACACCCAAGAAAGATGCCCTTTTCACTATAGGAGAATGGAATGCAAAAGTAGGGCGTCAAGAGGTAAACACAAGAGAGGACTCTACACATGGACGTCACCAGATGGTCAATACCAGAATCATATTGATTATATTCTTTGCAGCCAAAGACGGAGAACTTTGATACGGTCAGCAAAAACAAGATGGGGAGCTGACTGTGGTTCAGATCATGAACTCCTTATTGCCAAATTCAGACTTAAAGAAAGTAGGGAAAACCACTAGACCTTCAGGTATGACCTAAATCAAATCCCTTACTTATACAGTAGAAGTGACAAACAGATTCAAGGGATGAGAACTGATAGAGTGCTTAAAGTACTATGGATGGAGGTTCATGACATTGTACAGGAGGCAGTGAACAAGAACATCCCCAAGAAAAAGAAATGCAAAAAGCCAAAATGGTGGTCTGTCGAGGCCTTACAAATAGCAGAGAAAAGAAGAGAAGCTAAAGAAAAGGAGAAAAAGAAAGACATATCATTTGAATGCAGAGTTCCAAAGATTATCAAGGAGAGAAAAGAAAGCGTTCCTCAGCCATCAGTGCAAAGAATTACAGGAAAATAATATAACGGGAAAGACTAAAGATCTCTTCAAGAAAATTAGATACCAAGGGAAAATTTCATGCAAGTTCAGTTCAGTTCAGTTCAGTCGCTCAGTTGTGTCAGACTCTTTGCGACCCCATGAATCGCAGCACGCCAGGCCTCCCTGTCCATCACCAACTCCCAGAGTTCACTCAGAGTCATTTCCATCGTGTCAGTGATGCCATCTAGCTATCTCACCCTTGGTCATCCCCTTCTCCTCCTGCCCCCAATCCCTCCCAGCAATGGAGTCTTCTCCAATGAGTCTACTCTTAAGATGGGCACAATTAAGGACAGAAACAGTATGGACCTAACAGAGGCAGGAAATATTAAGAAGAGGTAGCAAGAATACACAGAAGAACTATACAAAAAAGATCTTCATGACCCAGATAATCACGATGGTGTGATCACTCACCTAGAGCCAGATATCCTGTAATGTGAAGTCAAGTGGGCCTTAGAAAGCATCACTACGAACAAAGCTAGTGGAGGTGATGGAATTCCAGTGGAGCTATTTCAAATCCTGAAAGATGATGCTGTGAAAGTGCTGACTCAATATGCCAGCAAATTTTGAGAACTCAGCAGTGGCCACAGGACTGGAAAAGGTCAGTTTTCATTCCAATCCCAAAGAAAGGCAATGCCAAAGAATGCTCAAACTACTGCACAATTGCACTCATCTCACATGCTAGTAAAGTAATGCTCAAAATTCTCCAAGCCAGGCTTCAACAGTACATGAACCATGAACTTCTAGATGTTCAAGCTGGATTTAACAAAGGCAGAGGAACCAGAGATCAAATTGCCAATATCCGTTGGATCATCGAAAAAGCAAGAAAATTCCAGAAAAAAACGTCTGCATTTTAGCCTATGGCAAAGCCTTTGACTGTGTGGATTGCAACAAACTGTGGAAAATTATTCAAGAGATGGGAATGCCAGACCACCTGACCTGCCTTCTGAGAAATCTGTATGCTGGTCAAGAAGCAACAGTTAGAAGTGGACATGGAACAACAGACTGGTTCCAAATTGGTAAAGGAGTACATCAAGGCTGTATATTGTCACCCTGCTTATTTAACTTCTATGCAGAGTACATCATGAGAAATGCTGGACTGGATGAAGCACAAGCTGAATCAAGGTTGCTGGAGGAAATATCAATAACCTCAGACATGCAGATGATACCACCCTTATGGTAGAAAGTGAAGAAGAACTAAAGAGCCTCTTAATGAAGGTGAAAGAGGAGAGTGAAAAAGTTGGCTTAAAACTCAACATTCAGAAAAATAAGGTCATGGCATCTGGTCTCATCACTTCATGGCAGATAATGGGGAAACAATTGAAACAATGAGAGACTGTAGTTTTTTGGGCTCCAAAACCATGTCAGATGATGACTGCTGCCATGAAATTAAAAGATGCTTGCTTCTTGGAAGAAAAGCTATGACCAACCTACACAGCATATTAAAAAGCAAAGACATTACTTTGCCAAGAAAAGTTTGTCTAGTCCTAGCTATGGTTTTTTCAGTAGTTATGTATGGATGTGAGAGTTGGGCTATAAAGAAAGCTGAGCACTGAAATATTGATGCTTTCGAACTGTGATGCTTTCTTCTCTTAAGAGAAGACTCTTGAGAGTCCGTTGGACTGCAGGGAGATCCAACCAATCCATCCTAGAGGAAATCAGTCCTAAATATCCATTGGAAGGACTGATGCTGAAGCTGAAACTCCAATACTTTGGCCACCTGATGAGAAAAACTGACTCATCTGAAAAGACCCTGATGCTGGAGAAGACTGAAGGCAGCAGGAGAAGGGGATGACTAAGGATGAGATAGTTGAATGGCATAACCGATTCGACGGACATGAATTTGAGTAGGCTCTGGGAGTTGGTGATAGACAGGGAAGCCTGGTGTGATGCAGTCTGTGGAATCGCTAAGAGTTGGACATGACTGAGTGACTGAAGTGAACTGATACCAGATGTAAATGATACCTTTTCGCTCTTTTCAAGGTATTATGAAGCTCAGTAGAGATAAGGAATGTAAAAATACCTAGGAAATTATGTAATTCGTTGCAAATGTGTATTGTTCATGAAATTATACTCCAAATTTCAAGCTCTTTAAGAACAAAGACTATTTCTCTGTCCATTCCAAGAATATCCTTACATTGCAACTGTTTAAAAATATTTTCTTTATTTGAAAACCAACCCAAGATCACTCTTACATAAGTTGGAAAAAAGTACAACACATTTTCCTCACACCTCAAATATCACAGATGGAAAACTGTCATTTTGCCTCCCTATTTTCTATGCTAAAATGATTTTTTAAATGTAGCAAATGACTAATATATGCTTAAGGAAAATTTAAGATTTTAACTATTTCTGTTTGTAAGTGACTATTTGTCAATGAATTAATAACTATTTCTTAATGAATTGAATGCGCCAGTGTCAATAGAGAAGCCATTTTTTTTCTTTCAGTTTTATTGAGATACAGTTGACATACAGTACTATATAACTTTAAGGGGTAAACATAGTGATTTGACATACATGATTCATGAAATGATTACCATAATAATTTTTCTGACTGTCCATCATCTCAAATGAACAGAAAAAATACAGAAAGAAAAATTTTTTTCCTTGTGATGAGAACTCTTGGGATTTACTCTGTTAATAACTCTAATGTATAACATAGTTAGTTCAGTCACCCAGTTGTGTCTGAATCTTTGACCCTATGGACTGCAGCACCCAGGCTTCCCTGTCCTTCATCAACCCCTGGAGCTTGCTCAAACTCAGGTCCATTGAGTTGGTCATGCCATCCAACCATTTCATCCTCTGTCATCCCCTTCTCCTCCTGCCTTCAATCTTTCCCAGCATCAGGGTCTTTTCCAATGAGTTAGTTCTTCGCATTAGGTGGCCAAACACAGAGAAGTATTAATTATATTTATCATGTATATTACATACCTAGTACTTATTTATCTTTATAATTGGAGGCTTGTACTTTTTGACTCAGTTCAGTTCAGTTCAGTTCAGTTCAGTTCGGTCGCTCAGTCGTGTCCAACTCTTTGCGACCCCATGAATCGCAGCATGCCAGGCCTCCCTGTCCATCACCATCTCCCGGAGTTCACTCAGACTCACGTCCATCGAGTCCGTGATGCCATCCAGCCATCTCATCCTCTGTTGTCCCCTTTCCCTCCTGCCCCCAATCCCTCCCAGCATCAGAGTCTTTTCCAATAAGTCAACTCTTCGCATGAGATGGCCAAAGTACTGCAGTTTCAGCTTTAGCATCATTCCTTCCAAAGAAATCCCAGGGTTGATCTCCTTCAGAATGGACTGGTTGGATCTCCTTGCAGTCTTCTCCAACACCACAACCTCCATCTAATTCCATCTCCTCCTACCAACTGCTTCTGGTAATCACAAATCTGATTTCTTTTTCTATGAGTTTGCTTGCTTGCTTGCTTGTTTGTATTTGAAGCATGATAGACCTACAACACTATCTTAGTTTTGTTACACAGCATGATGATTCGATATCTCTATACTTTTCAAAATATCTCTATACTTTTCACCACGGTAAGTCTAGATACCATCTGTAACCATACAAAGATATTACATAGTTATTTCATACCCCTGAATAACTTTTTTTTGGTAGCTGGAAGCTTTTAATTTCCTTCAGCTGTTTGTTTCCTCCCCATACTTCACTTCCCTCTGACAAATACCTGTGTATTTTTTATATCTGTATGTTTTATCTGTTCGTTGGTTTTGTTTTATTTTTAATTCCACATATACGTGATTATACAGATTTGTGTTCCTCTGCCAAACTTATTTCACCTGGGTTAGGGTTAGGGTAAGAGCATAATGTACTCTAGGTCTGTCCATTGTTGTCACAAATGGCAAGATTTTATTCCTTTTTTATCAGTGAGTAATATTTCACTCTGTATTTAGGCATGAATGTGTGAGTATATATATATGTAAAATAACTTCTTTATTTGTGTATACCATGTTGGCTATTGTAAATGATACTGCAATGAATATAGCAATCTATATATCTTTTATAATCAGTGTTTTCCTTTTCTTTGGAGAAATACCCAGGAGTGGAATTGCTGGACTGCATCATAATTCTATTTTCAACTATTTACGGAGTCTATACGCTGTTTCCTACAATGGTTGTACCAAGTTACATTCCCATTAAAAGCACATGGGGTTTCCTTTTCCCTTTGCTCCATATCCTCGCCAACACTGGTTATTTGTTGCTTTTGGGGTGATTACCATTGTGACAGATATAAGGTGATATCTCATGGTGGTTTTAATTTGCATTTTTCTGATGGTTAGAGTAGACATCCTTGTCTTGTTCCTCATCTTAGTGGTAATACTTTCAGCTTTTCATCATTAAGTATAATGTGAACTGTGGCCTGGTTATATATGCCTTTTATGATGTTGAAGTATGTCCCCCGTATCCATTTTTTTGGAGAGCTTTCATCATAAATAGATGTTAAATTTTGTGAAAGCCTTTTTTTTCTGTGTCCATTGATATGATCATTTGATTTTTATTCTTTGTTTATGTTGTATATCACATTGATAGATGTGTATAACGAACCATCCTTGCATCCTAAGATAAATCTTACTTGTTCAAGGTGTATGATCATTTTTAAGTATTGTTGAATTTGATTTGCTAATATTTTATTGAGAATTTTTATATGTATATTAAAAGTGATTGGCCAGTAATTAGTGTGTGAGTATGTGTGTGTGTGTTTGAGAGAGAGAGAGAGAGAGAAAAAGAGATCTTTGTCTGGTTTTGGTATCAGAGTGATGCTGGCCTCACTTAATGAGTTCAGAAGTATTCCTTCTTTCCTCTGTTTTTGTTTGAAATAATTTGAGGGGTCTAGGTGCAATATTAACTCATCTTTAAATGTTTTCTAGAATTCAACTGTGAAGTCTTCTGTTTCTGGACTTTAGTTTGTTGATAGTTTTCTGTATATTACTGATGAAGTTTCATTACTGGTAATGGACTTTCATATTTTCTTTCTTCCTGCTTCAATCTTGGAGCTTGGACATTTCTGGGAATTTCTGCATTTCACCTAGATGTCCATTTCTAACCTATAATCATTTGTCACCCCAATTGCCTCCTGCCCTCAATCTTCTCCAGTATCAGGGCTTTTCCAGTGAGTCAGCTCTTTGTATCAGGTGGCCAAATTATTGGAGCTTCAATCAGTCCTTCCAATGAATATTCAAGGTTGATTTCTCCCATGGGTTCGGTTCAGTTCAGTTCAGTTCAGTCGCTCAGTCGTGTCCAACTCTTTGCGACCCCATGAATCACAGCACGCCAGGCCTCCCTGTCCATCACCATCTCCTGGAGTTCACTCAGACTCACGTCCATCGAGTCCGTGATGCCATCCAGCCATCTCATCCTCTGTCGTCCCCTTCTCCTCCTGCCCCCAATCCCTCCCAGCATCAGTCTTTTCCAATGTGTCAACTCTTCACATGAGGTGGCCAAGGTACTGGAGTTTCAGCTTTAGCATCATTCCTTCCAAAGAAATCCCAGGATTGATCTCCTTCAGAATGGACTGGTTGGATCTCCTCGCAGACCAAGGGACTCTCAAGAGTCTTCTCCAACACCACAGTTCAAAAGCATCAATTCTTCGGCGCTCAGCCTTCTTCACAGTCCATCTCTCACATCCATACATGACCACAGGAAAAACCATACCTTGACTAGACGGACCTTAGCTGGCAAAGTAACGTCTCTGCTTTTGAATATACTATCTAGGTTGGTCATAACTTTTCTTCTAAGAAGTAAGCATCTTTTAATTTCAGGGCTGCAGTCACCATCTGCAGTGATTTTGCAGCCCAGAAAAATAAAGTCTGCCACTGATTCCACTGTTTCCACTGTTTCCCCATCTATTTCCCATGAAGTGATGGGACCAGAGGCCATGATCTTTGTTTTCTGAATGTTGAGCTTTAAGCCAACTTTTTCACTCTCCTCTTTCAGTTTCATCAAGAGGCTTTTTAGTTCCTCTTCACTTTCTGCCATAAGGGTGGTGTCATCTGCATATCTGAGCTTATTGGTATTTCTCCCGGCAATCTTGATCCCAGCTTGTGTTTCTTCCAGCCCAGCGTTTCTCATGATGCACTCTGCATAGAAGTTAAATAAGCAGGGTGACAATATACAGCCTTGATGTACTCCTTTTCCTATTTGGAACCAGTCTGTTGTTCCATGTCCAGTTCTAACTGTTGCTTCCTGACCTGCATACAGATTTCTCAAGAGGCAGGTTAGGTGGTCTGGTATTCCCATCTCTTTCAGAATTTTCCACAATTTATTGTGATCCACACAGTCAAAGGCTTTAGCATAGTCAATAAAGCAGAAATAGATCTTTTTCTGGAACTCTCTTGTTTTTTCATTGATCCAGCAGATGTTGGGAATTTGATCTCTGGTTCCTCTGCCTTTTCTAAAACCAGCTTGAACATCAGGGAGTTCACGGTTCACGTATTGCTGAAGCCTAACTTGGAGAATTTGGAGCATTACTTTACTAGCATGTGAGATGAGTGCAATTGTGCGGTAGTTTGAGCATTCTTTGGCATTGCCTTTCTTTGGAATTGGAATGAAACTGACCTTTTCCAGTCCTGTGGCCACTGCTGAGTTTTCCAAATTTGCTGGCATATTCAGTGCAGCACTTTCACAGCATCATCTTTCAGGATTTGAAACAGCTCAACTGGAATTCCATCACCTCCACTAGCTTTGTTCATAGTGATGCTTTCTAAGGCCCACTTGACTTCACATTCCAAGATATCTGGCTCTAGATGAGTGATCACATCATCATGATTATCTGGGTCATGAAGATCTTTTCTGTACAGTTCTTCTGTGTATTCTTGCCACCTCTTCTTAATATCTTCTGCTTCTGTTAGGTCCAGACCATTTCTATCCTTTACTGAGCCCATCTTTGCATGAAATGTTCCCTTGGTATATCTGATTTTCTTGAAGAGATCTCTAGTCTTTCCCATTCTGTTCTTTTCTTCTATTTCTTTGCATTGATTGCTGAAGAAGGCTTTCTTATCTCTTGTTGCTATTCTTTGGAACTCTGCATTCAGATGCTTATATCTTTTCTTTTCTCCTTTGCTTTTTGCCTCTCTTTTCTTCACAGCTATTTGTAAGGCCTCCCCAAACAGCCATTTTGTTTTTTTGCATTTCTTTTCCAGGGGGATGATCTTGATCCCTGTCTCCTGTACAGTGTCACGAACCTCATTCCATAGTTCATCAGGCACTCATCTATCAGATCTAGGCCCTTACATCTATTTCTCACTTCCACTGTATAATCATAAGGGATTTGATTTAGGTCATACCTGAATGGCTAATGATTTTCCCCACTTTCTTCAATTTAAGTCTGAATTTGGTAATAAGGAGTTCACGATCTGAGCCACAGTCATGTCCTGGTCTTGTTTTTGTTGACTGTATAGAGCTTCTCCATCTTTGGCTGCAAAGAGTATAATCAATCTGATTTCGGTGTTGACCATCTGTTGATGTCCATGTGTAGAGTCTTCCCTTGTGTTGTTGGAAGAGGCTGTTTGCTATGACCAGTGCATTTTCTTGGCAAACCTCTATTAGCCTTTGCCCTGCTTCATTCCCCATTCCAAGGGCAAATTTGGCTGTTACTCCAGGTGTTTCCTGACTTCCTACTTTTGCATTCCGATGACCTATAATGAAATGGACATCTTTTTTGGGTGTTAGTTCTCAAAGGTCTTGTAGGTCTTCATAAAACTGTTCAACTTCAGTTTCTTCAGCGTTACTGGTTGGGGCATAGACTTGGACAACTGTGATATTGAATGGTTTGCCTTGGAGACAACAGAGATCATTCTGTCATTTTTGAGATTGCATCCAAGTACTGCATTTCAGACTCTTTTGTTGACCATGATGGCTACTCCATTTTTTCTGAGGGATTCTTTTCAGCAGTAGTAGATATAATGGTCATCTGAGTTAAACTCACCCATTCCAGTTCATTTTAGTTTGCTGATTCCTAGAATGTCAGCGTTCACCCTTGACATCTCTTGTTTGACCACTTACAATTTGCCTTGATTCATGGACCTAACATTCCAGGTTCCTATGCAATATTGTTCTTTACAGCATCGGATCTTGCTTCTATCACCAGTCACATCCACAACTGGGTATTGTTTTTGCTTTGGCTCCATCCCATCATTCTTTCTGGAGTTATTTCTCCACTGATCTCCAGTAGCATTGGGCACCTAATGACCTGGGGAGTTCCTTTTTCAGTGTCTTATCATTTTGCCTTTTCATACTGTTCATGGGGTTCTCCAGGCAAGAATACTGAAGTGGCTTGCCATTCCCTTCTCCAGTGGACCACATTCTGTCAGACCTCTCCACCATGACCCACCCGTCTTGGTGTGCCCCGCAGGCATGGCTTGGTTTCATTGAGTTAGACAAGGCGGTGGTCCTAGTGTGATTAGATTGACTAGTTTTCTGTGAGTATGGTTTCAGTGTGTCTGCCCTCTGACGCCCTCTTTCAACACCAGAGTGCCAGGCTGTGATGGCGCAGGAATGGCCAGGAGGAGCCACCCCGCATCTGAGGTCAGGGTGGCGGCCAGGAGGAGCTACCCAGTGTCTGAGGCCAGTGGCAGCTGGGAGGAGACACCCCACATGCGAGGTCAGGGGCGGCCAGGAGAAGCCACCTCGCACCCGAGGCCTGGGGCGGTGACTCTGAGAAGCCAGCCCAAGGCCAGGGGCGGCATCTGGGAGGAGGGACCAACACCCGAGGCCAGGGCCGGTGGCCGGGAGGAGCAACCTGAGGAGCCTTGGCTGAGCAGGCACAGGAGGGCCTAGAGGAGCTATCCCACGTTGAAGGTCAGGAACGGCAGTGGTAAGGAGATACCCCTCATCCAAGGTAAGGAGCAGCCGTGAAGAGATACCCCACGCCCAAGGTAAGAGAAACTCCCATGGGTACAAGTTATTAAGTATTTGTGTGTTTTTCTCCTGTGAACCTGTCCCGTGTCAAGTTAATTCTTAGACCAACCAGAAGAACCTAGAAGGGTAGTAAAAATTTCTGCCTCAACAGTAGCCAGTGATGATGTTCTGAGCTGCTCCTCATATTGGTGTTCTAGAAATGTTTCCAAAAGGCTTGCTGTAATAATTACCTGGATGAGGCACAAGGATCTGAAATATTTAACAATAAATTCACCTCTAAAGCCTCTGCCTTTTCCATTCTAAGTCAAGTTTTAGTGTCATGTTAAAATGCTGTAATATTTCAAACTTTAATATCTACATCTGTAAAATGGTGAAAATAATTTCCTACTTATAGAGGGTTATGAGGCTTATGATAATGGATATAAAAAGTTTAGCCCAGGGCCTGATACAGTGTTCATTCTTATTGCATAATAACTGTAGAAATAGTAGTAGTGGACGATTGCCATCTTCTTTACTTTTTTCCAAACAATTTTGCTTATTTGTTTCTAAAGCAAGAATGCAAGCCCACATTTATAAAAACTCTATCCTAATTATGTTTTTTTTTTTCTGGCATAGTAATTATCTGCTGTTTTTTAAATGTTTAGCTTCATAAATGCTGCACTACTCTACTTTACATGTTATAACCATTTACATTTGATGTAAAGCTTCTTTCGTGCTCTTCATTTTGAGCTTCATAACTATCTTATGAGTCATGTAAGACAGATGCAAAATATTCATAATGCAAGGAAAGAGGATGAGAAGTTAAGTAAGTTGTCTTAGCTCACATAAGCAAGTAAATGACAGATTTTAGAAATGATTTTCTGATTATGTTGTGCTTTCCTTGGTGTATTAAGCACACATCATCTTTCTTCCATTTATACCTTTATTTAATTTCAATTTGATCCGTGAATACAGGCATTGGAAAAGCTGGAACAAAAGTAGCCAGTGTGGTTTCAGAAAGATGCACTTAATGATTTCCTCAATAATGATTTTGTCATAGGCCCAAATGGGCTGTGATCATCCATAAAATAATTGGCTTACTGTGAAAGCCAAGCTCAATACCAAATGGAAAGTCTTGTCAATGCCTTCTAGACTGATGACTGATCTCCCTCAATAGCAGCATAAATATTTTTAAACTGCATGAGCATAACTATGTGTGTTCACATTTGTCTAGGCTATGTATACATATCTCATGAAGGAATTTAAAACCAGAGTTAGGGTTTGATTTTTCAGTGTGTTTGATTTTTCAATGTGTATGGACTCACTGTTAGATAAGACTGGCCTGGTTTTGTGTGTTGGGAAATTATGTGGCCTGAAAGAATATAAGCTGAAAAGAGCTGGTGCCTCACAAAGGACACCGGGTACAGAGAAGCAAGGATCATTTGCCAATAGGGTATTTTCTAGGTACCTCTTTGGTCTGGTATTATGTTCCTGTTTCATTCCAAGTATAAAGTAAAGAGCAGAATCTGTCACTCCAAAATCTGCCTCTTTGGCCTAAAGATTATTTTAGGCTACCTATTTTTTTTTTAATTTTTTTAATTTAAATTTAATTTTTTAGAAACCACAGATATAGAAGAAGCTCTGAAAGCAAGTAAAAGTTACACTTGTGTAAGAGACATTTACATTTATAAGAGGATCTCCATTTATAAGGGTGTTTTCCTCCCTAGTCATCTAGAGGTGATGCTGGATGAAATCTCTAGATCTCTAGAATTTCTAGGTTCTCTAGAAACTCTTATCATTGGAAAAGTCTTGGACTTAAAGGAAAGGCAATGCCAAAGAATGCTCAAACTACTGTACGATTGCGCTCATTTTACGTGTGAGCAAGATAATGCTCACAATCCTTCAAGCTAGACTTCAACAATATGTGAACTGAGAACTTCCAGATGTACAGACTGGATTTAGAAAAGGCAGAGGAACCGGAGATCAAATTGCCAACATCCGTTGAATCATAGAAAAAAAAAAAAGAGGGAGGGGGGAATTCCAGAAAAGCATCTGCTTCATTGACTACAATGGAAACTTTGACTGTGTGGATCACAACAAACTCGGAAATTCATAAATAGATGTGAATGCCAGACCACCTGACCTGCTTCCTGATAAACCTGTGTGCAGGTCAAGAAACAGCAGTTAGAACTGGACATGCAACAACAGACTGGTTCAAAACTGGGAAAGGAGTGCATCAAGATGTATTTTGTCACCCTGCTTATTTAACTTATATGCAGAGTACATCATGCGAAATGCTGGCCTGGATGAATCACAAACTGGAATCAAGATTGCCAGGAGAAATATCAATATCAGATATGCATATGATATCACTCTAATGGCAGAAAGTGAAGAGGAACTAAAGAACCTCTTAATGAGGGTGAAAGAGGAGAGTGAAAAAGCTGACTTAAAACTCCTCATTGAAAAAACTAAGACCATGGCGTCTAGTCTGATCACTTCATGGAAACAGTGGCAGATTTTATCTTCTTGAGCTCCAGAATCACTGAGGATGGTGAATGCAGCCATGAAATTAAAACATGCCTGCTCCTTGGAAGAAAAGGTATGACAAACATAGGCACTGTATTAAAAAGCAGAGATTTCATTTTGCTGAGGAAGCTCTGTCTAGTCAAAGCTATGGTTTTTCCAGTAGTCATGCATGAATGTGAGAGTTGGACATAAAGAAGGCTGAGCACTGAAGAATTGATGCTTTCAAATTGTGATGCTAAAGAAGACTCTTGAGAGTTCCTTGGATAGCAAGGAGATCAAACCAGTCAACCCTAAAGGAAATCAACCCTGAATATTCATTGGAAGGACTGATGCTGAAGATGAAGCTTCAATACTTTGGTGACCTGATATGAAGAGTTGACTCACTGGAAAAGACCCTAATGCTGGGAAAGATTGAGAACAGGAGGTGAAGGAGGCAACAGAAGATTGGGATGGTTGGATGGCATCACCGACTCAGTGGACATGAGTTTGAGCAAATTCCAGGAGATAGTGAAGGACAGAGAAGCCTGATATGCTGCAGTCCGTGGGGCTGCAAAGAGTCAGACACAAGTGAGCAACTCAGCAACAACAATCATATCCTTGTTCACTGTGTTTGCCAGATAATTTTCCATAAATGTCTTGTACTTCCCCAACATTGTTCTTTTGTCTTTAACAGGAGATGGTATTTACGGCGATGTTTTGGACCATTTTGGAGAGTTACTCAGTTTTCCTGGGTGTTTCCCTTGTATACAGGAGGAATACATGTTTTTTACTTATGTTTTTTTTTTTTTTTCTCCTGTTAAACCTGCCTTTTTATTACAGGAGCAAAAACAAGACTGTGAGTTGACTGTGACTCAGATCATGAACTCCTTATTGCCAAATTCAGACTGAAATTGAAGTAAGTAGGGAAAACCAGTAATCCATTCAGGTGTGATCTAAATCAAACCTCTTACGTTTATACAGCGGAAGTCACAAATAGATTCAAGTGATTAGATTTGATAGAGTGCATGAAGAACTATGAAAGGAGGTTCATACCATTGTACAAGAGACGGTGATCAAGAACATCCCCAAGAAAAAGAAATGCAAAAAGGCAAAATGGTTGTCTGAGGAGGCCTTACAAACAGCTATGGAAAGAGGAGAAGTGAAAGGCAAAGAAGAAAAGGAAAGATATACCCATTTGAATGCAGAGTACCAAAGTGTAGTGAGGAGAGATGAGAAAGCCTTCCTCAGTGATCAGTGCAAAGAAATAGAGGAAAACAGTAGAATGGGAAAGACTAGAGATCTCTTCAAGAAAATTAGAGATACCAAGCAAAATTTTCATGCAAAGATGAGTACAATGAAGGACAGAAATTATATGGACTTAAGAGAAACAGAAGATATTAAGAAGAGGTGGCAAGAATACACAGAAGAACTGTACAAAAAAGATCCTCATGACCTAGATAATCATGATAGTGTGATCACTCACCTAGAGCCAGACTTATTAGAATGTGAAGTCAAGTGAGTCTTGGGAAGCATCACTCCAAACAAAGCTAGGAGAGGTAATGGATTTCCAGTTGAGCTATTTTAACTCCTAAAAGATGATGCTGTGAGAGTGCTGCACTCAATATGCCAGCAAATCTGGAAAACTCAGCAATGGACACAGGACTAGAAAAGGTCATTTTCATTCCAATCCCAAAGAAAGGCAATACCAAAGAATGTTCAAACTACCACACAATATCACTCATACCACATCCTGGCAAAGTAATGCTAGGCTTCAACAGTACATGAACAAAGAACTTCCAGATGTTCAAGCTGGATTTAGAAAAGGCAGAAGAACCAGAGATCAGTTTTCCAACATCTACTGAACCATCAGAAAAGCAAGAGAGCTCCAGAAAAAACATCTACTTTTGCCTTATTGCCTATGCCAAAGCCTTTGACTGTGTAGATCACAACAGACTGTGGAAAAATCTTCAAGACATGGGTATACCAGACCACTGGACCTGTGTCCTGAGAAATCTGGTCAAGCACCAACAGTTAGAACTGGACATGGAACAACAGACTGGTTCCAAATTGATAAAGGAGTACAACAATGCTGTATATTGTCACCCTGCTTATTTAACTTATACACAGAGTATATCATGCAAAATGCCAGGCTGGATAAAGCACAAGCTGGAATCAAGATTGCCAGGAGAAATATCAATAACCTCATATATGCAGATGATACCACACTTATCGCAGAAAGCAAAGAAGAACTAAAGCACCTCTTGATGAAAGAGGAGAGTGAAAAAGTTGGCTTACAACTCAACATTTGGAAAACTAAGATCATGGCATCTGGTCCCATCACTTCATGGCAAACAGATGGGGAAACAATGGAAACAGTGAGAGACTGTATTTTGGGGGGGCTCCAAAATCACTGTATATGGTGACTGTAGCCGTGAAATTAAAAGATGCTTGCTCCTTGGAAGAAAAGCTATAAGCATCCTAGATAGCATGTGAAAAAGCAGAGACATTATTTTACCAACAAAGTTTCATCTAGACAAAGCTACAATTTTTCCAATAGTCATGCACAGATGTGAGAGCTGGGCTATAAAGAAAGCTGAGTACCAAAGAATTGATACTTTTGAACTGTGGTATTGGAGAAAACTCTTGAGAGTCCCCTGGACTCCAAGGAGATCCAACCAGTCTATCCTAAAGGAAATCAGTCCTGAATATTCATTGGAAGGACTGATGCTGAAGCTGAAACTCTAATACTTTGGCCACCCAGTACGAAGAAATGACTCATTGGAAAAGACCCTGATGCTGGGAAAGATTGAATGCTGGAAGAGAAGGGGATGATAGAGGATAAGATGGTTGGATGGCATCACTGATGCTACGGACATGAGTTTGAGTAAGCTCCAGGAGTTGGTGATGGACAGGGAAGCCGGGCATGCTGCAGTCCATGGGGTCACAAAGAGTCAGACACGATTGAGCATCTGAACTAGCTATGTTATATATTATAGTTATTAAAAGAGTAAATTAAGAGTGTAAACTCTCTGAATGCAGAGTTCCAAAGAATAGCAAGAAGAGATAAGAAAGCCTTCTTCAGCAATCAATGCAAAGAAATAGAGGAAAACAACAGAATGGGAAAGACTAGAGATCTCTTCAAGAAAATTAGATATACCAAGGGAACATTTCATGCAAAGACGGGCTCGATAAAAGACAGAAATGGTCTGGACCTAACAGAAGCAGAAGATATTAAGAAGAGGTGGCAAGAATACACGGAAGAACTGTACAGAAAAGATCTTCACGACCCAGATAATCATGATGATGTGATCACTCATCTAGAGCCAGACATCTTGGAATGTGAAGTCAAGTGGGCCTTAGAAAGCATCACTATGAACAAAGCTAGTGGAGGTGATGGAATTCCAGTTGAGCTGTTTCAAATCCTGACAGATGATGCTGTGAAAGTGCTGTACTCAATATGCCAGCAAATTTGGAAAACTCAGCAGTGGCCACAGGACTGGAAAAGGTCAGTTTTCATTCCAATTCCAAAGAAAGACAATGCGAAAGAATGCTCAAACAACCGCACAATTGCACTCATCTCACATGCTAGTAAAGTAATGTTCAAAATTCTCCAAGCCAGGCTTCAGCAATACGTGAACCATGAACTCCCTGATGTTCAAGCTGGTTTTAGAAAAGGCAGTGGAACCAGAGATCAAATTGTCAACATCCTCTGGATCATGGAAAAAGCAAGAGAGTTCCAGAAAAAGATCTATTTCTGCTTTATTGACTATGCTAAAGCCTTTGACTGTGTGGATCACAATAAACTGTGGAAAATTCTGAAAGAGATGGGAATACCAGACCACCTAACCTTCCTCTTGAGAAATCTGTATGCAGGTCAGGAGAAACAGTTAGAACTGGACATGGAACAACAGACTGGTTCCAAATAGGAAAAGGAGTACGTCAAGGCTGTATATTGTCACCCTGCTTATTTAACTTCTATGCAGAGTACATCATGAGAAACGCTGGGCTGGAAGAAACACAAGCTGGGATCAAGATTGCTGGGAGAAATATCAATAACCTCAGATATGCAGATGAAATCACCATTATGGCAGAAAGTGAAGAGGAGCTAAAAAGCCTTTCGATGAAAGTGAAAGAGGAGAGTGAAAAAGTGGCTTAAAGCTCAACATTCAGAAAACGAAGATCATGGCATCTCGTCCCATCACTTCGTGGGAAATAGATGGGGATACAGTGTCAGACTTTATTTTTATGGGCTCCAAAATCACTGCAGATGGTGATTGTAGCCATGAAATTAAAAGACGCTTGCTCCTTGGAAGAAAAGTTATGACCAACCTAGATAGTATATTCAAAAGCAGAGACATTACTTTGCTGACTAAGGTCCGTCTAGTCAAGGCTATGTTTTTTCCTGTGGTCATGTATGGGTGTGAGATTTGGACTGTGAAGAAGGCTGAGTGCCGAAACATTGATGCTTTGAACTGTGGTGTTGGAGAAGACTCTTGAGAGTCCCTTGGACTGCAAGGAGATCCAACCAGTCCATTCTGAAGGAGATCAACCCTGGGATTTCTTTGGAGGGAATGATGCTGAAGCTGTAACTCCAGTACTTTGCCACCTCATGCGAAGAGTTAACCCATTGGAAAAGACTCTGATGCTGGGAGGGATTGGGGGCAGGAGGAGAAGGGGACGACAGAGGATGAGATGGCTGGATGGCATCACTGACTTGATGGACGTGAATCTGAGTGAACTCCAGGAGATGGTGATGGACAGAGGCCTGGCGTGCTGCGATTCATGGGGTCACAAAGAGTTGGACATGACTGAGCGACTGAACTGAACTGAGCTGAACTGAAGAGAGTAAATCCCAAGAGTTCTCATCACAAGGAAAAATTTTTCTTTCTATTTCTGAATGTATCTTTTTGTCCATTGAAGATGATGGACAGTCACTAAAACTATTGTATAATCACACCGCTGAGCGACTGAACTGAACTGATTATAAGAGGTTCTCAGTCAGGAACCTAGAAGGGTGGAGGGAAAATTATTTTTCCTCCTTCTCATTAGGAAGTATCAGAGGAGATAAGACAGGTCAACTTACCTAAGAACCTGTAGCACATTCCTGGCATGGTATCTACTCATGCTGCTTATGCTGCTAACTCACTTCAGTCGTGTCCGACTCTGTGTGACCTCAGGTGGGCTCTCTGCAGCCTACCAGGCTCCCCCATCCCTGGGATTCTCCAGGCAAGAATACTGGAGTGGGTTGCCATTTCCTTCTCCAATGCATGAAAGTGAAAAGTGAAAGTGAAGTCGCTCAGTTGTGTCTGACCCTTAGCGACCCCATGGACAGCAGCCTACTGAGCCCCTCCATCCATGGGATTTTCCAGGCAAGAGTGCTAGAGTGGGTTGCCATTGCCTTTTTGTATCTACTAATGACTGTTCCTTAAAATAAAGGGGCGATGCCTATCATTTCATCCTTGGGAATGTAGCAGGAAATAAATGTGCTAACAGCTCATGGGGATATCACAGATTATAAAATACAAGTTAGAAAATAGACATATTTAGAAAGCTAGACAAAGGGCTGCAGTCACAGTGGAATGAGTAATATCAGCACTGTAGAGAACTTATAAGCTATAGATAATGGCAGTAGGGTGAAAACATAAGCAGTATGGTTGAGAGATCTGATAGGGAAAAAATGTCTTTCTTCATAGGGAAAAATAGCACAAACCATTCTAATGAAATGGTGGGGCCCTCTGAGAGCATCTGCCCCCATCCCTTCTCTTTCAAATGATTTTCTTATTGGACACAAAAGGAAAAATGAACGTTGAAGCTTTGGGGAATTTTCATTAATATGACAGATTGGATGCACCCAGTGTCCCATGATCTTATTTCTTTGACAAGTTTCTGTGAGACATGCAGACATATTGTCAGGTTACTCTTTTTAACAATGAAGAAGCATTCCCATTTCTTTGCAAATGTCAGGCATGTTGAAGAAATGGATAGAGACCACTATTTGGTTCTAATGTTAATCTTCCCTTTCCAGAATCCCTCCCAACAGAACAAAGTCCGGTTCATTTTGGAAGTGATAGGCTAATGCTAACAAGCTGTGATCACTTTTGGAATCAGGAGCATCAGAAGAATAATATTTAAGGTTTCTTGAAACCCAGACTCAGATCTCATACAGTGACAATTCCTATCACTTCACATTGTCAGAGCAAGTCACCAAGTCAGCCTGCACGCAACAGGTGGGAGATGCTTCAATCTAGTGCAGTTATTATCTCAGTCTCCTATAACCAAGAGTGTTAGCCTCACGTCCATCTTGTCCTTAGATTAAAATTCAATTAAAATGCCAGTTGTCTTATAATGTTTAAGATAATTTAACTTCCTCTTTTCCGGTATTCATCTATTGTTTCATCATTTTCTTGTCAGACAGAAGCCTTGTCCCCAATTTTAAATGGAATTCCTGAAGCAAGCACTGTTTTGGTTTGTTTGTTTGCTTTTGTTTTGAAGTAACCATTCCCACTATGCTAAGACTAAATTTTCAATTCTAACTGGCCAGGTCCATAAACAGGAAAAGGCTATTATGCCTCAGTTCTTCCTTTTCTCATTGTCTCTGTTTTTCAAGAACATGTTTATCCTTCATTCTTTTGTTGAGAAGCTTTGGACATTAACCTGAAAACTCAAGAGTGTAATTATCCTTTATTCTTCTGTTAATTCAAGTTTTCAAGTTAACAGTCCAATACTTTAAGTTATGAGTGGATGAATCTTCTTTGGAGATATATATAAGTAGGGTTCAGTTTGCATTGTCACAGCTGCCATACATACTCACTGTTCATTTGAGTATAAATAATCCTGATAATACACTTATGTTGAAGATGTGTGGGTGTGTGCACGTGCATGGGTGTGCGCACGTGCGTATGTGCATGCACGTGTTGTAAGGGGACAGAGAGGGTTGGTATATGTCCAGGGAGGAATAATAAATAATTTCAGAGAAAGCTAACTAATGAGAGGCAAAAGCAGAAAGATTTTCAAAAGCTGCATGTGCACTGCTTCCTGTGAGCAGCTGCCCAGGTGTCTGAGATGATGCTGGAAAAGCAATTAAAAATTCCCAATGGCCTCTATATAAATCCCTTTCATTCTAGGGTCATCTGTCAGTCTCTACAGTTCAGGAGGAGTCTCCATTGGCTACACGCTGTGTGCTTCTGTTTATATGAGTTTTTATCCTGTTGCCAAGAACCCTGTCAGATGAAGAGCAAGCCACATTTACCTGTAACTGCCTTACACCAGCTTGTGATACCTAATCTCTTTTATTGATCCTCTTCGCTGGTTTCTGGAGACCATTGATTTTCCTCGCTGTCAGTTTGTGGCCTTGCCTCCTTAATGTTTATTTAGACCAGCCTCCATAAATTGCTTCTGGTACAGAGGGCGAGAGAGGCAGCAGGAGGTCAGGGGTGCATGTATACCTGTCCATAAATATAAATCACAGCTTTTGTTCTTTGCCGTTGTTTGTGAACACTGTTTGCAAGGTGAATAAAAAACGGAAGTATTCCACTAAAATGTGGGGAAGCCATTATGGATTCCCCTGTGACTGTCTTTTTTTTATTGCAGTCTAGGTATTCAATTTTCTGAATCCTAATGGTGCCTCTTGTTGTCTACTCAAACATGTAATGTTTCTTTTTGTTAAAGTGGAGGAAGAAAAAAGCGAAGGCATTGCTTGTTTGCCAGCTCAGTGCTGTACTTTTGAACGCAGGCAACTTCATTTTCCCTTCCCACCACCCAAATTGCTTTTGTCAACACAAGCACACATATTCATAAATTTCCATATTTCAGAAGAAACAAGCAGCACTGGAGTTGACAGCACCTGGTTGAACAATTGAACCAGCCCCACTCTTTATAATAAAGTTTATAGGACTATCTATTTAGCTAAAAGCCATGACTTTGGTGGAAAAGAACTTTTAAGGTATGTGGCAGCTTCTGGTCAGCATGTTCATACAGGGGGTTGGGGAGAGAAGTGTAGAGTGCCACTGTATCTGCAGGGCCCATTGACAAGCCCAGTCGAGCACAAGGCAAAATGGAAAATCGTTGCAAGCAGGTGGCTGCACTGTTATAAATAATTCAGGGGCACGTCCTGGAAAATCCAAGGGAAAAGCCACACAGCTCATTATAACAGTGAGTTGGTAGACTGCTAGATCCTTAAATCACTCGAAAATGTTTTGCAACAGCTAAGATTTTTTTCTTCTCTGCAGTAGTAGACATCATAGTCACTATGAGGTGACAAGTGGTTCCCTTGAGGCCAAGAGGACAGCAATCAATAGAGGGGCAGCCTGGGCTACTACTCTCTTAGTTGATATTGAAGCATTGTGCACAGAAACATCACACAAAGTAAATCATCAGGAAAAGGAGAAGCATCTTCACGTCAGGAAAAGAAGTACCTTCCAGAAAACACTTTCTGGATCAGCTTGCTTGATTTAGCTGTCCCTGTTTTAACCTAGCTTTTTCAAATTAATCACTAGTGTGGATCTACTTGAATGTTCTAACATTGTTACTTCCACTTCTTTCCCTGATATGCATCCTGTTATTTTCTTTCTTTACTACCTGTGGCACTCACATAGGCTCTGTGTTTTATATACACTTGTCATACTCTACCTTTTAAATCTCTAAGCTCTTCTATGAAAAAAATGATTCATTATTGTGGGTTTTTTTTTTTTTTTAATTTCTCAGAAATCTAGTAGCAGGTTTAACCTGTGCCAGAGTGTGTTTACTTATCTGTTGGCCTGATTAGTCAGGATAGGCTTCCTCATACTGAGGTAACAGATAAGCCCTCGTGTTACAGGACTTAGTCAACAAGGTCTTGTTTCTTGCTTTCAGAGCCCAGTTTGTATCTAGAGCTTTCTTAAGTAGCTTTCTTCCTAGTATTGACTCAGGGAGCCAGGCTTCTCCCACCTGTACACTGATGGATTGGACATATGGCCTTCAAAGTAGGCATAAGGGAAAGAAAGTGTGGACTGTTATCCAGTACATTTCATAGCCAACTCTGGAAGGGAGCACATTGCTCCTTTAAAAGAGAATAATTTTTTAAATATTTGAGTACTTTTTCAACTGAAATCATTCTCTCTCTACTCCAGTTCAGTTCAGTCACTCAGTCGTGTCCGACTCTTTGTGACCCCATGGACGGCAGCACACCAGGCTTCTCTGTCCATCACCAGCTCCCAGAGTTGGTGCTCAAACTCATGTCCATCCAGTCGGCGATGCCATCCAACCATCTTGTCCTCTGTCTTCCCCGTCTCCTCCTCCCTTCAATCTTTCCCAGCACTAGGGTCTTTTCAGATGAGTCAGTTTTTCACACCAGGTAGTCAAAGTATTAGAGCTTCAGCATCAGTCCTTCCAGTGAATATTCAGGACTGATTTCCTTCAGGAATGACTGGTTGGATCTCCTTGGAGTCCAAGGGAATCTCAAGATTCTTCTCCAACACCACAGTTCAAAAGCATCAGTTCTTCAGTGCTCAGCTTTCTTTATCGTCCACCTCACACATCCATATATGACTACTGGAAAAAACCATAGCTTGGCTAGACAGACCTTTGTTGGCCAAGAGATGTCTCTGCTTTTTAATAGGCTGTCTAGATTGGTCATAGCTTTTGTTCCAAGGAAGAAACATCTTTTAATTTCATGGCTGCAGTCACCATCTGCAGTGATTTTGGAGCCCCCCCAAAATAAAATCTCTCACTGTTTCTGTTGTTTCTCCATCTATTTACTATGAAGTGATGGGACCAGATGCCATGATCTTCATTTTCTGAATGTTGAGTTTTAAGCTAACTTTTTCACTCTCCTTTTTCACTTTCAAGAGGCTCTTCAGTTCCTCTTCACTTTCTGCCATAAGGGTGGTGTCGTTTGCATATCTAAGGTTATTGATATTTCTCTGGGCAACCTTGATTCCAGCTTGTGCTTCATCCAGCCTGGCATTTCGCATTATATACTCTACATAGAAGTTAAATGACCAGGGCGACAATATACAACCTTGACGTACTCCTTACCCAATTTGGAACCAGTCTTTTGTTTCATGTCCTGTTCTAACTGTTGGTTCTTGACCTGCATACAGATTTCTCAGGAGGCAGGTAATGTGGTCTGGTATTCCCATCTCTTTACTCCATCAAGGCTAAAAATACATTTTAAATTAATCGTTGATCCATACATCCAAGCTTATGAATTATAAAATGTTAGAGGAATATTGCTTAAAGATGGCATAAAGCTTTATGCAGTAACACAAAAAAGCAAATAGTTAAAAGAGAAAATGTTCACCAATTTAACAACAAAATATTTTAGAAGTCTGTTAGGCAGTAGATTATCACCTTGTCACCAAATTAAGGTTAAAAACATATCACACACAAGAAGGAGATAAGGACAATATAAAACAAAAAGTCAATATTGCTCATATGAAAAACATCTCTTAGAAAGCAGTAGTAAAAAATAGGGGGAAAAGCACTATAGTCTTAATCTAATCAAAGAAAAGGTGAACCAATACAAATAAGAAAATAATACCTATTTTTTCTGTTATTTCAGTCAGTTTAGTCACTCAGTCGTGTCCAACTCTTTGCGACCCCATGAACCGTAGCATGCCAGGCCTCCCTGTCCATCACCGTCTCCCGGAGTTCACTCAGACTCACGTCCATCGAGTCTGTGATGCCATCCGGCCATCTCATCCTCTGTCGTCCCCTTCTCCTCCTGCCCTCAGTCTTTCCCAGCATCAGGGTCTTTTCCAATGAGTCAGCTCTCCGCATTAGGGGGCCAAAGTATTGGAGTTTCAGCTTTAGCATCAGTCCTTCCAATGAACACCCAGGACTGGTCTCCTTTAGGATGGACTGGTTGGATCTCCTTGCAGTCCAAGGGAATCTCAAGAGTCTTCTCCAACACTACAGTTCAAAAGCATCAATTCCTTTGCGCTCAGCTTTCTTTATAGTCCAACTCTCGCATCCATACATGACCACTGGAAAACCCATAGCCTTGACTAGATGGACCTTTGTTGACAAAGTAATGTCCCTGCTTGTTGATAATTATGCAAATTAAAATAATAAGGTAAAGATCTGACCTTAGACTTATCAAAATTTTTAAAATAATACAGTGATTATGGTCATGTGAAGAAAGGTTCTGGGACATAATCAAAAATGCCCTTTTAAAATGTAATTTGGTAGTGGCAGTCCAATTTTTTTTAATTGAAGTATAGTTGACTTACAGTGTGCTAATTTCTGCTATATATAGCAGAGTGAATCAGTTATTTACATATATACATTTAAAAATTTTCTTTTCCATTACGATTTATCCCAGAAGCATGGACATAGTTTCCCTGTACTCTACAGTAGGACCTGTTGTTTGCGTATACTACCTCAAAACTCCCATTCTGTCCCTCTCCCTCCCCAGACCCTTGGCAACCACGAGTCTGTTCTCTGTGTCTGTGAGTTTGTTTCTATTTAGTAAATAGGTTCACTCGTGACATATTTTACATTCCACATATAAGTGATATCATTCAGTACTTATAATACCGTATATAAACTGTGGAAAATTCTGAAAGAGATGGGAATACCAGACCACCTGACCTGCCTCTTGAGAAATCTGTATGCAGGTCAGGAAGCAACAGTTAAAATTGGACATGGAACAACAGACTAATTCCAAATAGGAAAAGGAGTACGTCAAGGCTGTATATTGTCACCTTGCTTATTTAACTTCTATGCAGAGTACATCATGAGAAATGCTGGACTAGAAGAAACACAAGCTGGGATCAAGATTGCCAGGAGAAATATCAATAACCTCAGATATGCAGATGACACCACTCTTATGGCAGAAAGTGAAGAAGAACTAAAGAGCCTCTTGATGAAAGTGAAAGAGAAGAGTGAAAAAGTTGGCTTAAAGCTCAACATTCAGAAAACAAAGATCATGGCATCTGGTCCCATCACTTCATGGCAAATGGATGGGCAAACAGTAGAAACATTGGTTGGCTTTATTTTTCTCAGCTCCAAAATCACTGCAGATTGTGATCGCAGCCATGAAATTAAAAGGTGCCTTCTCCTTACTCAATGGTAGGAAAGTTTTGAGCAACCTAGACAGCATATTAAAAAGCAGAGACACTACTTTGCCAACAAAGGTCCATCTAGTCAAGGCTATGGGTTTTCCAGTAGTCTTGTATGGATGTGAGAGTTGGACTATAAAGAAAGCTGAGCACAGAGGAATTGATGCGTTTGAACTGTGGTGTTGGAGAAGACTCTTGAGAGTCCCTTGGACTGCAAGGATATCCAACCAGTCCATCCTAAAGGAGATCAGTCCTGGGTGTTCATTGGAAGGATTGATGCTAAAGCTGAAACTCCAATACTTTGGCCACCTGATGCAGAGAGCTGACTCATTTGAAAAGACCCTGATGCTGGAAAAGATTGAGGGCAGGAGGAGAAGGGGACGACAGAGGATGAGATGGCTGAATGGCATCACTGACACAGTGGAAATGGGTTTGGTTGGACTCCGGGAGTTGGTGATGGACAGGGAGGCCTGGCATGCTACGGATCATGGGGTCACAAAGAGTTGGACACGACTGAGCGACTGAAATGAACTGATAAAGTATTTGTTTTCTCTGTCTGACTTATTTCACTGAGTATGAAATCTCTAGATCAATCCATGTTGCTGCAAGTGACATTATTTTGTTCTTTTTAATGATTGAGTATCCATTGTATATATGTATTGCATCTTATTTTTCCATTCCTATGCCAATGAACATATGGGTTTGTTTTGCATCTTGGCTATTGTAAACAGTGCTGCAGTGAACATTGAGGTGCATATATCCTTTAAAACTATGTTTTTCTCTGGGTATTTGCTACAGATGGAATTACTTGGTCATATGATATTTCTTTTATTTTTCTGAGAAACCTCCATATGTTTTCTATAGCAGCTACACCAACTTATTTTCCTACCAACCATGTAACAGGATTCCTTTTCTCCACACCCTGTCCAACATTTGTTATTTGTAGACTTTTTAATGATGGCCATTCTGATTGGTGTGAGGTGGTGCCTCAATGAAGTTTTGATTTGCATTTCTCTAGTAATTTGTTATGTTGAACATCCTTTCATGTGCCTACTGGCCATCTGTTATGTTTCTTTGAAGAAATTTCTATTAAGTTCTTCTGCCCATTTTTTTTTTATTGTTTTTGTTATTGTTCAGTTGTGTGAGCTATTTATATATTTTGGAGATTAAACTCTTGTCTGTCACATCATTTGCAAATATTTTCTCCCATTCTGTAGTTTGTCTTTTCAACTTTTAAGAATTTCTTTGCCATGCAGAGGCTTGTAAGTTTGATTAGGTCCCATTTGTTCATTTTTGTTTTTATTTCTAATGCCTTGGGGGATTGACCTGAGAAAACATTGATATGATTTATTTTAGAGAATGTTTTGCCTATGTTCTCTTCTAGGAGTTTTATGATGCCATGCCTTATGTTAAATTACGTTTTTAAGCCATTTTGATTTTATAGTTTTATGTGGTGTGAGGGTGGATTCTAACTTTATTGGTCTACATGCAGCTGTCTGACTTCCCCAGCACCACTTACTGGAGAAACTCTCTTTTGCCCATTTTATATTCTTGCTTTCTTTGTCAGTGATTCATTGACCATTGGTGTGTGGGTTTATTTCTAGGTGCTCTCTTCTGTTCCCTTGATCCGTATGCCTGTTTTTGTACCAATAGCACACTGATTTGTTTACCATAGCTTTGTAGCGTGTAACATGTGATAATCCAAATTTAAAATGCAAGTAACTATCTAGCCATCCGCCCCAGCAGTAAGATTTATCCCTCAGTAGCTTGTGTACAAATAGTGCTTGACAGTATACAATGATCACAGCAGTGTGTGTCATAGGAAGGAAAACAGACAGAAAACCTAGAAGATGTATAAGAAATGTTAAATTACAGTGCATCTAACTATTCAGTACAGTGCAACACTAAGTGATTTATGTAGATTTACTTGCACTGGTATAATAGAGTGTCCATGAATATTATTGTGTATAAAAGTAAATGATTCAGTGTGTACATTCCATTTCCAAGAAAAAAGTAAGAGCAAAAATAATGTGCATGATAGTTTTTGTGTATAGGTAGAAACTCTGGAAAGACAAAAATGGTGTTATTTGTGGGATCTGCTATCTGGCAGGGGTTTGGAGTGGCCCTTCTACTGCTACTGATGTTACTACTACAGCCACTACTTTTGCTGGCTGATACCTGCCAGGCTCTAAGTACCCCAAATATATAAACTCATCTCATCCCCGTGGCACACTTCTGAGATAAGTATTAGTAACAGTATTAGTAACTTTTCCTGTTTTACAGATGAAGAAAATGAGGCTCTGAGAGCGTTACTGCCTAGACACAGGGAAGATAGAAAATTTCAGTTTTAAGTTCATAAGCTTCTACTCTTGACCTCTCCTGCATTTTCACACAGCTTCTCAGAGTGATCATGTTAACTGAAAATCAGATGCTATCACTCCTCTGCAGAGAACACTTCAAAGACTTTTGCTTTCTTCCGAATAAAATCTAATGTCCTGCCTATAGCCTACAGGATCTTGGGTTCTGAAGATGGGACTTCATCTTCAGTCAAGCAGCCACCTTTGCCTTCTTATTCCTCTCTGCTCTTTACACTAGTTCAGTTCAGTTCAGTTCAGTCGCTCAATCGTGTCTGACTCTTTGTAACCCCATGAATCGCAGCACGCCAGGCCTCTGTCCATCACCATCTCCCGGAGTTCACTCAGACTCACGTCCATCGAGTCAGTGATGCCATCCAGCCATCTCATCATCGGTCGTCCCCTTCTCCTCCTGCCCCCAATCCCTCCCAGCATCAGAGTCTTTTCCAGTGACTCAACTCTTTGCATGAGGTGGCCAAAGTACTGGAGTTTCAGCCTCAGCATCAGTCCTTCCAAAGAACACCCAGGGCTGATCTCCTTCAGAATGGACTGGTTGGATCTCCTTGCAGTCCAAGGGACTCTCAAGAGTCTTCTCCAACACCACAGTTCAAAAGCATCAATTCTTCCACACTCAGTTTTCTTCACAGTCCAACTCTGACATCTATACATGACCACAGGAAAAACCATAGCCTTGACTAGACGGACCTTAGTCGGCAAAGTAATGTCTCTGCTTTTGAATATACTATCTAGGTTGGTCATAACTTTTCATCCAAGGAGTAAACGTCTTTTAATTTCATGGCTGCAGTCACGATCTGCAGTGATTTTGGAGCCCCCCAAAATAAAGTCTGACACTGTTTCCACTGTTTCTGCATGTATTTCCCATGAAGTGATGGGACCAGATGCCATGATCTTCGTTTTCTGAATGTTGAACTTTAAGCCAACTTTTTCGCTCTCTTCTTTCACTTTCATCAAGAGGCGTTTTAGCTCCTCTTCACTTTCTGCCATAAGGGTGGTGTCATCTGCATATCTGAGCTTATTGGTATTTCTCCTGGCAACCTTGATCCCAGCTTGTGTTTCTTCCAGCCCAGCGTTTCTCATGATGTACTCTGCATATAAGTTAAATAAGCAGGGTGACAATATACAGCCTTGATGGACTCCTTTTCCTATTTGGAACCAGTCTGTTGTTCCATATCCAGTTCTACTTGTTGCTTTCTGACCTGCATACAGATTTCTCAAGAGGCAAGTTAGGTGGTCTGGTATTCCCATCTCTTTCAGAATTTTCCACAGTTTATTGTGATCCACACAGTCAAAGGCTTTTTCATAGTCAATAAAGCAGAAATAGATCTTTTTCTGGAACTCTCTTGCTTTTTCATTGATCCAGCAGATGTTGGCAATTTGATCTCTGGTTCTTCTGCCTTTTCTAAAACCAGCTTGAACATCAGGGAGTTCACAGTTCATGTATTGCTGAAGCCTGGCTTGGAGAATTTTGAACATTACTTTACTAGCATGTGAGATGAGTGCAATTGTGCAGTAGTTTGAGCATCCTTTGGCATTGTCTTTCTTTGGAATTGGAATGAAAACTGATCTCTTCCAGTCCTGTGGCCACTGCTGAGTTTTCCAAATTTGCTGGCATATTGAGTGCAGCACTTCCACAGCATCATCTTTCAGGATTTGAAACAGCTCAACTGGAATTCCATCACCTCCATTAGCTTTGTTCATAGTGATGCTTTCTGAGGCCCACTTGACTTCACATTCCAAGATATCTGGCTCTAGATGAGTGATCACATCATCATGATTATCTGGGTCGTGAAGATCTTTTCTGTACAGTTCTTCCATGTATTCTTGCCACCTCTTCTTAATATCTTCTGCTTCTGTTAGGTCCAGACCATTTCTGTTCTTTATCGAGCCCATCTTTGCATGAAATGTTCCCTTGGTATTTCTAAGTTTCTTGAAGAGATCTCTAGTCTTTCCCATTCTGTTGTTTTCCTCTATTTCTTTGCATTGATAGCTGAAGAAGGCTTTATCTCTTGTTGCTATTCTTTGGAACTCTGCATTCAGATGCTTATATCTTTCCTTTTCTCCTTTGCTTTTTGCCTCTCTTCTTTTCACAGCTATTTGTAAGGCCTCCCCAGACAGCCATTTTGGTTCTTTGCATTTCTTTTCCATGGGGATGATCTTGATCTCTGTCTCCTGTACAATGTCACAAACCTCATTCCATAGTTCATCAGGCACTCTATCTATCAGATCTAGACCCTTAAATCTATTTCTCACTTCCATCTTTACACTAGTATATCATTTTGTTTATGCTTTGTCTCTTGAACTCCTTATATTGCTTTTTATATGAGATAGACTTTTGACCTTAGACTATATTTACTTATGCTTTGGTTAATTACCTATTTTCCCAGATAAGGATGTCATCATGAAGGCACGGATTTTGTTTTATTCCTGTAGTCTAAGTGCTTAGAAAAGTATGTGGCACATAGGTGTTCATTAAATATTTGTTGAATAAGTGAATGACAACAACAAAAATATTAAAGTGAGTTATTGCAAGTATGTTGTTTTAAGACAATTAGATAGCCATCTGGGTGCATGTGTGCCTTGTGTATGTAAAGTGAAAGCATAGCTGAATGTTGTTTATCATGGGGGATATCCAGCAATCCCAAAAAGCAAATACAAAGTTTTTTTTAAGCAATCAGTTAGAATTAGTTTAATCCATATTTGGCATTTTATTTTAACTCATGTCAACAAAAAGTGAAACATACACTGAAAAAAAAAAGATAAAAGGAAGCTAGAATAATTCTAGTGTCACTTTCTCTTCATTCTGTACCCACCTGCCTCAACTACCACATTTAGACAGATAAAAGTATCCTTTGAATAAGCAAACTGTACCTGACCAAAAAATGGATTAAATATCTATGAAGATAAGTGATCTCCAGTCTTACATATTAATTGATAAAATCATATTCAACAACTACATTCTCTTTAGCTCTCTAGCTCTAAGATTCTACTCATCTAAGAAAACCGTTTTCATATCTCTCTTTGTTCAAATACTGTACGTTTCAGTCATGGTTTGGTTGGAAGCCAGTCAGCGTATTCTGGTTATGAAGGGTTGTGTGGAGCACAGGGATGGGAGGCGTAAAGCACCTTAAAGCTGAGGGAGGCCATGGGGACACAGGCACCACCGAACCCCTCAGCCTGAGGCACTGAATCATCCGGTTCTCAAGGGAAAGCTGGGGCATTTCTTAAGAATTTCTTGGCAATTCCCACCAACTGTTTCAGTCTGAGGTAGCAGAAGAGTGGTTGCCAAGAGCTTACCAAGAAGCCCCTGTTAATCACTTCTTCCTAAATGTCTGCTTCCAGAGAGTAATGGGCCCTCTTTTCCTTCTGCCTCCTGGGCTTACTATAGGTGACTCTCACTGGCAAACTCTTTCATGGAGGATATTCTGGAAATTCCAGAAAGAACCTCTGAAGAGGATGGTGTGATGCTGTTTTGACAGTAGGTGTTCTGACACGTCCTTTAATGCTACATCTGTTTTTGACTGAGAGATTTGTAAACACTCTCATCAGCTTTTCTAGGCAGATATACATGTATTTGTGTAGATCCCATGCCAGGAGATGTAAACTAGCTGGCTAATGTGGGCTTTTTGTTTTTGTTTTGGGCTTACGCCCACCGCACAGTATCGTTTTTCTTTTTGAGCCAGTAGGTACAAATTGGAAAATTTTACATATAATTCTGGATTTCTGGCTTCACTTAGAAAACTGAAGATCAGTCAACACTAGTCTCTATTTCCCATGATAGCTGTATCTGGATACCCATATGTGTTCACAAAAGTTTTCACGGCTCCTCACCTCTTAGAAAGTTTCTTACACCTAGTTCCCTTAACTCATTGATATTACCTTCCTGGGCCCTAGAGATGTTAGAGCTTATAACCTCTGTTTCTATAACTTGAGAGAGGTTATAGTTAAGACTTTTATCTGGCTCTGATGTTCTGAATACATTGTCAGAAAGTGCTTTATGAGCTATATTAGTTATGTCCGAAGCATGTTCCCTCCTCCCATCGTATTTTCTATGCATATTTTCACATCATAAGTTAATAACCTTTCCTCTTTTACAGGCTTGTTTTTCACATAGTAGTTATTTTTATTTTAAAAAAAAATTAAGTTTTTTTTGTCAAGGATAATATGAACCCTGTGACATGAGCAAACCATAGAGGTCTTACTGATAGGTAGGGTTGAGCAGTTCTATGCAACCATTGATCAAGTTTCTTACTCATCACAGTTGTAACCCACGTGACGTAAATTCATGGTCCAGCGAAATACAAACTACTGTAGATAATGGACGCATGTATCCACAAATAGATAAAAACAGGGCAGTTAAATGTAGAAAAGTCAAAAGTTGGCTGTACACTCGCAGGTATTTTCATATATGTCTCTGTGTGCGTGTAATCACATTACTGCATCTTGCACATACACATTTCCCACACAGTTTTATCAACCTCAACATAAAACAAAGAAAATTTGGTTCTAGGAACTAGTAACCTGAAAGTCACCTTGAATTTTTTCATCTTTTTTTTTTTTTTTTTTTTTTTTGGCTGTGCTTCGTCTTCGTTACTGCTGGAGTTTTTCTCTGGTTGCTGCAAGTGGGGCTGCTCTCTAGTTGTGGTGCACAGGCTTCTCATTGTGGTGGCTTCTCCTGCTGTGGAGCACGGCCTTTAGGGAACATGGCTTCAATAGGTGCAGCACATGGGCTCAGTAGCTGGGGCTCTGTGGCTCTAGAGTCAAGGCTCAATAGTTGTGGCACATGGGCTTAGTTGCTCTATGGCATATGGGATCTTTCTGGCTCGGGGATGGAACTCCTGTCTTCTGCATGGACAGCTGGATTCTTTACCACTGAGCCACCAGGGAAGCCTTGAAAGTCACCTTAAAACGTGTACACCCGTGGCAGATTCATGGTGATGTATGGCAAAACCAATACAATGTTGTAAAGTAAAAAAAATATAATAATAATAAAATAAAAAATTTTTAAAGCCTGACAAAAATTAGAAAAAAGTGCAATCAAATAGCAATGGGCTTTGGGGAAATCATGTAAAAATGAGGTTTAGAACTATGTGCTGTATACCAAAATAAGCAAACAAATAAAAGACAATCTAACTGTCTCAGCAGGTGAAATATGAATTGAACTTTGAGCAGTATGTTTATTTCCTGACGTTCATACCTGGTTTGAAACTAGGTGAGAAAACACCTTGTCACCTAAAGTGATTATAGACTATTGAGGTAATTTGAAAGCCTCAAGTTAGAGGGCTGGAAATGTACATATTAAGAAATACTTAAACTTTGGAAACTCTTATAAATAATGTGCAGCTGTCCAGCAATATGTATAATGTCTGCCAACCATATGAAGTCTCCACAAATTCTGTTTTGGTTTGGCAGTGTAGAAAAATAATATATCTGTTCCTTGTTTTCCACTTGAAGGCAACTACATTTGAGTGTTCTATATACAAGTCCTTGTTTTTCCCCATGACTGACATTCAAATACCAGAAATGACAAGTTATTGGCTATTGCGGAGAATAAAAATTCATTTATGTCTATAAATATCCAAGAGTTGTTTAGTTAAGAGGAAACAGATGACCTAACTGAAGACTAAATCTTGGCAAGTTGACTTTCATTGGCTGAACCTTGCCAATTTCATTCTAGCCAGCTGGTTTGCTCTAATCCTCTCCTCTTCCTTCTGTTTGAGTGATTTTGTAGGTTTTTTTTTTTTAATGCCACATGAATCCATCACCACCAATTCCAAACAAAGAAGCAAAGAGCATGCTGGGTGAGAACAAAGCACAGATGAGCTGTCTGGGGGTTCACAATACTGGGAATGAGGCTGAGGAAACTCATCAAGAAATTCACACATTCATAAATTCAAGTTAGTCACAATACAGAAAGTGAAATTTAAGAGGGAGCCCCAAACCCTTTACTCTTGTAGTTTAGTTAACTGGACAGCTGGAGGTGCTCCAAATGACCTTCAGTTCAACCTAAATTATGTCATTGTTTCTGTGTTTGGAGAATCAGAACAGAGGGGCAAGGAGTCCACAGAGAAAGGCTTGCAGAGTGGCAGGAAACTTGCTCTATTTGCATAAGGCAGTGAGTAAGTTTGAATGAATTAAGTTATAATTTGTTTCTTTTTTAAATATGACATTTTTTTTCTTCAAAATAGCCCTTCCTTGTGTTTTCTTTAAATTTCATTTTAATGACACAAATGAGGGTTTGTTTAGGATTAAACTTTTCCCTCTAAGGTCTGATGTGCCTAGTCAAATCAAGTTGGAAGGGAGAGTCTGATGGAGGCAAGAAAGAGTCACAAGGGGAAACCTAGAGCAGGTGTGGAATGAAGCTTAGTACCTAAGGAAAAACTGGAAGCACTATGAGGAATGTATGAATCTGACCTGTTTTAATTCCTAAGAGATAGGGGCTACAAAGAACATACACAGAGAAAGCAGAAACAGTTGTGTGATGGATGTTACACTTTTAGGGCCTGTAATTACATGAGAAGTTGATTTATCACAGTGTCCTTGCATCAGTGAAACATCAGGGGTTTGAGATACATGTGTGGCCCCATCAGAGGAGGGATTGTTTTTAGGCAGCTCTGGCTTTGCAATCTGGAAATGTCAAGAGAAACAGGAAGCTAATGTTATTACTTCTGAAAACTTTCAATTCAATTAATGCATGAAATTAAACTTGTAAAGATGTGGAGAAAGGGAAAATTTCAAGTACAGTCAGCAATGCTTTGGCAACTTCAAGGATCAAAATACTGTGTAAATGTTCCTGAGACTAGCTTTGCTTAACTAAGAGGCCAAGAATTCTCTGTTTCACTCTATTAATACATGTTAGATTTTCCTCTCTGTTATGTTTACTCCATGTACCTCAGATGAGGATTCTTAAAATATTTCATGAGTTTTCTTGGCCTCTTCAAGTTATTAATGACTGGAATGTGTTCTTTTTAATCATTTGTTCACATTCAGAAATTGAAGTACTCATCATGGAGTAAACAATCAGGTTAGGACAAGTTGCATAGACAAAGCTATGACAAAGATGTGATCTTGAAAAATAGATAAGCAACTCTGAAAAATAATTAAGCATGTGATCTCAGTAATGTTTAAGTCTCTATTAGATATTCTTGAAAAGCAAAACTAAAATACCACAGGAATATACAATCACATGCACATCTGTACATATGTATACATGAACATATATGCACACATACAGATATATACACATACATATGTGATATATGTTTAGACAGAACTGAAATATCACAGGCTATGGATTTACCTCTGTCTCCGTCTATTCCTGTATATCTCCCTAGACTAAATATTGCATTTTAATCTGACTGTTTATGAACATTTTAATCAGGGACAACTTCATTCAATGAATGATATAGACATGGGTGATATGGACATCATGTGTCACTGTGAAGAATGTAATGATACTGAATATATGTTGATTTTTTTTTCAATTTCAATGAAACTGTAAACCAGTAAATTCTTTCTTTCTTTATTTTTTTGCCTAGAACAGTGAATTCATCTTGGGAAATAATGTAGTATCCATCTTTTGTGACTTCATTAAGTTGATTTTATAGCCATATATAACAAGATAAGTAATAATGATTGGGGACACTTACTATACTATTAATGGTAATATTAAATTTTTCCTCTACACATATTTCAGAGGCCAGAGAAGAATTAACTATCAAGTTTACCATAGCCCATTTAGTTGATTTTATTTGAGAATTACTCAACAAAGTAAATTTTGAAAGCTTTGCTATAAATAAACAAAATTAAATTCTGATGAACAAAGGGTAGAACCCTAACATCAGCTAATTACATGTGACTTACCGTAGTCATGTGCCAAAGCCAGCTCATACATGCTTGTGAAAGACAACTGTTAACATTTTCAAGACTGTTGAGAGCTGATTATTGACATATAAATCATATAGCTTCTATGCAAGATAAATTACAGTGAAACAAATAATAAGTTCTGAAAAGATGTCACTTACTGGTTAATTCACTACATTTTATTATCATCTGTGCTCTTGGGATTATCTACATCTATGCATGTAAATTTTGTTCTTATCTGTATGATGGAAATGCTATGTGGCATGCTACTGAACATGTCTCCCCAGTTTTGTGTTCACTGAAATCCCATTTGTAGGTTGAAATTGGCTATGGTAGTATTTACAGTAAAGAGATGAAAATGGTACAAATCAGAGCATTTTATTTTTTATGTTTATGGAGATTGAGTTGCTAAATATTTATGACACCATTTCTTTGCGAGTCCTTGGCAGTGCGTATAGGTCCTCTTCTATTTGAATACCCATGTCTATCTATGGCTTTTAATTCTTGAAAGGCAAATGATTCACTTAATGTTCTATTTGTTCTTGTGTTCCAACTTTGTCACCAGTGCCTAACTGCATTGTTACAGGAGAAACAATAAAGTGTGAGGGTAACAGAGTAGCGTATCTCTCCTGGATGCGGCAGCCAGAACTTTTACTTGTTCAAGAAGTCATTTTCCACCCCTCTTCTGTTTGCAGTGCCCAGAGGTTGTTGCAAATGAAAGTTATGTTTTCACTGTTGGAAAGTGGTTGACAAAATCACTTCAGGCCCCTGCTGTTTACAATACACAGTCTGACAAATATGCTGGTTAGGAAAAGAATTATTTCCAACTTAGTCGCTTTGGCAGGTAGAAACAACAAAAGTTGACGTGTGTGTGCATGTGGTTCTGTATTTGTTTTATTTATTTGCTTTTGTTGGTACTGTGAAGCTAGGAATGGAGTCATCTATATTTCCTTTCCTTCTTGATATAAGGCATCTAAATAAATGGTTTTACAAAAGTCACATGATACATAACACATGGCACTCTGGGCAATGGGTCCATCCCCCATCACCCGTCAAATCTGAAAAACACCTGCAGTTGCTTTTAGTGGTCAGCAAAAGAAACTCTGGAAAACCATTTTTAGACAGGAAAATGATTTGCAAATGACTGAGTTTCTCTCAGAATCACCGGGAGCTAGGAGGACTGGCCACAGGACTGCAGAGCCAGGGAGAAAAGAAGAACTTGAAACCACTCCATATGCACAACCAATTATTGTTTGCTGTTGTTTTTTCTGTTGACTAGTAGCAGCCACCGTCCTTACTAACCACCATCAAGACTAGAAAACTCCATTGTGTTCTTCCTTCCTTGTCCCTGCTAGGACCTGATTGTAGGTCTGAAACAGGTGCATTTAACTGAGGGTGCCTAACTATTGCCCACTCAAGGCTGAAGTAGACACTGGCCTTTCCAACATCTAAAGTGGGAGATCTCATAATAGAGGAGCATTCCTCAGCATGGGTAGGTAGTGGACATACTGAGTGCCCAAAAGAGACAATTGCCTATAGCATTCTCTTAGGACTTATCTTCTGTGGGGAAGCTCAGTCGCTTCATTCTCATACTTTTATAGAGCTGTGCTGTTTTGTTCTTTGCTGTATGACATATGGCGAGAACCAATTCCAAGAACCCTGGAGACACTGCATCTGCATGTCCTGCACCTAAGTGACGTTTTAAGTCTTGAGAAGAAAGAGCAGTGTTCTAGCATGCACAGAACATATGCTAATCAGCTGCACTCTTCAGGCACAAATGAAGATAATGTGTTCATTGTTTAGACACTGGAATTGTTCATTACAAAATGACACAGTGTTTGCCAATTTTGTCTTCATTATAAATGTAAATATTAACTGGCGATATGCAAAAGAATACAAAAAGTCAACAGCAATTAATTGGCTTCTGCAGTAATTAGCAACTGTAAGGCAAACACTTAGGAGCCGTTGTAATTGTCTGCATTAGGAATACACCTCCTGTACAGATCTAATTAGCAATTTAAGTAGTTCAGAAATTATATGCCTCTTGCCTTTACACTCCCTGAAGTACTGTTCATTAATGGGGGAAAAAATTGCTAGTAAATGTCATTTGCATTGTCTTGCGTTAAGGGCTCTACATCAAAGCCTCCGTTACTGCCTCATACTGAATAATTCTGAGCTGTGGCTTGTGGACCAATACAGCTGTAATTAGACAATGATGCTTTTGTAAACACAAGGCACAAAGTCTGAGTACAGTTTATTTTGCTCTGAGGTATCCCCTTCATGGTTCAAGCTGTAAATAAGAAGATAGAAAAAAGTGATAGATGAAAAATAAAGATTGAAGGTGACAAATGTTGACTCTTCACAGGTTGTTGAAGTGATATTAAAAGGGATATTTAAAAGAATTTTCACCAAGTTTTAGTTGAGATTTTAGCGGTGAAGCTGATGCAGATACCAATGGTCTTGTCTGAGGAGACGGGTCAAAATTATGATTTAAGGATATGCAGATGACAAAATAGTTTTTGATTACATCTGTGCTATGTAGTAAGAATTACATATAACACAGAGTGTCCATGATGAAAATCTAAAATAGTGCTTGAGTACATTATATTTCGGTGATGCACCAGTCAGAATTGAAACGTCTGATTAATGAACTTCCAATTTATATCATTCCTATATTTCCAAGTGTATGGGCGTCTTTTGTTGTAGATCACAACTTCTAGCTGTAAAAACATCAAGGAATGAAATTCCTGGTGGAGATTCTGGAAATACAGAAATTTTTAATTTAGTTAAGAACTCTTGAAAATTTTTAATTAGTTAACTTGGATGAAAAGAAAAAAAGAGAACCTTATATTGTGGATAATAAATCTGGGAGAGATGATCAAATACAAAAAAAGTTTGACTCAGTATTCAAAGTGATATCTACAGGCTAAGATAAAACATTAAGATGCTAAGATAAAATACAATTGGGGTAATGAACAAACGAACTTGGCTTCAAAATATAAGGTGTAAATAAGACTGGAGGCTCTTTTTTAAAAACATGAGCCTAGAAAAAGTCACAGTGTGACATATCTGACAAAAGAAAAGAAAGTTTTGAGGTGGATTAATAGGAATATAGTATCTATAAGAATGGCGAATAATTGTCTCATTGATCTTTGCATTAGTGATATTGTACATTGTTATTCAGTTTGGATTCTATATTTTAACAAGGACATGGAACATGTCAAAGAAGGCTAAATAGCACAGGACATCTGAAGCCAGGTCTCATGAGTAATTGTTGATAAAATATGTGATGCAGCATGTGAAAAATAAGACTTTTCCAGTATCTTCATGTGTGCATGCGTGTGCACGCTCAGTTGTTAAGTCATGTCCAGCTCTTTGAGACCCTATGGACTATAGCCTTCTTGGCTCCTCTGTCCATGGAATTTTCCAGGCAAGAATACTGGAGTGGGCTGTCATTTCCTCCTTCCGCGGTTTTTCCCAACCCAGAGATTGAATCTGTTATCTTCTGTGCCTCCTGTATGGCAAGCGGATTCTTTACCCCTGAGCCCCCAGGGAAATTCAGTGCTGCTGCTGCTGCTAAGTCGCTTCACTCGTGTCCGACTCTGTGCGACCCCATAGACGGCAGCCCACCAGGCTCCTCTGTCCCTGGATTCTCCAGGCAAGAACACTGGAGTGGGTTGCCATTTCCTTCTCCAATGCATGAAAGTGAAAAGTGAAAGGGAAGTCGCTCAGTCGTGTCCGACTCTTCGCGACCCCATGGACTGCAGCCCAACAGGCTCCTCCATCTATGGAATTTTCCAGGCAAGAGTACTGGAGTGGGATGCCATCGCCTTCTCCAGGGAAGCCCAGTACTTCCATATAAAATAATTAGAGAATTATTCTACATGGCCTCACAAGATAGACCTGGATTTAATATAGGAATATCGTTTGATGATTTTAGCCTAACATATAAAGAAAAGTTTAAACAGTTGGAGTTGTTAGACAATTAAAATAGGTTACCTTCTAGATTGTATTCCTTTCTTGTAACTACTCTTTCTTAAAACCCTGCACTGTTATGAGA